>NC_029776.3:69898853-69906426 GCF_000817695.3 Arachis duranensis | reverse complement strand
AATTGACCAAGGAATTGGCTATTGATCAAGATTTGAGAGATTGAATTGCAAGAAATTGTGATTCAATCACTTAAGATTGCCAAGGAGATCAATGAGTGCATTGATTGAGGAAGAGATGAAGATGAAATTGATCCGGAGAATGCAACATCTCCTAAGCCCAATGAACTCCCCATTTCTGATCTTACCCATTCTCTTTATTTTCTGCAATTTACTTTTATGAGCAATTTCCCCATTCCCATTTACAATTCTGCTATTTACTTTCAGTCATTTACTTTCTCGCCATTTTAATTTCTGCAATTATCAACTCTATTCATGGATTTGCTCAACTAGATCATTCCTCTAATTAAAGTTGCTTGATCAATCAATCCCTGTGGGATTCGACCTCACTCTATTGTGAGTTTTTACTTGACGACAAATTCGGTACACTTGCCGAATGGAAATTTGTTGAGAGACAAGTTTTACCCCGATCACCAAGTTAGTGGGAAAGAGCACTAATTGGAAAGCAATGAGTCAAGATGAGCTCAAAAGGTCATGTGGGCTCTTTATCAAACACTTAGTGTGCATCCTTGTTGCAATGAATAAATGGAGGGGATGGAGCAATGTAACATTCCACAAAGCAACATTAATCATCATAGTGCACCACAATTGCAATGAAACAAGTATAACAACTAATCCACCAATGCAAAAGAAAGCATGACCCACAACACCCATAAAGAAGTAGAAAAGTAAAAACAAAGGCAAACAAGCAATAAAGAGCAAAAAGGAAGAGGGGCTACTGGTGCATGAAATTGTAAATCACACTTTTCACAACTCGTACCACTAACTAGCAAGTGCACTGGGTCGTCCAAGTAATACTTTACGTGAGTAAGGGTCAAATCCCACGGAGATTGTCGGCTTGAAGCAAGCTATGGTTATCTTGTAACTCTTAGTCAGGATAATAATAAATCTCAGTTTTAATTGGTAGTAAATAAAAAGCATGGATTAAATAATACTTATTATGCAGTGATGGAGAATATGTTGGAGTTTTAGAGATGCGTTGTCTTTTGAATCTCTGCTTTCCCCCTGTCTTCTTCTTCATGCACGCAAGGTTCCTCCTATGGCAAGCTGTGTGTTGGAGGATCACCGTTGTCAATGGCTACCATCCGTCCTCTTAGTGAAAATGATCTAGGTGCACTGTCACTGCATGGCTAATCATCTGTCGGTTCTCACTCATGCTGGAATAGGATCCATTGATCCTTTTGCGTCTGTCACTATGCCCAACCCTTGTGAGTTTGAAGCTCGTCACAGTCATTCAATTCCTGAATCCTACTCGGAATACCACATACAATGTTTAGACTTTTTGGATTCTCAAGAATGCTGCCAAGGGATTCTAGCTTATACCACGAAGATTCTAATTAAGGAATCCAAGAGATACTCATTCAATCGAAGGTAGAACGGAGGTGGTTGTCAGGCAAGCATTCATACATTGAGAATAGTGATGAGTGTCATGGATCATCACATTCATCATATTGAAGTGCGAATGAACATCTTAGATAGAAACAAGCGTGTTTGAATAGAAAACAGAAATAGTTGCATTAATTCATGGAGACGCTGCAGAGCTCCTCACCCCCAACAATGGAGTTTAGAGACTCATGCCTTCAAAAAGTACAAAGTTCAGATCTAAAATGTCATGAGATACAAAATAAGTCTCTAAAAGTTGTTTAAATAATAAACTAATAACCTAGGTTTACAGAAAATGAGTAAACTGAGATAGATAGTGCAGAAATCCACTTCTGGGGCCCACTTGGTGTGTGCTGGGGCTAAAACTTAAGATTTTCATGTGCTTGGGCTGTTTCTGGAGTTAAACGTCAGGTTGTAACCTGTTTTGGGCGTTTAACTCCATGCTGCAACCTGTTTCTAGAGTTTAACGCGAGAATGGAACATGGAACTGGCGTTAAACGCCAGTTTACGTCGTTTATCTTCGAGCAAAGTATGGACTATTATGTATTGCTGGAAAGCCCTGGATGTCTACTTTCCAGCCCAATTAAGAACGCGCCAATTGGACTCCTGTAGCTCTAAAAAATTATTCAGAGTGCAGGGAGTTCAAAATCCAACAACATCAGCAGTCCTTTTTCAGCCTGAATCAGATTTTTGATCAGCTCCCTCAATTTTAGCCAGAAAATACCTGAAATCACAGAAAAACATACAAACTTATAGTAAAGTCCATAAATATGAATTTTTCCTAAAAACTAATAAAAATATACTAAAAACTAACTAAAATATACTAAAAACTACATGAAATTACCCCCAAAAAGCGTATGAAATATCCGCTCATCACAACACCAAACTTAAACTGTTGCTTGTCCCCAAGCAATTAGATAAATAAAATAGGATAAAAATAAATCAAGAAGCAATAATATCTCAGAGTTTTAAGTGAAGCTCAGATTCTAATTAGATGAGCGGGACTAGTAGCTTTTTGCTTCTGAACAGTTTTGGCATCTCACTTTATCCTTTAAAATTCAGAATGATTGGTATCCATAGGAACTCAGAATTCAGATAGTATTATTGATTCTCCTAGTTTAGTATGTTGATTCTTGAACACAGCTACTGTATGAGTCTTGGCCGGGGCCCTAAGCACTTTGTTATCCAGTATTACCACCGGATACATAAATGCCACAGACACATAACTGGGTGAACCTTTTCAGATTGTGACTTAACTTTGCTAAAGTCCCCAATTAGAGGTGTCCAGAGTTCTTAAGCACACTATTTTGCTTTGGATCACGACTTTAACCACTTAGTCTCAAGCTTTTTACCTGGACCTTCATGACACAAGCACATGGTTAGGGACAGCTTGATTTAGCCACTTAGGCCACGATTTTATTCCTTTAGGCCCTCCTCTCCATTGATGCTCAAAGCCTTGCATCCTTTTTGCCCTTGCCTTTTGGTTTAAAGGGTTATTGGCTTTTTCTACTGCTCCTTATCTTCTTTTTTTTTTCACTGCTTTTTCTTGCTTCAATAATCAATTTCATGATTTTTCAGATCATCAATAACATTTCTCTTGTTCATCATTCTTTCAAGAGCCAACAATTTTAACATTCATAAAATTCAATATAAAAGATATGCACTATTCAGGCATTCATTCAGAAGACAAAAAGTATTGCCACCACACATAAATAATTAGAATTTTCCTATTAAAAACTCGAAGAAATATTGCTTCCTTATTCTAAAAATCTGCTATTTTATTCATGTTTGATGATGATGAGAAAAATAAATTATAGGTTAATTGAAGATAAAATCAAAATAGAGATACTAATTACTACAACTCATATATAACTTCTAAGGTAAATTCCTAATAAGAATAATAATCACAGAGTTAAGGCTAAGATTAGGACTCAACAACCTTTATTTTGGGAGGTGGATGCTCCTTTAGTCTGTGGGGTGCTTGGCCCTTCAAGAGATAGCTTCTGACGCTTCAGTTCCTTAAGTTCACGCCTTTGCTCTTCTTGTTCCCCAAGTAGTCTGCACAACATGCTACTTTGATTTTGCTGTTCTTCCTTTAGTTGGTTCATAGCTTCTTGCAACTTGGTGACAGATGCTTCACGACATTCCCAGTATTCAATTTGAGGGATTTCCGGGAGGAACTCCTGTGCTTTCCTCTTGATGGGGTCGTCCTGCACTTGTGACTTTTTAGTGATTGGTTGCTCAACTGAGATATACTCATTTACTCCTATCTTTACCCTAGCATCTTTACATAGCATAGAGATTAAGCTTGGATAAGCCAATTTGGCATCTTTGGAGTTCTTGTTTGCAATTGTGTAAAGTTCACATGAGATCAGCTGATGAACTTCCACTTCTTTTCCCAACATAATGCAATAGATCATTACTGCTCTTTTGATGGTGACTTCAGAGTGGTTGCTAGTGGGCAGTATAGAATGCCCAATGAAGTCCAGCCAACCTCTGGCGACTGGTTTGAGATCTCCTCTCTTGAGATGGTTTGGGACATTGATAAACCACTATTTTATGGTTTATCTTATGCTCAATTGAGTGGTTTTTATCAACTCTTTACCCACTTATTCATACTATTTGCATGAGTTTACGTTTTCCTTCCGGATTTTGTGCTATGATGGAAAACATGCTTCTTTGGTCTTATATTTGTTAATATTAATCCTCTTTTATTACCATTAGATGCCATGATATGTGTGTTAAGTGATTTCAGGGATTACAGGACATGAATGGCTCAGAGGATGGAAAGGAAGCATGCAAAAGTGGAAGGAATACAAGAAGTTGAAGAAATTGCTAAGCTGTCCAGCCTGACCTCTTTGCACTCAAATGACCATAACTTGAGCTACAGAGGTCCAAACGACACGGTTCCAGTTTCGTTGGAAAGCTAACGTCCGGGGCTTTGATTTGATATATAATATGCCATAGTTGCTCTAATGCTAGACGACGCGAACACGTGATCCACGCAGACGCATCGCATTTGCGAACTTCAAACCGCGCGGCCGCGTGGGCGACGCCTCCGTGTCACTTGGCCGCGACCTGTACGGACCAGAAAGTGCTGGAAGTGACTTCTGGGCTGTTTCTGTCCCAGTTTTCGGCTCAGAGAACACAGATTAGAGGCTATAAAGTGGAGGAATGCATCCATTCATCATCATGCTTTCATAATACACTTTTCATAATTTAGATGTAGTTTTTAGTGAGAGAGGTTCTCTCCTCTCTCTTAGGATTAGGATTAGGATTCCTCTTAAAGGATTTAGGATTTATTATTATTCCAACTTACAATTTTCTTCTTCATTCCAGGTTTAATGTCCCTTTCTATTTAATTTTGTTCCTATTTTTATTCACCTTTGTACTTTAATTGATATTTATCTTTTGAATTTGGCTTATGACTTTCATGTTAGGATTTTCTTAATTAATCTTGTTCATACCTTGACCGGGCTCCTCCAACTCGGCGAAATCCATGAAAGGTCCGACCTCGTCCCAAGGCCCACGCCTGAGGTCGGACCTCGGACAATAATGCTAAGAAGGCCCATCAAAAGGAACGCAGCCCAAAATCTAAAGGCCGAAAAGGCCTAGGAAAGGCGGTTCCACAAAGATAGAGATAAAACTCCCAAAAGATAAGATAAGATAAGAATATCTTATCCAGGGAAGATCACGGCCAACTACTATAAATACACTGGAGCACCCAGGTATGACACACATTCCACATTCTACACATATCTGCTTGAACCCATGCTAACTTAAGCATCGGAGTGTCATTGCAGGTACAACCACCAACCACTCCACATATCAAGTTCGGGTCCCTGACCCCCACCTCGGGCCTCTCCAAGACGACCGAGCTACACGTTTCAGGTAACCCTCGGAACATTTATGATTTCTGAACCTTTTTTTTTTGGGTGTGTGAACACCAAACATAGTTCTTTGCTTACTACAAAACCTTGCATGCATGCATAGAACCTCGTATCTTGCTGTTAGAAACCAATTAACTAAAGACTAATCTATATCCAAGTGGTTCCCTTAATTGGTTAGAGCTAGCAATGTGCTTTGAGAATATAGTGTGATTCTAACTAGCATCCTCTGGTGGGACACCAAACTTAGAATCGCACTTTCACTCTTGAATTGTTTTGGTGTGGAACACCAAACTTGGCTCCTTGCAATGCAGGGGAAACAACTTGTGATCTTTATTAAAGTGCAGCTGAAAAGGTAGTTACCTAAGGTTGGGTTGCCTCCCAACAAAGCGCTTCTTTATCATCATTAGCTTGACGATTCCTCCTCTACTTGAGATGATAGTTTACTCTGGGGTTTTCCCCCTTGTTGCCCAGATAATGCTTAAGTCTTTGTCCGTTCACTGTAAAAGTCCTCCCTGACCTTTCATCCATGATTTCAATGTGTCCATATGGTGAGACTTTAGTGACAATGAAAGGCCCTGACCACCTCGATTTGAGTTTTCTTGGGAATAGTCTCAATTTGGAATTGTAGAGGAGTACTTGCTGCCCCTTTTCAAAATCCCTGGGTGCAAGATACAGGTCATGTCTCCTCTTTGCCTTCTCCTTATATATCTTAGTATTTTTATAGGCTTGTGAACTGAATTCCTCTATCTCTTGCAGTTGCAAGATTCTCTTTGCACCAGCAGCAATGCTGTCAAAGTTCAGTATCTTGATGGCCCAGAGAGCTTTGTGTTCCAATTCTAGTGGTAAATGGCAAGCTTTCCCATAAACCAGTTGATATGGGGACATTCCCAGTGGTGTTTTGAATACTGTCCTGTATGCCCAAAGAGCATCATCTAGCTTCTTCGCCTAATCCTTTCTTGATGCACCCACAGTCTTTTCCAAAATCCTCTTTAGCTCTCTGTTGGATATCTCCGTTTGTCCACTTGTTTGGGGATGGTAAGGTGTGGCTACCTTGTGTTTCACCCCATATCGTAGGAGAAGAGCCTCTAGTGGTTTGTTACAAAAATGGCTCCCTCCATCACTGATGAGGGCTCTTGGGACTCCGAACCGGCTGAAAATATTCTTCCTGAGGAAGTTCATGACCACTTTGTTGTCATTTGTTGGGGTTGCAATGGCCTCTACCCATTTGGAAACATAATCCACTGCTACCAAGATGTACTTGTTTGCATATGAGGTTGGGAATGGTCCCATGAAATCTATTCCCCACACATCAAATACTTCCAGTTCCAAAATGAAATTCTGTGGCATGGCATTTCTTTTGGGCAAGTTTCCAGATCTTTGACATTCATTGTAGCTCCTTACCAGTTCTTTGGCATCCTTGAAAAGGGTGGGCCAAAAGAATTCACTTTGTAACACCTTTGCTGCAGTCCTGTCCCCTCCAAAGTGGCCTCCGTAGCATGAGCCGTGGCAATTCCATAGTACCTCTCGTCCTTCCTCTTCTGAGACACATCTTCTAAGGATTCCATCTGAACACTTCTTGAAGAGACATGGCTCATCCGAGATAAAATATTTAGCATCATTAATGAGCTTTCTTCTTTGATGTTTGTTGATCTCTGGAGGTAAATTCCTAGTTGCCTTAAAATTTGCAATATCTGCAAACCAGGGTGCCTTGTGAACTGACATTAACTGCTCATCTGGAAAGAACTCATTTACACTTGCATCATGTGTGCCACCTTTCTCACAAGAGATTCTAGATAGATGATCTGCTACCTTGTTCTCCACTCATTTCTTGTTTCTGATCTCAATATTGAATTCCTGCAACAACAAGATCCATCTTATTAGTCTTGGTTTTGATTCTTGCTTGGCAAATAAATATTTAAGTGCTGTGTGATCTGTAAAAACAATGACTTTAGCACCAATGAGGTACGATCTAAACTTGTCAAATGCAAAAACTATGGCTAGCAATTCCTTTTCAGTAGTGGTATAATTTCTTTGAGCATCATTGAGGACCTTGCTAGCATAGTATATTACATGGACTAAGTTATTTTTCCTCTGCCCTAACACTGCCCATACTGCAAAGTCAGATGCATCACACATCAATTCAAAGGGTAAGTTCCAATCAGGTGGGGAGATGATAGGGGCAGAGGACAATCTTTCTTTCAAATGCTCGAATGCCAACATGCAGGTTTCATCGAAGATGAATG
>NC_029776.3:69891691-69893441 GCF_000817695.3 Arachis duranensis | reverse complement strand
TCAATTTAAATTAGTGAAATACTATAAAAATTTCTTGAAAAAGAAAATATTTCTTCAACCAAGTGGTAAAATATGCACAAAATCAAATAAATATGCAAATGCAACAACTAGCTACAAAGAAAGTTTAAACATGGTGTTGAGATAGAAGAGTAACTAACCCATGGAGATCGGTATCGACCTCCCCACACTTAAAGATTGCACCGTCCTCGGTGCATGCTGAGATGTGCAAGTGGACCGATTTCTCCAACTGACTCTTTTCTCCAAAGATTGTGCAGATGGACTTGTTTGTCTCCCCTTTTAGAAGTTTCTCTTTTTCCCTTCCTCGGTGGCCATCTTGAAAGAAGAGGAAAAAAAAAAGAAAAAGTAACCCAGAAATAAAGATAAGAAAATAGATAAAGTATGGGTGTTAATGCCAGATAATAAGGGTCTCAATTACATGGTAGCTACAACATGCAAGTGAGAAAACAGTAGAAGTACATGGCAAAGCAAGAGTGCAAAAATTTGCAACAATGGGAAAAAGAGTGCAAGATAATATAAATTCATGTCAATGCAAAATTAATACAAATATCATAAAAGAATAGCATTGACTTAAACAATATTACCTGTTTATACCTTGACCGGGCTCCTCCAACTCGGCGAAATCCATGAAAGGTCCGACCTCGTCCCAAGGCCCACGCCTGAGGTCGGACCTCGGACAATAATGCTAAGAAGGCCCATCAAAAGGAACGCAGCCCAAAATCTAAAGGCCGAAAAGGCCTAGGAAAGGCGGTTCCACAAAGATAGAGATAAAACTCCCAAAAGATAAGATAAGATAAGAATATCTTATCCAGGGAAGATCACGGCCAACTACTATAAATACACTGGAGCACCCAGGTATGACACACATTCCACATTCTACACATATCTGCTTGAACCCATGCTAACTTAAGCATCGGAGTGTCATTGCAGGTACAACCACCAACCACTCCACATATCAAGTTCGGGTCCCTGACCCCCACCTCGGGCCTCTCCAAGACGACCGAGCTACACGTTTCAGGTAACCCTCGGAACAAATGTGATTTGAGGTATTTCAGTTTATGATTGTTTCTTTTTATTATCCCCAATCTGAAGATAGTGTTATTCCAGTAGATTTACTTTCTCCCCTTTTGGTCTTGGTTAAAAAATCAGTAACTCAGGAGTTATCTTAGCTCAACATAATTGATAACTGTTATCTTGCTAATTGAACTGAACTTCAATAATCCCAATCTTTTCTTAGGAAATAAATAGGATTCAAAGGTCTAATTAATTAGTCCCTTGACTTTCCTTTGCTTTAGCAAAGGTTTACTAAGTGGAATTAAGATTCAACTTTCATTATTATTGATAAGAATAACTAAGTCTGAACTTCCAATTTCTCATACCTTGCCAAAAGTTTGCTTTACAATATTTATTTATTTTAATTATCATTTAAATTACTTGTCATACTTCTTCCTTAATTCCAAAACCCCCAATTTTACTTTTTTCATAGCCAATAATAAGAACATACCTCCATGCAATTCCTTGAGAAGACGACCCGAGGTTTGAATACTCGGTTATCAATTTCAAAGGGGTATGTTACTTGTGACAACCAAAACGTTTGCACGAAAGAATTTTTGTTGGTTTAGAAACTATATCTACAACGCGACTATCTTTCTAAAATTCTTTACTAGCAAAAATCCTAACGTCAAAATGGCGTCGTTGCCGGGGAATTGCAAACGTGTGCCTTATTATTGGT
>NC_029776.3:69874335-69891666 GCF_000817695.3 Arachis duranensis | reverse complement strand
CATCAAGGTCAGACCAATCAAGGATGGATGGAGTCAAGAGGATCTAATCAACCCTTTAGGCAACAACATCCTCCAAGATATCATGGACAACAACCATTCAACAATGCAAACCCAGCTGAAAGATATGGTGGACAACCTTGTAACTACCAACAAGCCCCACCCCGTGCCTATAGACCATTCTCTCAACATAACCTCGAACCACCACACTCACAAGCTTCTTTTCACCATTCGCCACCATACGATCCTTATCCGCCCCAACACCAATATAATTACTCCCAAGAACCACCACTCCCCCATACACCATACCTATATCCATCAAAGCCAGAATCACAGGTTCGCCTTGAAGAATCAATGAAACAATTTACTGCAACCCTTCATCAACTGGAGCAAGCAATAGTGGAGGAGTTAAAGCAATTATCTTCCAGACATTCAGCCCCTCAACAGACCCCCATGGCATTATGTGGAGAATCCAATGAAGAATGCAGTACAAAGAAGATGCTAGAAGCTCCAGTGAACAGCATAGAGCATAACTTCGTACTAGAACAAGTAGAGGAAGCTATCATTGCAGAAGAAGAAGAGTTGGTTGAAGATTCAGGAGATGCCGAACCGCCACTTGAATCCAAAGTTGTGGAGAACTCCGTCAAGGATGTTACAATTGACGCTGAGGAGGATTTTGCACCGCCTCCACTGCAAATATCTTATGAAGAACTGGACGGAATAACCCAGGACGCAGGTTTTCTTGATGATGATGATCACGAGTCCTGTTCTCTTAGTGACGAACTTGCATCCGCAAGTGAATTCTTTGAGACAGAAGAATCTTCCCAGAGTGAAGATGAAGATGATGCTAAGGTAGATTTTTCTCAACCTCCAATATATGACTTGAGCGATAATGAGGGAAAAATTGGAGACTCTGATCAAGATATGGTTGAAGTGGAAGAAATTTGCAATAAAGTGGAGAAATTCACAGAAGAGCACAAGGGAGTAAAACTTACAGAACCACTGGAACCACCTATCCCGAGGCCACTACCACCCAATACAAGCTTCAAGTGGGTAAAATCCTTAGCTTTTATCTTTATTTTTCCACTTGAATATAGTTTACTTGAAACAGATGGCCAGCTTAGAGCTCTTTGCGGCTTTAAGATGAAAAGGGAAATGGCTAGTACTCAGAGCTGGTGCACAAGGTTCAATAAGGTTCCACACTTCAACTTGAAGCGCACGGATTGGTATCATACTCAATTGAATGGATCACAGAGAACGTTTGGTCACCATGGTGAGAATCTACTTTTTAAACCGCCCGAATGGAATCATGTAGATCAAGACAGAGCCGGATTTAAAAGCAAAGCTTGGGATCATGGATCCTATCCTGACATTCGTCATCCCGGGAGCCTGAAAATTTGTTTGAAGCTGCTCAGAAGCTTTACATGCCTTGTTTGGGACCCCGGAGGCTACTGGAAGTCCAAGCATTGGTGGAGATTCCTGGATCAGTACAAGCATAAGCCACCATGACAAGGAAGCTCCTCAAATGTCCAACTTAAGGACTTTAACTAAAAATGCTAGGTGGGAGACAATCCACCATGGTATGATCGTTTCTTTTTCATTTTTATCTAGTTTTGTTTGTTTCTGAGTCTTATTTTATCTTATTATATTGAACCTGGAGTTTTGCATAACATTCATATTAGCATTGCATTCTGCATTTTTCATGCATAAAAAAAAATTACCACGCGACGCGACTGCATCAGCGACGCGTCCGCGTCACAGGGAGAGGGGAGAAAATAAAAACGAATAGAGAGTCACGCGAGAGCGTGGCTGGAGGGGTGCCAATGGCACAAATCATCCCACGCGACCGCGTCATATGGGAATAATGACCTCCCACGCGGCCGCATGCCTTAGATTTCGACGTAAAAGGGTGCACAACCAATTATTGTGCTAGAGTGGTGCTGGATTGGTGCTGAACGCACAATTCTACCCACGCGGCTACGTGACCCACGCGACCGCGTTACATTCTTCTAAAGCCCACTCACGCGATCGCATGCCCCATGCGATTGCGTCACTTAAAATTTGGCACTAATAATAATTTGAACAGAGAGTTGTGCGAGCGCGAGGCTGCCCTCGCGCCAGTAGCATGAATTGTGTCACGCAACCGCGTGACCGACGCGACCGCGTCAATTAGTATCAGCGCAAGTCGCGCGACCGCGTGCCCCACGCGTCCGCGTCGCTTGCGCCGCACAACTTTTCCTAATTAGCCAATTATCTTATCTTTTCTTCCCCAATCCTAATTTTTCCCTCCCTCCTTTCTTACTCACTTCTTTCCCTTCTCATTCTTCTTATCTTTCACATTCTTTTACTTAATTGCATATTTCCATTCATTGCATTATTTTCATTGGTGTTAAATTTTCTTATTCAACTGTTACAACTTTTCTAGTATTATCTGATGCTTAGTGACTTGTTTACACTGTTGGGTAATATTATTTAAATCAATGCTATTCTTTTATGATATTTGTATTCCTTTTTTTTTGCATTGACATGAGTTTATACTATCTTTCATTACCCACACTCTCATCCCCTATGTTTCAAATCTTGCACCACTGTCATGCCATGGCTTCTATTATTTTCACACTTGCATGTTGTAGCTACCATGTAATTGAGACCCTTATTATCTGGCATTAACACCCATACTTTATTTATTTTCTTATCTTTATTTATGGGTTACTTTTTCTTCTTTTTCCTTTTCTTTTAGGATGGCCACCAAGGAAGGGAAAAAGAGAAACTTCTAAAAGGGGAGACAAACAAGTCCATCTGCACAATCTTTGGAGAAAGGCGTCAGTTGGAGAAACCCGTCCACTTGCACATCTCAGCATGCACCGAGGACGGTGCAATCTTTAAGTGTGGGGAGGTCGATACCGATCTCCATGGGTTAGTTACTCTTCTATCTCAACACCAATGGTTTATTTTCCTTGTTCATTGTTGCATTTGCATGATTGATTGCATGTTTGTTTGATTTTATGAATTTAGTTACTACTTGGTTAAAGTAATAAATTTCTTTTAAGACCCTATTTTTAAAAACTTTCACTAATTTAAATTAAAAATTAAAATTTTCTATATGTTAAAACTTGTCTGAAGTTGTATTTGGAACATGATTTTTGAGCCAAAGAACACACAACCTGTGAGATTTTGAGCTTATTTATATGGTTACATTATTTAACCATAAATTTTAATTCTTGTGTGTTTTCTTCTCTATAATTGTTATCTTTGCTTTGTTCCATTCTATATGTCCAATATTTAATATATTTACATGCTTGCATATGATTGAGGCCATTGTTTGATTCTAGCTCACTTATCCCAAAATTAGCCTACCTTTTACATCACCCTTGTTAGCCCCCTTGAGCCTTTAATTCCCTCTTATTCTATAAACTACAATACTAGCCTTAAGCAGAAAAACAAATTTAAAATCCTAAGTTGAATCCTTGGTTAGCTTAAGATAGAAATTGTGTAATTATTTAAGTGTGGGAAACCTATTGGGAACATGGATGATAAAAACAAAGGGTAGGAAGCTGAAAAGAATGAAATAATTCAAAATAAAAATTTTGGAAAGCATGCTCATGTGAAATCAAAATAATTGAATTACCATGTGCATTAAAAAAAATTAACTCAGTATTTGAATAAAGGGGATACAAAAGAATTTTCCAAATGCAAAATAAAGCAATGCACATGGGACAAAATTAAAACTAATACATGAGCATGTAACATCAAAAGTGGGAAAAATATGGGAGAATAGGTAAAGAAGCTTTGCTTTACAAAGTATGTATGTTAGGTGAGATCTTAGACTAATCAAGGATTCACTTAATTAGCTCACTTAGCCTTATCTCATGATGTTTGCATTGGAATGCTAAATATTTGTTGATTGATTAGATGAGGAACAAAAGTTTAGAAAGCATGATTAGAGAAGAGTAGAGAGATTGACCCTAGACACTTGAGAGATTTGAGCGCATATACACTACCAGTGAGGGTTCAATGCTTGATTCTATGTTCCCTGCTTTCACGAGCTATCTTCTTACAAGCTTACTTGTTTTCACTGTATGATTTGAATTAGTGAAATATGATTTATGTTTTTCTTGGAGAACTTATTTATTTTTAACCAAGTAGGTAGAAACATTTTGCATTTAGTTGCATTCATAGGTTGCATCTCATACATTCTATCATTCCTCTTCATCTCTTTAAAGTTTCTCTTGAGCTTAACATGAGGACATGCTATTGTTTAAGTGTGGGGAGGTTGATAAACCACTATTTTATGGTTTATCTTATGCTCAACGGAGTGATTTTTATCAACTCTTTACCCACTTATTCATACTATTTGCATGAGTTTACGTTTTCCTTCCGGATTTTGTGCTATGATTGAAAACATGCTTCTTTGGTCTTATATTTGTTAATATTAATCCTCTTTTACTACCATTAGATGCCGTGATATGTGTGTTAAGTGATTTCAGGGATTACAGGGCATGAATGGCTCAGAGGATGGAAAGGAAGCATGCAAAAGTGGAACGAATACAAGAAGTTGAAGAAATTGCTAAGCTGTCTAGCCTGACCTCTACGCACTCAAACAACTATAACTTGAGCTACAAAGATCCAAACGATGCAGTTTCAGTTGCGTTGGAAAGCTAACGTCCGGCGCTTTGATTTGATATATAATATGCCATAGTTGCCCTAACACTAGAGGACGCGAACGCGTGATCCACGCGGACGCGTCACATCTGCGAACTTCAACCCGCGCGGCCGCGTGGGCGACGCCTCCGCTTCACTTGGCCGCGACCTGTACGGACTAGAAAGCGCTGGAAGTGATTCTTGGCTATTTTTGACCTAGTTTTCGGCCTAGAGAACACAGATTAGAGGCTATAAAGTGGGGGAATGCATCCATTCATCATCATGCTTTCATAATACACTTTTCATAATTTAGATGTAGTTTTTAGTGAGAGAGGTTCTCTCCTCTCTCTTAGGATTAGGATTAGGATTCCTCTTAAAGGATTTAGGATTTATTATTATTCCAACTTACAATTTTCTTCTTCATTCCAGGTTTAATGTCCTTTTCTATTTAATTTCGTTCCTATTTTTATTCACCTTAGTACTTTAATTGATATTTATCTTTTGAATTTGGCTTATGACTTTCATGTTAGGATTTTCTTAATTAATGTGATTTGAGGTATTTTAGTTTATGATTGTTTATTTTTATTATCCCCAATCTGAAGATAGTGTTATTCCAGTAGATTTACTTTCTCCCCTTTTGGTCTTGGTTAAGAAATCAGTAACTCAGGAGTTATCTTAGCTCAACATAATTGATAACTGTTATCTTGCTAATTGAACTGAACTTCAATAATCCCAACCTTTTCTTAGGAAATAAATAGGATTCGAAGGTCAATTAATTAGTCCCTTGACTTTCCTTTGCTTTAGCAAAGGTTAACTAAGTGGAATTAAGATTCAACTTTCATTATTATTGATAAGAATAACTAAGTCTGGACTTCCAATTTCTCATACCTTGCCAAAAGTTTGCTTTACAGTATTTATTTATTTTAATTATCATTTAAATTACTTGTCATACTTCTTCCTTAATTCCAAAACCCCCAATTTTACCTTTTTCATAGCCAATAATAAGAACATACCTCCCTGCAATTCCTTGAGAAGACGACCCGAGGTTTGAATAATCGGTTATCAATTTCAAAGGGGTTTGTTACTTGTGACAACCAAAACGTTTGCACGAAAGGATTTTTGTTGGTTTAGAAACTATATCTACAACACGACTATTTTTATAAAATTCTTTACTAGCAAAAATCCTAACGTCAGACACCCTTTATGATGGTTGTCCACTTGGTTCTAGGGAGGCATATGTCCTCTAGAATTTCGTCCAAGCCCTTATTTGTTCTCATCATTCTCCTATTAA
Organism: Arachis duranensis; assembly: GCF_000817695.3. Lineage (NCBI taxonomy): Eukaryota > Viridiplantae > Streptophyta > Magnoliopsida > Fabales > Fabaceae > Arachis > Arachis duranensis. The sequence continues at coordinate 69,885,737 of NC_029776.3, read as the reverse complement.
AGGAGTCTGGGTCATTTTTCAGTTGAGGCAGCTTGAAGATCTCTCTGATTTTGTCAGGGTGAAGGTGAACAATCTTCCCTCTAACCAGAGTTCGATAGTCATAGAAGGCGGTTGCAGCTATTCTCTTCCTGTCTCTTTGCCACAGATTAGAATAGAATTCCTGAACCATGTTTCTTCCCACCTTTGTTTCAGGATTAGCTAGGATTTCCCAGCTCCTTTTTCGAATTTGCTCTTGGATCTCTGGATATTCGTCTTCTTTCAGATGGAATTTAACTTCCGAGATCACTGACCTTAGACCCATTATTTTGTAGTAATGGTCTAAATGTTCTTTGGTTAAGAACTTCCTTTGATTCCAAAGTGGTTTTGGAATATTCTCTTTCTTGCCTCTTGGAGTGGTTTGTTTTCCCTTAGGAGCCATGATCTTAGTGGGTATTGGTTTAGTGATCACGGATAAACACACCAAACTTAGAGGTTTGCTTGTCCTCAAGCAAAAAAAAGGAAAAGAGAGGGATAGAGGGAGAGCCAAGTTCGAATTGTGGAGGATTTGAAAAAGATATTGATGAGTTGAAAAGATTTGAGAGGGAAAAGAGATTGATTTGTTTTGAAAAAGATTTGAAAAGAAGTTGAAGAGGATTTTAAAAAAAATTTATGTTTAGAATTAAGATACATTTGATATCTTTGGAAAAGGATTTGAAAAATTAGGATTTGTAATATGTTTATGTAAGAAATTATGGACGGAAACATGAAAATTTGAAAAAAATTAAGTTGGGAACAGAAACTTCCTCCCTTCCACAATCCTGGCGTTAAACGCCCAACTGCTGCATGTTTTGGGCGTTTAACACCCAGTTGGTGCTTGGTCTGGGCGTTTAACGCCCATTTGTTGCTTCTAGCTGGCTTTAAACGCCAGAAACTCCTTTATCACTGGGCATTTTTCTGAACGCCCAGGACGCTGTAAATCTGGGGCTAAATGCCCAGAAGCTGCTTCTTTCTGGCATTTAACGCCCAGATGGCTATCTCTACTGGTGTTAAACGCCCAGTAGATGCTTCTTTTTGCTGTTTTATCCACTGAATCCTTCTGTAACTCTGTGGGCTCATGCAATTGCTATTTTACCTTGAAGATAATTAATATGAACCTGTAAAATGATCATTTAATTAACAAATAAGCTTTGTTAATGGCTGGGTTGCCTCCCAGCAAGCGCTTCTTTATTGTCTTTAGCTGGACTATTATTGAGCTTTAATCAAGTCTCAGTCTTGAGCATTCTTGCTCAAAATTGCTTTCAAGATAATGTTTGACTCTCTGTCCATTAACAATGAATTTTTTGTTAGAGTCATTATCCTGAAGCTCTACATATCCATATGGTGACACACCTGTAATCACATATGGTCCTCTCCACCGGGATTTCAACTTTTTGGGGAATAATCTGAGCCTAGAGTTAAACAGCAGAACTTTCTGCCCTGGCTCAAAGTCTCTGGATGACAGCTTCATATCATGCCATCGTTTTGCTTTCTCTTTGTAAATTTTTGCATTTTTGAAAGCATTGAGTCTGAATTCCTCTACCTCATTTAACTAGAGCAATCGTTTTTCTCCAACTAACTTGGCATAAAGGTTTAGGAATCTGGTTGCCCAGTAGGCCTTGTGTTCCAGTTCCACTGGCATGTGACAGGCTTTTCCATACATAAGCTAGTATGGAGGGGTCCCTATAGGAGTCTTGAATGCTGTTCTGTATGCCCACAGAGCATCATCCAAGCTTCTTGCCCAATCCCTTCTACGGTTAATCATAGTCCGTTCCAGGATTCTTTTAAGTTCTCTATTAGAGACTTCAGCTTGCCCATTTGTCTGTGGATGATATGGAGTTGCCACCCTGTGGCTGACTCCATATCTAACCATGGCGGAGTAAAGCTGTTTATTGCAGAAATGAGCGCCCCCATCACTGATTAGTACTCTAAGGACACCAAATCTGCTGAAGATATATTTCTGAAGAAATTTCAGCACTATCTTAGTATCATTAGTGGGTGTTGCAATAGCCTCCACCCATTTGGATACATAATCCAATGCCACCAGAATATAAGTGTTTGAGTATGATGGTGGGAAAGGCCCCATGAAGTCAATACCCCATACATCAAACAACTCAATCTCCAAGATCCCTTGTTAAGGCATGGCATAACCGTGAGGCAGATTGCCAGATCTTTGGCAACTGTCACAATTACGTACAAACTCTCGGGAGTATTTATAGGGAGTAGGCCAGTAGAAGCCACATTGGAGGACTCTCATGGCTGTTCGCTCACTTCCAAAATGTCCTCCATACTGTGATCCATGGCAATGCCAGAGGATCTTCTGTGCTTCTTCTTTAGGCACACATCTACGGATTATTCTGTCTGCACATCTCTTGAAGAGATATGGTTCATCCCACAGATAGTACTTTGCATCCGAGATTAATTTCTTTGACTGCAGCCTACTATACTCTTTGGGTATGTGATGACAATTCATCATATACCTATTTTTCAATGCTTTTTCATACAAGAAATTGATGATTAGTGCTTAAATATTGCATTCTTTTGTGCTTAATTAGAATATTTCCTTGATCTTTTAAATTTATAAATCTTGTAGGAAATAAGAAGAAAAAGAAGCAAAGAAGCACAAAATAAGCTAAAAAGGAGAAAAAAAGAGCTTTGGGGCACACTTTGAAGTTGGAGCACACTTTGGAGCCTTAGGTCACGCTTTCAAAAGCGTGGCCCATGACCAAATCAAAGAAGGAAGCAACCAGCACGCACATTGCTCTGCTCTTGCCAAGAGCAGGGCAATATTGTGATGAAACAAAGTGAGGTTGGAAGCAAATTTAGAGCTTTCCAACGATATATAGCAATCCATATTTGGCGTGAAATTGAGGCACAAGTGAAAGGCATCTTTGAGAACCAAAAATAAGCAAAAATAAACCAAAGTGCAACCACCAAGGTTCGAAGAGAGAGACCAAGGGAAGCCAAGGAAGTAGCGCTCCCAAGGAGAGCACAATGCTCTCTTGGAGAGCAGAGCATTGTCATGTTTCTCTTCATCAAAATTCATGAAAAAATTGCAGCAACTTCCTCCACCAAGTTTCGAACCAAGGATCTCTAGGAAGCCAAGCCTTATGCGTGAATTAGGTGCCAAGAAGAAAAAGCCAAGCAATGCACTCCATGGGATTCGAACTTGGCACTCCCCTTGGAAGCTCCATTGCGCTGCTCAGAAGGAGAGCAGAGCACACTCCTTGGCGCACACAAGCATGAGCATGACACAGCCAGGGACTTGTTGCACGCATCATGACACGGTCCAAGGAAGCAAGGATGCACATGCAAGGCTCCACTGCTCGCTCTCCACAAGAGCAGGGCAATCTCCTGTGCCTCACAAGCCTTGGCACGCAACAAGGATCCCCACACAAAGCTTCAATGCTCTGCTCTCCACAAGAGCAGAGCACTCTACTGGGAGCAAACACTCATGGGCCAAAAATTCAACCAAAATTTCATTTAAATTCAATTCCTCACCAAATTGAATCAAGGCCAACCAAACCCATTTCTCCTCAAATCCAAAGCAAGCAAAGCCCACATCATCACTAAAAGGCACAAGAACAAGCTAGAATTAGGATTTTCATTTAATTTTGTAAAAAGCCTATATAAAGGGATCATTCTCATTTTCAAAAGAAGGCTGGCTCCATTAGGGAGCATTAGGACGGAGAAGTAGTAGATCTCTCTCTCTCTCTCTTAGTTTTCTTTCTGTTTTGAATCTGGAGTGAAATTGGAGGAATTCTGTTTCATTTTCACTTTGAGAATTCTCTTTGTTTACTTTCTGAAATTGAATTGAACTTCCTTTCTGATTTGTTCTTCAAGCAATTCCCATTTCTGTTTTGAGTTTCTGTAATTCTCTTCTACAAATTCACTTTCTGCCATTTTCCAATTGAGCTTGCTGTGATCTTGATCTACATTCTTGCAATTTACTTTCATGCAATTTAATTCTTCCTCAATTGTTCTGCATTTTACACTTCTTGCTGTGATGTAAATTTTATTCTTCCTGCAATTTAAATTTCCAAATTGCTTGATTTACTGCTTTCGTTTAAATTCCCTACTCCCACTCCCTTTTATATTCAATGCAATTTATATTTCTTGTTATTTAAGTTTCTGCAATTTACATTTCTTGCTCTTTATGTCTCAGCAATTTAATTCTTCTGCACCTTTAATTCACTGTAATTTTACTTTCTGTTGATCAACTTCACACATTCACTCAATGTTAGCTTGACTAAACTAATCACCCACTAAAGTTGATTGATCCATCAATCCCTGTGGGATCGATCTGACTCTTGTGAGTTATTACTACTTGATGCGACCCGGAATACTTGCCGGTTAGATTTGTGTGTTTGGAAATTCGTTTTTCCACAAAAACACGATCAGTATGAATCTCACAGCCTTGTAGTTTGCAATGTCTGCAAACCATGGTACTTCCTGGATGGCATAGAGTTGCTCATCCAGAAAAGTTTCAGAGATCTCTGTAAGAGGGAGGGATGCCCCTTCTACTGGTTCTATTCGAAACAGGTGATCTGCTACTGGATTCTCTGTCCCTTTTCTGTCTCTTATTTCTATATCAAACTCCTGCAGAAGCAACACCCATCTTATGAGTCGGGGTTTTGAATCCTACTTTGTGAGTAGATATTTAAGAGCAGCATGGTCAGTGTACACAATCACTTTTGATCCTACTAAATAAGATCTGAACTTGTCAATGGCATAAACCACTACAAGCAATTCCTTTTTTGTGGTTGTGCAGTTCTTCTGCGCATCATTTATAACACGGTTAGCATAATGAATGACGTGCAAAAGCTTGTCATGCCTCTATCCCAACACTGCACCAATGGCATGATCACTGGCATCACACATTAATTCAAATGGTAATGTCCAGTCTGGTGCAGAGATGACCGGTGCTATGACCAGCTTAGCTTTCAGAGTCTTAAACACCTGCAGACACTCCTCATCAAAGATAAATGGCGTGTCAGCAGCTAGCAGATTACTCAGAGGTTTTGCAATTTTTAAAAAAATCCTTTGTAAACCTTCTGTAGAATCCTGCATGCCCCAGAAAGCTTTTGATTGCCTTATTGGCAGGTGGTGGTAATTTTTCAATTACCTCCACCTTAGCTTGATCCACCTCTATTCCATTGTTCGAAATTTTGTGCCCAAGGACAATTCCTTCAGTCGCCATAAAGTGACATTTTTCCCAGTTTAAAACTATGTTAGTCTCTTGGCACCTTTTTAGAACAAGTGCCAAATGGTCAAGACAGGAGATGAATGAGTCTCCAAATACTGAGAAGTCATCCATAAAGACTTCCAGAAATTTTTCCACCATATCAGAGAAAATAGAGAGCATAATCCTTTGAAAGGTTATAGGTGCATTACACAGACCAAATGGCATCCTTTTGTAAGCAAACACTCAGATGGACATGTGAATGCTATTTTTTCTTTATCCTGGGGATCTACTGCAATCTTGTTGTAACCTAAATAGCCAACCAGAAAGTAGTAGTAATCATGACCTGCTAGTCTTTCTAGCATCTGGTCTATGAATGGTAAAGGAAAATGATCCTTTCTAGTAGCTGTTCATACCCTGGGTCAAGCTGTCCGACCCAGGATGTTTAGCGACAAGCTAACCGACCTCTTCAGGTCAGACTATCCGACCTCTTCTCAAAGAGCTCGGCCAAATCGCCAAAGGAGCCCAAAGCAGGCCCAAAATGAAGGAACACAGCCCAATCTAAAGGCAGCCAAAGCCCAGAAAGATAAAGGCGGTTCCCCTAAATATAAGATGACTTTGCTCAAAGATAAGATAAGATAAGATAAGATAAGATAAGATAACAATCTTATCTCCAGAGAGGTCACTCCTCACCATTATAAATACACTGGAGCTCCCAGGTATAACTCATACTCTGATCCTACTCAATGCCTGTTTAATACCCTTGCTAACTTAAGCATCAGAGTTCCTTGCAGGTACCCCCAACCCTCCGGGGATGAAGGATCAGCAGCACTTTCAGTCCCACAAGTCGGACACACCAGCTCCGGCAGCTATACACCTGCCGGACACGTCGGCTCCAACCAACACAGCAGATCTCAAACAAGGTCGACCTACAGTTTCAGGTAAACCTCCGGAACATTGGCGCCATTGCCGGGGAACCCAGAAGTCATCCCATCACCATGGCGGATGACCATGACAACGACCATGATTCAGATCTAGAGGATAGAATGCCGCACAAAAACGCGGACACTACACTAAAGGATACTCCTCAACTCAACAACGAAAAGAATTCTCCAAACACGGGAGCCACGGAAGCGCTTCAAGACCGTTTAAAACAACTGGAAGAAGAAGCCCTACATCAACAAAAGGCTAAGAAAGACCTACAAAGGGAGATAAAGCGACGCCGAGAATTGGAGGACAAACTCCTAAAACTGGAAGCCGATCTCAAGGCCAAAGCTAATCGATCCTCTCATGAGGATAGCTCCTACAAGAACCAAGATCTATTCACCAAAGAGATCATGAAAGCTAAAGGTCCCAAAGGACTTCAAAACTCCAGACATGATCCCGTACGACGGCACATCAGATCCAAGCCATCATCTTAGCAATTTTAGAAGCAGGATGTATTTCACGGATGCCTCAGATGCAATCCGTTATTCTCCATCCAGAAGGACAAAGCCAAACACGCACCGAGCCTATTAGGGATCAAGCAAGGAGATCGAGAGAGCCTTCGCAACAACATGGAAAGATTCAACAAAACATGTATGGGCATACAAAGTCTGCCAACAGAAGCAGCTATCAGGTGCCTCATCAATGGTCTACAAGAAGGACCTTTTAGCCACTCAATATCCAGGAAGCACCCAAACATCTCTAAACGAGGTACAAGAATGAGCAGAGAAGTACATCAACATGGAGGAAAACTCTCGACTATGAGAGATCTCAAAAACCAAACATTCCTACTCCACTTGGGATAAGGATAAAGAGTCCAAGAAAAAAAGAAGATCAACATGGAAAGAAGCCTAGAAAATACCACAATTACACCTCCTTCGGGTGTTTGTTGTGGATGTCTACTGAGAAATATGCAAAACTGAGAAGATCCCATTAACTCGCCCAATCAAAAACAAAAGAGGTCGGACGCGTTGAAGGTCCACCTCACACCAAAGAGGGCGGACGCGTTGAAAGTCCACCTCACACCAAAGAGGTCGGACGAGTTGAAGGTCCACCTCATACCAAAGAAGTCAGACGCGTTGAAGGTCCATCTCACACCAAAGAGGTCAGACGCGTTGAAGGTCCACCTCACACCAAAGAGGTCGGACAAAGTTGAAGGTCCACCTCACACCAAAGATCTCGGACGAGTTAAAGGTCCACCTCACACCAAAAAGGTCGGACAAAGTTGAAGGTCCATCTCACACCAAAGTGGTCGGACAAGTTGAAGGTCAACCTCACACCAAAGAGGTCGGACAAGTCGAACGTCTCACACCAAAGAGGTCGAACAAGTTGAACGTCCACCTCACACCCCTGAGAGACATGTTCATCTCGCAAAGGACACCTCAAAGAGGTATATTAAGGAAGGGAGAGAGGTTTGAATAGGACTATGGGGTGCAAACAAGCCTTCTGAGATTTTGAAAATTCTTGGGGCAACCACCCATTCTTACCCAACCAAGGGAAAGTGAAAAGCTCATATTATACCTCGTAGTGGGAAGTCTGGCAATAGCCTCATCACTAGTTAAAGAAGACAAAAGTGGGTAACAACCCGTCTACTTCATTATCAAGGCTCTACAAGGGGCCGAACTAAACTATCAAGAGATAGAGCAGTTTGCCTACGGCCTCATACTCACCACTCGATGACTCCACCCATACTTTCAAGCTCACACTATCAGAGTTTGGACCAACCAGCCCATAGAAGGCATCCTACAGAAAACAGACTTAGCAGGAAGAATTCTACAGTGGGCAATCAAGTTATCCGAAATCGATCTTCGACATAAAGCTCAGATAGCCATCAAATCACAGTATCTGGCCGACTTTATTACAGAGTACACTGACAGCCCAGAAAATCCTACAAAATGCAAACTCTACATGGACGACTCTTCAAACAAAACCGGGAGTGGTGCAGGCGTAATTATATAAAGCGATCAGGGAAGCCAAATCAAGCTAAATGACCAAGCTAAATACGAGGCACTACTCGCTGGTTTAAGGCTAGCTAAGAAGGTAGGAGCTTACCATGTCCAGTGATTCACAAGTAGTCACCTCACAAATAGAAGGGAGCAACCAAGTTGAGGATCCCGCCATGAAAAAATACCTCGGGTAATTCGGGGGACCCTGGACAAAAACAGAAAATAGCTCGGACATTTCGGGGAATATGAAGTCCAATATATACCTCGGGAGCAGAATGCCCGAGCTAATGCACTTTCAAAATCAACCAGTACCAACAGCTCGGACAATTCGGGGAATATGAAGTCCGACACATACCTCGGAAGCAGAATGCCCGAGCTGATGCACTTTCAAAATTAGCCAACACCAAACCAGGGGGCAATAATAGAAGCCTCATCCAGGCTACATTATAAGACCACAACAAGGAACGAAAACAAACCCTCTCCTCAGAGTCTAGCGACACCAGCTCATAATTCTTCTCCTCATCCTTATCCCTACAAATTCTACGGAACCTCCTAAGTCGCACACAGTACTCAGGGTCAACCATGGGGTTATTACCAAACAACTCAGACAAATAAGGAAACAACTTGGACAATAACAGCAAAACATCAGATGTCAGATACAGCAGTAAAAGAGAAACTCCAGGACTCACACGAAAGTCCAGGGGTACCCTTTGAAGGCAACAATAAGGCAAGAACACAGAGAAGAGAAGCCGACAATCTATACCCAAACAGTCCAAACACCTCTCAGACAAAAGGTCAAAACAAAAGCTAGAACTTTTATACAAAAGGAGTCAGCAACGATGAAAAGAAACAGTAACAGCAACAAAACCCTAAAAGCCCACATTTTTCTCAAAGGCGAATGACAAAAGAAAAGTCATAACAAACGATCAAAGCCGCAAGCTTTTTGCAGAATGAACCAAAGTTCTTCAGAGCAAAAACCCAACTACAAAGTCAAAGCTTTACATAAAAAACATAGCCCCACCAGAAGAGCTCCAACAGGTCCTATGGGCATATCGGACAACTCCACACTCCACCACAAAGGAATCACCTTTCTAATTAGCTTATAGAATGGAGGCAATGATCCCAGTGGAGGTCGAAGAAGGATCGTCCAGACTGATCCACAACAATGAAGAGGCCAACTCCCAACTTCAAAAGGAAGAACTCGACCTACTTCCAGAAATCTGAGAAAGAGCTCGGACCAAGGAAGAGGTGTTAAAACGTCAAATGGCCTCAAGATACAATCAAAAGGTAACCTAGCAACGATGATCTCATCCTAATCTGAAATGACATCAGAATAGGTCGTTCAGGAGAAGAGAAGCTAGCAGCCAACTAGAAAGGATCATGCCAAGTTGTTCAGAAGAACTGGGGAAAGGTTACTACAAAGTGTCCAACCTCGAGGGGCAAGAGTTACCAAGGTCATGGCATGCCTGCAAAGGGCGCCAGGCCGAGATCCAAAAAGATTGCCCGACCTAGAAAGGTAAGTACTAACATGTACACACTCTTATCTTCATTTTATTAAAAAATTGCAGATTCCCTAAAAAAGTTTCCTACCAAGACGCCCGATTACGGCAGGTCGGCAAGGTGAACACCAGATTCACCACCCGATCATGACAAAGTCGGCAAGATGAAAACCAAATTCATCGTCCGATTACAAAGCGACAAGTCAGCAAGGTGAAAACCAACTTCACCGCCCGACCACGAAGAAAACCGAATTCATCGTTTGATTTTGACAAAGGTCGACAAAGTGAAAACCAAAATTCACTGCTCTACAAACTCCCAAGACGCATTAATCTGAAGTATTCATCGTCCGATTATAAAGCAACAGATCGGCAGAAAGTGAAAAACAATTTCACTGCACGATCACGATAAAGATAACCGTCTGATAAAGGTGAAAACGCGATTCACCCAAAAGACGATCTAAAGATGCCAGCCACTTTCTACAAATCGGCAAAGATGAACATAGAATAATGTAAGAAGTTATCGAAAGCAATCCAAAAAGGAACCTGACGAGGTCTTATGGATAGCTAAAATAATAACTTAAAGACTGACCAACGTTCAGAAGTCGAACCAAGTCAACCCAAGTTATCAGCAAATCCCTAGAAAGAGGTTTGGCCAACCCTATTAAAGAGGAATTGCTATAACTTAGAAGAGATCGACCTAACGAAGTCGGTCTCCTACAAGACAAGTTATAAAAGTAATCCCTGAAAGAGGCCTGACAAAAGTCCAAGAAAGAGGATTACAAAAATAACTTAGAAAGAGATCGACCTAACGAAGTCGGTTTCCTACAAAACAAAGTTATAAAAGTAATCCCTGAAAGAGACCCGAACAAAGTCCAAGAAAGAGGATTACAGAAATAACTCAGGAGAGCCCCGACATGACGAAAGTCGGCCCACAACACAAAAGTTTTAAAAGTAATCCCTGAAAGAGACCTGAACAAGGTCCAAGAAAGAGGATTACAGAAATAACTTGGAAAGCTACAGATTGGACCGACAAGAAGAAGTCGGACCAAACAAAAGCTACAGCTTGGACCGACAAGAAGAAGTCGAACCAACGAAAGCTACAGCTTGGACCGACAAGAAGAAGTCGGACCAACAAAAAACGTGCGCTAAAACGGACATAGCTCCGCCCAAAAAGCCACGGCTCCACGACAAGGCTATCAAAATTGTTCAGAATGACTAAAAAGTGTTCTACGAAAACACTAAAAGGTCATCGGACAAATTAGCCCCAAGGACCACCTCGACCAAGCAGAAAGTGGACAAAATCAGAAGTAATCAAAAGAGGTCGGACAACAAAGTACCGACACTCTACAAAGATCCACAAAAATGGACAAAGACATCTCACAAACGGCCAAAGAAAGGCCAGGAATGTTTTGCTAAAAGGTACGAAGTCTTGAAAAAAGACACTACTTAAAAAGCAAAAAGCACTGCCTCAAAGACAGAGCTAAAAAGTCATCCAAACAAACTATAAAAAGGTTCCCCATCGGAACACTACCTAAAAAGTTGTTGGATTATGACTAAAAAGCCTGAACAGCGAAGACAAACAAGTTGGAAGAAGGCTGAAAAGTCCCCTCAACAAAGTAAAAGGGGCAATACCAGACTCGCACAAGAAGAAACTACTCAAAGATCGTCCAAAGTCAGGATGCTTGAGCGCGACTTCCCCGAAGAGATCGAAACTCTGAAAGCACGGTCTCACGGAAAAGTCCGAACTCAAGCAGGGGCAAAGTCATACAGGTCGAC
>NC_029776.3:69871858-69874118 GCF_000817695.3 Arachis duranensis | reverse complement strand
GGCACAATCTCAAACAGGGCTACGAACATCATCCAAGACTAAAAAATGGTTCTATATAAAGAACACTAAAAAGTCATCGGACAAATCACTAAAAGTCCGGATATCAAGCCGCAATGACAACTTCGCCAAAGCAAAGGGTTGTCAACACAAACTTAAAGCAAGGCGTGATCCAGAAGGCAAGGGTAGAAAACCCACGCTACCACTCAAAAGTGGTTGGACTGTGAAGTACCAAACCTCTAGAAAATCTGCAAGATTGCAAAGCAATGAAGAAACAAGCAAGACAGATGCTTGAGCACTACTTCCAAAGAGATCGAAGCTCTGAAAAGCACGATCTCATGGAAAGATCAAACTCAAGCAGGGGCACTGTTCATACCCTGGGTCAAGCTGTCTGACCCGGGATGTTTAGCGACAAGCCGACCGACCTCTTTAGGTCAGACTATCCGACCTCTTCTCAAAGAGCTCGGCCAAATCGCCAAAGGAGCCCAAAGCAGGCCCAAAATGAAGGAACACAACCCAATCTAAAGGCAGCCAAAGCCCAGAAAGATAAAGGCGGTTCCCCTAAAGATAAGATGACTTCGCTCAAGGATAAGAAAATATAAGATAAGATAACAATCTTATCTCTAGAGAGGTCACTCCTCACCATTATAAATACACTAGAGCACCCAGGTATAACTCATACTCTGATCCTACTCAACGCCTGTTTAATACCCTTGCTAACTTAAGCATCGAAGTTCCTTGCAGGTACCCCCACCCTCCGGGGACGAAGGATCAGAAGCACTTTCAGTCCCACAAGTCGGACACACCAGCTCCGGCAGCTATACACCTGTCGGACACGTCGGCTCCAACCAACACAGTAGATCTCAAACAAGCTCGACCTACATTTTCAGGTAAACCCCCGGAACAGTAGCTGTATTGAGCCTTCTGTAATCAATACACATACACCACCCTGTAACTGTTCTTGTAAGAACCAGTTCATTCTTTTCATTATGAACCACTGTCATGCCACCCTTCTTAGGAACGACTTGGACAGGGCTTACCCAGGGGCTATCAAAAATAGGATAGATAATCCCAGCCTCTAGTAATTTAGTGACCTCCTTCTGCACCACCTCCTTCATGGCTGGATTTAGTCGCCTCTGTGGTTGAACCACTGGCTTGGCCTCATCCTCCAATAGGATATTGCGCATGCATCTGGCTGGGCTAATGCCCTTAATATCATTGATGGACCACCCAAGAGCTGTCTTGTGTGTCATCAGCACTTGAATTAGTGCCTTCTCTTCCTGTGGTTTTAAAGCAGAGCTTATGATTACAGGAAAACTGTCACCTTCTCCCAGAAATGCATATTTCTGGGATGGTGATAATGGTTTGAGCTCGGGTTTAGGAGGTTTTTCCTCTTCCTGAGGGGTTTTCAGAGGTTCTATTATTTTCTCTGATTCCTCCAGATCAGGCTGAACATCTTTAAAGATATTCTCTAGCTCTGACTCGAGACTCTCAGCCATATTGATCTCCTCTACCAGGGAGTCAATAATGATGGTGTTTTTGCGGAAAAACGAATTTCCAATACACAAATCCAACCGGCAAGTATACCGGGTCGCATCAAGTAATAATAACTCACAAGAGTGAGGTCGATCCCACAGGGATTGATGGATCAAGCAATTTTAGTGGGTGATTAGTTTAGTCAAGCTAATATTGGTGAGTGAGATTTGTTGCAGCAGAATGTAAATAGCAGTGAACTTAAATTACAGAAAGTAAAGTGGCAGGAAACTTAAAGAGCAAGAAAAGTAAATTGGCAAAATCTTAAATGACAAGAAATGTAAATTGCATCAAATGTAAAGGGAATTGGGTTCAGGGAATTTAAAATTCAACAAGAAAATGTAAAGAGCAATCAAATAGAGGAGTAAAAGATGAAATAAGTGTAGCAGATTTAAACAGAAATGGAAAATTGCTTGAAGAAGCAGCACAGAATGTAATTCAGCTCAATTGTGAAATTTAAAGAGACAAGTGAGGATCTCAGGGAATTAATGAGACTAGAAAACAAGTCTAGATCTCAATTCCTTCCTTGATCCAACAGAGAAGCAATTTGAAAAAAAGAAAATGAGATGGAAGCAGTAAAGAAAACTCAGATTCAATGCAGAAGAAGAACAAAGAGATTTCAGATCAAGTGAAACAGAATTCCTTCAATTCTTGATCCAAAATTCAAACAGAAATGAAAAATAAGACGAGAGAACTCTCAATTCCTAATACTCCCTAGTGTGCTAGCCTC
>NC_029776.3:69866710-69867570 GCF_000817695.3 Arachis duranensis | reverse complement strand
CGATTCAATGCAGAAGAAGAACAAAGAGATTTCAGATCAAGTGAAATAGAATTCCTTCAATTCTTGATCCAAAATTCAAAACAGAAATGAAAACTAAGACGAGAGAACTCTCAATTCCTAATACTCCCTAGTGTGCTAGCCTCCTCTACAAAGATGGAAATGATGCCTTATATAGGCTTTACAAAATGAAAAATGAAAATGAAATTAAAACAAATTACAAAAATGAAAATCCTAATTTAATTGATCCATGTGCCTTTTCCTTGATTTTTCATGAAGAGCACGACATTGCCCTGCTCTCCAAGAGGGCAGGGCAGAAAATTGAGCGCCACTTTGTTTTGGAGTGAGGCTCCAGCTTCGAGCCTTGGTGGAAGCATTTTGGTTTATTCTCGCTTGTTTTTTTCCCTTAAAGATGCCTTTCGTTCCTGCCTCAATTTTATGCCAAATATGGATTTCTATATATCGTTGGAAAGCTCTGAATATCAGCTTTCCAACGCAACTAGAAGCACATCAATCGGACGTCTGTAGCTCAAGTTATAGCCCTTTGAAGTAGGCATGGTCATGCTGTGAGCGGCCAGATTTTAACTTAGCGAAAATTCTTGCTTCCAACCATACTTTGCATCACGATTCTGCCCTACCCTTGGCAAGAGCAGGGCAGTGTGCGTGCTGGCTGCTTCCTTCCTTGATTTGGTCATGGGCCACGCTTTTAAACCGTGCTGGCTGTTTCCTTCCATGATTTGGTCATGGGCCACGCTTTTAAAAGCGTGGCCTAAGGCTCCAAAGTGTACCCCAACTTCAAAGTGTACCCCAAAGCTCTTTTTTCTCCTTTTTTTGTGCTTCTTTGCTTCTTTTTCTTCTTATTT
>NC_029776.3:69850657-69862712 GCF_000817695.3 Arachis duranensis | reverse complement strand
TTGGTTTATTTTTGCTTATTTTTTGCCCTTAAAGATGCCTTTCACTCATGCCGCAATTGTACGCCAAGTATGGATTGCTATATATCGTTGGAAAGCTCTAAATGTCAGCTTTCTAACGCAACTGGAAGCACATCAATCGGACGTCTGTAGCTCAAGTTATAGCCCTTTGAAGTAGGCATGGTCATGCTGTGAGCGGCCAGATTTTAACTTAGCGAAAATTCTTGCTTCCAACCATACTTTGCATCACGATTCTGCCCTGCCCTTGGCAAGAGCAGGGCAGTGTCCGTGCTGGCTGTTTCCTTCCATGATTTGGTCATGGGCCACGCTTTTAAAAGCGTGGCCTAAGGCTCCAAAGTGTACCCCAACTTCAAAGTGTACCCCAAAGCTCTTTTTTTCTCCTTTTTTTGTGCTTCTTTGCTTCTTTTTCTTCTTATTTTCTACAAGATTTATAAAATTAAAATATCAAGAAAATATATCATTTAAGTACAAAAGCATTCAATATTTAAGCACAATTCATCAATTTCTTGTATGAAAAAGCATAGAAAAATAGGTATATGATGACATGTCATCAAATAACATCAACGCTCATGCAGTCATTTGATGTGTCTGGATGCTTCATTGCTTCAACAGCATTCAGCCTGAATTCATCCTCATTGACTCTCAGGGTCACTTCCCCTTTTTTGACATCAATGAGGGTTCGTCCAGTTACTAGGAAAGGTCTTCCTAGGATGAGAGTTGCACTCTTGTACTCCTTGATAAACCCTGTTTTGACGGTTTATCTTGTATTGATTTTAAGAGATTTTATCACCTTTTACCCACATTTATCCATTGAATTAGCATAGTTTTGTGATTGTCTCCTTATTTGTGCTTAGATGTGTAAACATGCTTTTTAGGACTTAAAATAGATAAATCTAATTCTCCTTAATTCCATTAGATGCCTTGATATGTTTGTTAGTGATTTCAGATTGAAAAGGCTAGGAATGGATCAAAGGAGTGAAGAGGAAAGCATGCAAAGTGGAGAAATCATGAAAAGTCAAAGAAGTTGAACTCGCCCATAGACGCGCGCGCGCACCTGGCGCTTGCGCGCACCTTGCGAATCACCCCATGGACGCGTATGCGTGCTGTGCGCGTACGCGTCGGTGCTGGTTTATGATTTTTTAATGAGAACGTGATCAACGAATTCTCAAGGGTTGTGGGGCCCAATTCCAACCAACTTTGGCACCTAAACTGCTATTTAAAGCCAAGGATTGAAGAGCAAAGGGAGATTAGTTCATTTTCACTCATTAGGATTAGTTTTAGAAGTAGTTTCTAGAGAGAGAAGCTCTCACTTCTCTCTAGGATTAGGATTAGGATTAGGTGTAGTTCTTAGATCTGGGTTTTAATCTTTACTTTCTTCTACTTCTACCTTTCAATTCCTTGTTGTTACATTCATTCTTCTTCCATTCTTTTATTGTAATTTCCTTTTTGTTGTTCTTATACTTTGTTGTAGATCTACTATTGTTCCTTCCATTTTCTTTCAATTTAATAAGAGGTAATTCATAATTGTTCTTCTTTGCTTTTCTATTGTTGATCTCCTGCCTTTGTAGTTAGATCTCTCTTTAATTCTTGCAATTTATGTTGTCCACTTTTATTGCCTTTTATGTGTTTATTGAAATGCCTCTTCTAGATATAGTATAGATTTTGTTCCTCTTGGCCTAGGTAGAGTAATTAGTGACACTTCAGTTATCTAATTCCTTTGTTGATTGGTAATTGGAGAGATTGCTAATTGGTTTGGAGTGCACTAAAGCTAGTCTTTCCTTGGGAGTTGGCTAGGACTTGTGGCTCAAGTCAATTCATCTACTTGACTTTCCTTTATTTAGTAAGGGTTAACTAAGTGGTAGCAATGAATAATTCTCATCACAATTGAGAAGGATAACTAGGATAGGACTTCTAATTTTCATACCTTGCCAAGAGCCTTTTATAGTTGTTAGTTTATTTTCATTGCCATTTACTTTCATGCTTCTTATCCAAAACCCCAAAACACATTTCTAACCAATAACAAGACACTTTATTGTAATTCCTAGGGAGAACGACTCGAGGTTCAATACTTCGGTTTATAAATTTAGGGGTTTGTTACTTGTGACAAACAATCTTTTGTATGAAAGGATTATTGCTTGGTTTAGAAACTATACTTTACAACGAGATTTCATTAGTGAATTTCTAAGCCGTCAAAAATCCATTCATCACTCCTCCATCTCCAGCACTACAAAATCAGTGGGGAATGCAAATGGCCCAACTGTGACAATCACATCCTCAAGCATGCCTGATGGGTATTTAATGGAGCCATCAGCATGTTGAAGACAGATCCTGGTTGGTTTGACTTCTTCTGCCAAGCCAAGCTTTCTGATAGTGGATGGAGGTACTAGGTCGATACTTGCCCTAAGATCACATAGAGCTGCCTTAGTACAAGTACCCTCTAATGTGCATGGTATCATAAAGCTTCCGGGATCTTTAAGTTTCTCTGGTAAGCTCTTCAGAATGACTGCACTGCATTCTTCAGTGAGGTAAAATTTTTCAGTTTCTCTCCAATCCTTCTTATGACTTAATATCTCTTTCATGAACTTAGCATAGGAGGGTATTTGCTCAAGTGCCTCTGCAAATGGAATCTTTATTTCAAGAGTCCTGAGATAGTCTGCAAAGCGGGCAAATTGCTTATCCTGTTCCGCTTGGTAGAGTTTTTGAGTATAAGGCATTTTGGCTTTGTATTCCTCAACCTTAGTTGCTGTAGGTTTATTTCCTACAGATGTGGTTGGAGAGGCCTTTCTAGAAGGGTTGCTATCAGCACTTGTATGTGTCTGATCCCTCACTGACGTTTGGGTAGCAGTTTGTTCATTTCTTAGCTTCCTGCTACCTTGAAGTGAGGTATTTAATGTTTTCCCGCTTCTTAATTGAAGTGCTTGGCACTCTTCTGTTATTTGTTTTGATAACTGCTGCTCTGTTTGCTTCAACTTACTTCCATATTCATATTAGCCATTCTTGTGTCTTGTAGTATCTCCTTGAATTCGGCTAGCTGTTTTGTTAGAAAATCTAATTGCTGATTGAATTCAGTAACTTGTTCTGTAGGACTGAGTTTAGCAGTTACTGCTTTAGCCTCTTCTTTCATGGAAGGTTCACTACTTAGGTACAGATGTTGATTTCTGGCAACTGTATCAATGAGCTTTTAAGCTTCTTCAGTTGTCTTTCTCATATGTATAGATCCACCAGCTGAGTGGTCCAAAGAAATCTGAGCTTTCTCTGTAAGCCCATAATAGAAGATGTCTAACTGCACCCACTCTGAAAACATTTCAGAGGGGCATTTTCTTAGCATCTCTCTGTATCTCTCCCAGACATCATAAAGAGATTCATTATCTCCTTGTTTAAAGCCTTGGATGTTCAGTCTTAGCTGTGTCATCCATTTTGGGAGGAAATATTGATTCAGGAATTTTTTTGACAATTGTTTCCATGTCCTTATGCTGGCCTTAGGTTGGTTACTTAACCACCTCTTAGCTTGGTCTTTTACAGCAAATAGAAACAGTAACAATCTGTAGACATCATGATCTACTTCTTTATCATGTACTGTGTCAGCAATTTGTAAAAACTGTGCCAGAAACGCTGTAGGTTCTTCCTGTGGAAGACTGGAATACTGACAACTTTGCTGCACCGTGATAATGAACTGAGGATTCAACTCAAAACTACTGACTCCGATGGAGGGTATACAGATACTACTCCCATATGAAGCAGTAGTGGGGTTAGCATATGACCCCAGAGTCCTTTTGGACTGTTCATTTCTACTTAGGTCCATGATGGAGAAAGGGAGATGACGTGGATTTATTTTATTTATTTTATTATATTTATAAAAAAAATTTTTTCGAAATAATAAAATAAAATAAAATAAAAACTACAATAAAAAAAGATTTGAAAATATTTTAGGAGGATTTTCGAAAAAGTGAGGAGAGAGAAAGTGGTTATGATATTTTTGAAAAGGATATGATTTTAAAAACTTAACAACTAAGATATGATAAGATAAAATTTTGAAATTGAAATCTGAATTTTTATGAAAAATTTTGAAATATTTGCTTAAAATTAGTTAGAAAAGATATATTTTTTATTTTTGAATTTTATTATGAAAGAGAAAAACACACAAAAGACACAAGACTTAAAATTTTTAAATCCAATGCTCCTTGTTTTCGAAAATTTTGGAGGAAAAACACCAAGGCACACCAAACTTAAAAATTTTAAGATCAAAACATAAAGAAGACTCAAGAACACCTTGAAGACTCACAAGAACAACAAGAACAAAAGAAAAAATACCAAACTTAAAATTTGGCACAAGATTTAATCAAAGAAAAATTATTTTTGAAAAAGTTTGTAAAAAGAAAGTGCCCAATTACCAAGAACACAAGCACAAGGCTTTAACCAACTGAGCTATAAATTTAACGTGTTTTAAAAAGGTATTTTTAAAGGAAAATAAAAACATGCAATTGACACCAAACTTAAGATATGAAACTAAACTCAAACAAAAGACTCCAAGAAAATATTAAAAACTAATAAAGAAAAATAGTATTTTTGAAAGATTTTTAAAAAGGGATAATAAAAGATGCAATCATAGTGACTCTAAACCAAAAAGACAAAATTTTTTTCCTAATCTAAGTAACAAGATAAACCGTCAGTTCTTCAAACTGGAACATTTCCCGGCAACGGTGCCAAAAACTTGGTGCACGAAATTGTAAATCAAACTTTTCACAACTCGTACCACTAACCAGCAAGTGCACTAGGTCGTCCAAGTAATACCTTACGTGAGTAAGGGTCGAATCCCACGGAGATTGTCGGCTTGAAGCAAGCTATGATTATCTTGTAGCTCTTAGTCAGGACAATAATAAATCTCAGTTTTAATTGGTAGTAAATAAAAAGCATGGATTAAATAATACTTATTATGCAGTAATGGAGAATATGTTGGAGTTTTGGAGATGCTTTGTCTTCTGAATCTCTGCTTTCCCCATGTCTTTTTCTTCACGCACGCAAGGTTCCTCCTATGGCAAGCTGTGTGTTGGAGGATCACCGTTGTCAATGGATACCATCCGTCCTCTCAGTGAAAATGGTCCAGGTGCACTGTCACCGCACGGCTAATCATCTGTTGGTTCTCACTCATGCTGGAATCGGATCCATTGATCCTTTTGCATCTGTCACTACGCCCAACCCTTGTGAGTTTGAAGCTCGTTACAGTCATTCAATCCCTGAATCCTACTCGAAATACCACAGACAATGTTTAGACTTTCCGGATTCTCAAGAATGCTGCCAATGGATTCTAGCTTATACCACGAAGATTCTGATTAAAGAATCCAAGAGATACTCATTCAATCGAAGGTAGAATGGAGGTGGTTGCCAGGCATGCGTTCATAGATTGAGAATAGTGATGAGTGTCATGGATCATCACATTCATCATATTGAAGTGCGAATGAACATCTTAGATAAAAACAAGCGTGTTTGAATAGAAGACAGAAATAGTTGCATTAATTCATGGAGACGCTGCAGAGCTCCTCACCCCCAACAATGGAGTTTAAAGACTCATGCCATCAAAAGTACAAAGTTCAGATCTAAAATGTCATGAGATACAAAATAAGTCTCTAAAAGTTGTTTAAATACTAAACTAATAACCTAGGTTTATAGAAAATGAGTAAACTGAGATAGATAGTGTAGAAATCCACTTCTGGGGTCCACTTGGTGTGTGCTGGGGCTAAGACTTAAGCTTTTCACATGCTTGGGCTGTTTCTGGAGTTAAACGTCAGGTTGTAACCTATTTTGGGCGTTTAACTCCATGCTGCAACTTGTTTCTGGCGTTTAACGTCAGAATGGAACATGGAACCAAGGTTAAACGCCAGTTTCCGTCATTTAAATTCGAGAAAAGTATGGACTATTATATATTGCTGGAAAGCCCTGGATGTCTACTTTCCAACCCAATTGAGAACGCACCAATTGGACTCCTATAGCTCCAAAAAATCCATTCCGAGTGCAGGGAGGTCAGAATCCAACAGCATCAGCAGCCCCTTTTCAACCTGAATCAGATTTTTGCTTAGCTCCCTCAATTTCAGCCAGAAGATACCTGAAATCATAGAAAAACACACAAACTTATAGTAAAGTCCATAAATATGAATTTTGCCTAAAAAATAATAAAAATATACTAAAAACTAACTAAAACATACTAAAAACTACATGAAATTACCCCAAAAAAGCGTATAAAATATCCGCTCATCAGCTACTTAAAAGAAAACAAGATTAACTAACTAAAGAGGGGAAAAGAGAATGGCAAAACAACGAGGAAAATAGGTAAGAGTACCTTGGAAGGGGGAGAGAGGTAATGGAGGCATATGTGAGAGAAGGGGAGTAAAAGATAGGTGGAGAAATAGAGGAGAGAGAAAATGTGGGGACCGCCGGAGGTGGGTGGTCGCCGGAGGTAGTGCCGCAGGTGGGGGCTAAGAGGGGAGTGGAGTGGTATAGAGGAGAATATTAAAGAAAGAAGATGGAAAGTGGTAGAAAGGGTGAGAAATTGAAATATAGATGCGCTAGTTGATTTCTCACGTCGCAACATCGACGCGTGCGCGCACTATGCGCGCTCGCGCAGGTGGGCAGGGGCAAGAAGGTCGCGCGCGCGCCAGGTGCGCGCACGCATGAAAGTGGTTGTGCCACTAGCACAATGTTGGCCCAAGAGTTGCGCAATTCTCTGGACTTTGTACTAAAAGTTGGCTACAGGAGTGGTGGCGCATCGACGCACTGGTGAGCAGATTGGCTCGCGGGCGGCAGGTGTGTGTGCGCGGCAGTGGTGTTGTGCCTCTGGCTCAAGGCGAGCCTAGGTATGGAGCAACTCTATGGAAAATGAACCAGAGGTGCAGCAGGGCAATTGACGCGGACACGGCATGTGCGCTCGCGCATCGATTCGCGAGGTGGCAGTTGGGTGCGTGCGCGCCAGGTGCGCGCACGCGCAAAAGGGGTTGGGCGCGGGGCATGAAGCTAGCTCAATGTTTTCCTAACACTCTGGAATTTAGCGCAGATGCTGCATCCACCGATGGGCGTGCACGCGCACAGCGCGCGGGCGTGCCACACCTCCCTTTTCTTTTTTTTTCCATGAAAATGAAGAATGCACATCTTATCACAAATTCAGCAAGTAGCTAGCCAAGGGCCAAAAAAAACACCTAAAACTTCATGTAAGACCTAGAAATGGGGTGTTTTCTACCATTCATGTAATCCATAGTGCAAACTTCTATGAACAATAAAATCAAGTCTAGCTAAACAAGTTAATGACTAAGCAATCACAAATCAAAGAAGAGTCCAATGGCTATATATAAAGAGGCCCAAAAGATAGATCTCACCATGGTGGGGTGTCTCCCACCTAGCACTTTTGTTTAACGTCCTTAAGTTGGACTTCCACTAGCTTAATGCTCTTTGTCAAGAGGTATATCTTCCAAAAGGAATACCTCAATCTCCTTGTTGCTCTTGTTTTGCTCACCATGATACAATTTGAGACGGTGGCCATTTACCTTGAAAATGTCCGGACTTGAGGGATGGCGCAAATGGTAAACTCCATAAGGTTCTGCTTTCTCTATTTGATAGGGTCCCTCCCATCTCGATCTTAGCTTTCTGGGCAACAATCTCAACCTTGAGTTGTAAAGGAGGACTAGTTCACCGGGCCTAAATTCCCTTCTCCTAATGTTCTTATCATGGATGGCTTTCATCTTCTCTTTGTAAAGCCTAGAGTTGTCATAGGCCTCTAATCTCAAACATTCTAATTCCACCAATTGAAGCTTTCTCTCAACTCCGGCCCCACCCAAACTTAGATTGCATTCCTTGATGGCCCAATATGCTTTGTGTTCAATTTTTACCGGTAAGTGGCAAGCTTTACCATACACCAACCGAAAGGGACTCATGCCAATCGGCGTCTTGTATGCCGTTCGGTATGCCCAAAGTGCGTTAGTAAGCTTGGCACGCCAATCTTTTCTACTAGGCTTCACAATCCTTTCCAATACATGCTTGATTTCCTGATTGGAAACCTCGGCTTGGCCATTCGTTCGGAGGTGATAGGCCATGGTAACTTTATGTATGATGCCGTATTTCTTCATGAGCCCTTCCATTCTTTTGTTGTAAAAGTGTGAACCTTGGTCACTCACGATTGCTTGCGGTGACCCAAAGTGACAAATTATATTATTCCTCACAAAAGAGAGAACTACATTAGCATCGTCCGTCCGGGTGGGTATCGCTTCCACCCATTTGGACACATAATCGACGGCTAGTAGAATGTAGAGAAAACCATTAGAATTTGGGAATGGCCCCATAAATTCGATACCCCACACATCAAAGATTTCACAAAATAGCATGTTTTGTTGGGGGTTTCATCCTTCTTAGAGATATTACCAAATCTAAGGCATTGAGAACAAGATTTGCAATAAAGAAAAGAGTCTTTAAGAAGGGTTGGTCACGAAAATCGACAATCAAGGATCTTTCTTGTCATCTTTTGAGGTCCATAATGTCCACCTCCCTCGGAGGAATGGCAAGCGTCCAAGATTGCTTGGAATTCGGTTTGGGGAATGCACCTTTGGACTACTTGGTCCGCTCCACATCTCCAAAGGTAGGGATCATCCCATACATAGTATTTGGATTCGCCTTTTAGCTTATCCTTTTGATGTTTGGAGAGGTTAGGAGAAAAGGTGTGGGAAACCAAGTAGTTTGCTATTGGAGCATACCAAGGAATAACTTCCGAGATTGAGTGCAAGCCCTCAAGGAGAAAAGAATCATTGATAGGAGCGACATCGCCGTTGGTGTGTTCAAGGCGACTTAAGTGATCCGCCACTAGGTTTTGCGAACCAATCCTATCTTTGATTTTCAAATCAAATTTTGCAACAATAAAATCCATCTAATCAATCTCGGTTTGGATTCCTTCTTAGCCAACAAATATTTTAACGCTGCATGATCCGAGTACACTACTACCTTAAAACCAATAAGATAGGCTCAGAATTTATCCAAAGCAAAAACAATAGCCAAGAGTTCTTTCTCAGTAGTAGTGTAGTTAGATTGGGCCCTATTCATACCCTGGGTCGAGCTCTCCGACCCGGGATGTTCTACAGACAAAGCGACCGACCTCTTTAAGGTCAGGAGGACCCGACCTCTTCTCAAAGAGGTCGGCTAAATCACAGGAAGGCTCAATAGAGGGCCCAAACGGAGGAACACGCCCCAAATCCCAAGGCAGCCCAAGCCTATAGAGAGAAGGGTGATTCCCTTGAAGATAAGATGACCTCAATTAAAGATAAGATAAATATAAGATAAGATAACTAACTTATCTTATCTAAGAATGTCATTCTATGCCATTATAAATACACTGGAGCACCCAGGTATAACTCATACTCTGATTCTACTCAATACCTGCTTAATACCCTTGCTAACTTAAGCATCGGAGTCCCTTGCAGGTACCCACCACCCTCCAGGAATGAAGGAATCAGCATCACCACCAAGTCCAACAAGTCGGACACAAACCATTCCAACCAGTACAGAAGATCTCGTCCGAGATCAACCTACAGTTTCAAGTAACCCTCGAAACATTGGCGCTGTTACCGGGGACCCTAGAAGTCATCCCATTACCATGGTGGACGACCATGACAACGACCACACTTCAAATCTAGAAGAAAGAACGCCGCACAAAAACGCGGGCACAATACCAAAGGATACTCCCCAAGTCAATAATAAAACTCCCCAGACGAGGGAGCCTTGGAGGTATTCCAAAATTGGCTAAAACAACATGAGGAAGACGCCTTGCGACAACGAGAGGCCGAAAAGGATCTACAAAGAGAAATAAGGCGACGCCGGAAAATGGAAACAAAACTCCTGAAACTTGAAGCTGATGTCAAGACAAAAGCCAGCCGATCCGGTCTCAAAAATAATGTACGAAAGGAGCAAGACCCATTCACCAAAGAAATCATGAAGACAAAAATCCCAAAGGACTTTAAACTCCCAGATATTACCTTATACGACGGCACTACGGAGCCTAGCCATCATCTCAGCAACTTCAGAAGCAGAATGTACCTCACCGATGCCTCAAATGCAGTTCGTTGCAAAGCCTTTCCAACTACTTAATGCATGAAAACTTGTCTCTCAACAAATTTCCCTTCGGCAAGTATACCGAATTGTCGTCAAGTAATAACTCACAAAAGAGTGAGGTCGAATCCCACAGAGATTAACGGTTTAAGCAATCAATGGTTAATTGATTATCCTAGTTAGATGAATCATATTAGAGTAATAAGTAACAAGGAAATGTAAATGGCATAAAAGTAAAGAAAGCAATAAAGTGCAGAAAAGTAAAATGGCAAGAAAAGTAAATGTAAGAACTAAAAATAAAATGAACATTGGGATCAAGAGATATTGCAATCCTCCGGATCAAGTTCATTCTCATCTCTTCCTCAATCAATGTATTCATTGATCTCCTTGGAAATCTTAAGTGATTGGATCCCAATTCCTTGGCAATCCAATCTCTCTAAGCTTGAACAATTTTCCAATTCCTTGATTTAATTGCTCATGGGAAGAGATGAAGTTTGGTCACTGATTATACCACACACATTCATAGATCAAAGTATTGGTAGGATTAAATGTCACAATATCCATCCAACCTCTAACCTAATCCAATGTGAGAGAGCATTTCTAGCATGATTTTCTCATTCCTCTTCCAAGGTTCCGAGGAAATCCAAGTATGAGCAATTTCTCTTCCAAGACAATTACCCAATTGGATGAAGATCAAAAACTCTCTAGTAAAATCAAGAGAAAAGAAAGAAGAAGAAGAATAAGAACTACAATTGATCCATTGAATCACAATAGAGCTCTCTAACCCAATGAAAAGAGTTAGTTGATCATTGCTCTACCAAAATAGAAAAGAAAGAAAGTGTAGAAAAGTAAAGATGAAGATTAAAACTAACATTGAAACTTCCAAATTCATAAATGAAAAGTACAAAGAAAAGAAAGAGAAGGAAAAATGTGTGAGGGGAGGGAGTCTGAAGACCCCTCTTCAATCCTCAATCTCCCAGCCTCCCTTGAATGTACAAACTAAGATCTTTATATAGGCTCTGCTAAATTACAAAATGAAATTAAAAGCAAATTACAATTAAATGAAAATTCCTATTCTAGATGTTACTTGTGGCCTTGATTGGTTGACACTTGTGGGCTTGCTTCCTTGAGGTTGGGTGGTCCTTGAAAGAGAAGTGAATCAAGTTGAGGTTCAGGTGCTAAAGTTGGTGCTACCTTTAGCGACACTAACGCTACAAGTGTGGCGTTAGTGCCAAAGTTATTGTGGCTAACGTTGCACTTGTTACCAATTGGTGTTTTTGAGGCTTAAAAGATGCCTCTTGTTTGTGCCCCAATTTCATGCCCACTATAGACTATTATATATCTTTGAAAAGCTCTGAATGTCAGCTTTCTAACGTAACTAGAATCACCTCAATTAGACCTCTGTAACT
Organism: Arachis duranensis; assembly: GCF_000817695.3. Lineage (NCBI taxonomy): Eukaryota > Viridiplantae > Streptophyta > Magnoliopsida > Fabales > Fabaceae > Arachis > Arachis duranensis. The sequence continues at coordinate 69,851,208 of NC_029776.3, read as the reverse complement.
CAAGTTATGTGGTGGACGAAATTGTGATCCTCAAAGTTGGTCTCTTTGTATTTGTATGAAATCAAAAATACCCCAAAGAGATCATGGTGTGATAAATTGGGATCTTAATAATCCCTGGTGTGATCATAACTCCGTTCAACTTAACCAGCAAGTGTACTGGGTCATCCAAGTAATACCTTACGTGAGTAAGGGTCGATCCCACAGAGATTGTTGGTATGAAGCAAGCTATGGTCACCTTGTAAATCTCAGTTAGGCAGATTAAATTGGTTTATGGGTTTTCGAAAATAGAAATAAGAAAATAAATAATAAAAGGGATAGAGTACTCATGCAGCTTCATTGGTGGGAATTTCAGATAAGCGAATGAAGATACTGTATGGCTCAAGGACGCCAGATAAGCATATGGAGATACTGCATGGCTCAAGGACGCCTGCTCTCCCACTGCTTCAACTCAATCCTTCTTACTCCTTTCTATGGCAAGCTGTATGTAGGGCATCACCGTTGTCAGTGGCTACATCCCATCCTCTCAGTGAAAACGTTCCTATGCTCTGTCA
>NC_029776.3:69846816-69848063 GCF_000817695.3 Arachis duranensis | reverse complement strand
AAGTTGACCCTTCTAGTGTAGGGGCGTTCATCTCCTTGCATCATAGGCAAGTGAAACGCCAACCTCACATTTTCCGGACTAAAATCTAAGTATTTCCCCCGAACCATTGTGAGATAGTTTTTTGGATTTGGGTTCATACTTTGATCATGGTTCCTAGTGATCCATGCATTGGCATATAATTCTTGAACCATCAATATTCCGACTTGTTGCATGGGGTTGGTTAAGACTTCCCAACCTCTTCTTTGGATTTCATGTCGGATTTCCGGATACTCATTCTTTTTGAGCTTGAAAGGGACCTCGGGGATCACCTTCTTCTTTGCCACAACATCATAGAAGTGGTCTTGATGGCTCTTGGAGATGAATTTTTCCTTCTCCCATGACTCGGAGGTGGAAGCTTTTATCTTCCCTTTTCCTTTTCTAGAGGATACTCCGGCCTTAGGTGCCATTGATGGTAATGGAAAAACAAAAAGCTTATGCTTTTACCACACCAAACTTAAAATTTTGCTCGCCCTCGAGCAAGAAAGAAAAGAAGAGTAGAAGAAGAAGAAGAGAATATGGAAAAGGGGGAGAAGTAGGTTCGGCTATGTGGGAGAAGAAGGGGTTGTGTTTGTGTGAAAAATGAAGTAGAATGGAAGGGTATTTATAGGGAGAGGGGAGGGTGGGTGTTCGGCCATGTTGGGTGGGAATGGGTGGGAAATTGAATTTGAATTTTATGAAGGTAGGTGGGGTTTATGGGGAAGAGGAGGTTGATGTGAATGGTGAATGGGGTAATTGGGAAGAGGAATTGAGGTGATTGGTGAAAAGTGTTGGGAAGTGTGACATGGGGAATAGTCATCACAAAAACTAGGATTATGAGGTAAGGTAGGAATATGTTAGGTGGGGATCCTGTGGGGTCCACAGATCCTGAGGTGATCCTGTGGGATCCACAGATCCTGAGGTGAAAAAGAAATACCATTCCTTCACCATATAGGCATGTAAAATGCCTTCGTGCATCATTCTGGCGTTCAAACGCCCATTGGTGCACGTTCTGGGTGTTCAACGCCCATGTAATGCATGTTTCTGGCGTTGAACGCCAGTTTCATGCTTGTTGCTGGCGTTTAACGCCAGCTTGTCTCCTCCAGGCACATTCCTGGCGTTCAGCGCCAGGATGTTGCTTGTTTCTGGCGTTCAGCGCCAGAATGGTGCTCTGTTCTGGCGTTGAACGCCAGCCAGATGCATCTTACTGGCGTTGAACGCCAGCCTGTGCG
>NC_029776.3:69845722-69846147 GCF_000817695.3 Arachis duranensis | reverse complement strand
AGAGAAGCTCTTCCTGCTTACTCTCTTTTGTCACAGAGAGATGGCCATGTGCCTTAAACACAAGGTAGTCCCCATTCAATTGAAGGACTAATTCTCCTCTGTTGACATCTATCACAGCTCCTGCTGTGGCTAGGAAAGGTCTTCCTAGGATGATGCAATCATCCTCTTCCTTCCTAGTGTCTAAGATTGTGAAATCAGCAGGGATGTAAAGGCCTTCAACCTTTACTAACACGTCTTCTACTATTCCATAAGCTTGTCTCAAGAACTTATCTGCCAATTGTAATGAGAACAAGGCAGGTTGTACCTCAATGATCCCCAGCTTCTCCATTACAGAGAGTGGCATAAGATTTATCCCTGACCCCAGGTCACATAGAGCTTTTTCAAAGCTCATGGTGCCTATGGTACAAGGTATTAAGAACTTGCCA
>NC_029776.3:69842482-69844405 GCF_000817695.3 Arachis duranensis | reverse complement strand
GTTGGCTTTGTGAAGTCACCAAGCATTCTCCTTGCATTATTATTATTATTATTTTTGGCTGCCATCTCCTTCTCTTGTTCGAAATTTTCTAAAAGGTTATTTCTGGATTGTTGTATTTTAGCTTCTCTTAATTTTCTCTTCAGAGTCCTTTCAAGTTCTGGATCAATTTCAACAAGAGTGCCTTTTTCCCTGTTCCTGCTCATATGAAAGAGAAGAAAACAAGAAAAGAAAGAGGAATCCTCTATGTCACAGTATAGAGATTCCTTTCTGTTAGTAGAAGAAGAAAGGGGTGAAGAATCCAATTACAAGGGATATAAGAAGTTTGGATTCTTAGATGAAGAGAGGTGAAGAGAAGTGTTAGTGACTAATTAAATAGAAGAAGAAAAGAGAAGAGAAATTTCGAAAATAATTTTTGAAAAAGGAGTTAGTAATTTTCGAAAATTAGAGATAAGATAAGATTAAAATTAAAATTTAAAACAAAAAGAATTTTTGAAAAAGAGAGGGAGAATTTTCAAAAATTAGAGAGGAGAAAGTAGTTAGGTAGTTTTGAAAAAGATAAGAAACAAACAAAAAGTTAGTTAGTTGATTGAAAACGATTTGAAATCAAATTTGAAAAAGATAAGAAGATAAGAAGTTAGGTAAGATATTTTGAAATCAAATTTTGAAAAAGATAAAATTTTTGAAAAAGATAAGATAAAAGATAAAAAGATATATTTGAAAAAGATATTTTGAAAAAGATTTAATTTTAAAAGTGACTTAACTAACAAGAAACTACAAGATAAGATTCTAGAACTTAAAGATTGAACCTTTCTTAACAAGAAAGTAACAAACTTCAAATTTTTGAACCAATCACATTAATTGTTAGCAAATTTTCGAAAATTTGATATAAAGATAAGAAAAAGATTTTGAAAAAGATTTTTGAAATTTTTGAAATTTATAAAAAAATGAAAAAGATATGATTTTTGAAAAAGATTTTGAAGAGATAAGATTTTTAAAATTTGAAATTTTGACTTGACTTGTAAGAAACAACTAATTTCAAAAATTTTTGACCAAGTCAACCCAAAATTTCGAAAATTTGGAGGAAAATAAGGAAAAGATATTTTTTTTGATTTTTTGAATTTTAAAGAAAAACACAAAAATGACCTAAAACATGAAAATTTTGGATCAAGACACAAGATGCATGCAAGAATGCTATGAATGTCAAGATGAACACCAAGAACACTTTGAAGATCATGATGAACATCAAGAACATAATTTTGAAAAATTTTTGATGCAAAGAAAACATGCAAGACACCAAACTTAGAAATCTTTAATGCATGGAAAATATGAATGCAAAAATGCACATGAAAAACAACAAACAACACCAAACAAGAAATCATCAAGATCAAATAAGAAGACTTGTCAAGAACAACTTGAAGATCATGAAGAACACTATGAATGCATGGGATTTTCGAAAAATGCAAGAAAAATTTTAAAAACATGCAATTGACACCAAATTTAAAGATTAACACAAGACTCAAACAAGAAACACAAAATATTTTTTGGTTTTTATGATTTTCTAATTTTTTTGTATTTTTATTTAATTTTTGCGAAAAAAACATTTTTAGAAAAACGAAAAAGAAAAGAAAAATTTTTGAAAAAGATTTTTGAAAAGAAAATTACCCAATCTGAGCAACAAGATGAACCGTCAGTTGTCCATACTCGAACAATCCCCGGCAACGGCGCCAAAAACTTGGTGGACGAAATTGTGATCCAAGAGTTTCAGGCACTGTTAGAGAAGCTCACAACTCCGTTCAACTAACCAGCAAGTGTACTGGGTCGTCCAAGTAATAAACCTTACGTGAGTAAGGGTCGATCCCACAGAGATTGTTGGTATGAAGCAAGCTATGGTCACCTTGTAAATCTCAGTTAGGCAGATTAAAT
>NC_029776.3:69841594-69842165 GCF_000817695.3 Arachis duranensis | reverse complement strand
GTTGTCAGTCACGCGCGTTCATAGGTGAGAATGATGATGAGTGTCATGGATCATCACATTCATCAAAGTGTTGTGCAACGTATATCTTGGAATAAGAATAAAAGAGAATTGAATAGAAAGTAATAGTGATTGTATTGAAACTTGAGGTACAGCAAAGCTCCACATCCTTAATCTATGGTGTGCAGAAACTCCACTGTTGAAAATACATAAGTAAAAGGTTCAGGCATGGCCGAATGGCCAGCCCCCTGAATGATCAAGAGACCGAATGATCAAAGCCTACAAAGTCAAAATATTAAACTGTCAAAAGATGTCTAATACAATAGATAAATGTTCTATTTATAATAAACTAGCTCCTAGGGTTTACATGAGTAAGTAATTGATGCATAAATCCACTTCTGGGGCCCACTTGGTGTATGTTTGGGTTGAGCTTGATCAATCCACGAGCTGAGGCTTTTCTTGGAGTTGAACTCCGAGTTATGACGTGTTTTGGGCGTTCAACTCCGGATCATGACGTTTTTCTGGCGTTTAACTCCAGACAACAGCATGTACTTGGTGTTCAACGCCAAGTTAC
>NC_029776.3:69839194-69841564 GCF_000817695.3 Arachis duranensis | reverse complement strand
AACGCCAAGTTACGTCGTCATTCTTCGAATAAAGCATGGACTATTATATATTGCTGGAAAGCCCTGGATGTCTACTTTCCAACGTCGTTGAGAGCGCGCCAATTGGAGTTTTGTAGCTCCAGAAAATCCATTTCGAGTGCAGGGAGGTCAGATTCCAACAGCATCAGTCCTTTTGTCAGCCTTCTTAAGAGTTTTGCTCAAATCCCTCAATTTCAGCCAGAATTTACCTGAAATCACAGAAAAACACACAAACTCATAGTAAAGTCCAGAAATGTGAATTTAACATAAAAACTAATGAAAACATCCCTAAAAGTAGCTCAAACTTACTAAAACCTATATAAAAAGAATGCCAAAAAGCGTATAAATTATCCGCTCATCATTATGCTCCTTTGAAGTAGACAAGGGCACAGTCGCTAGCGTTACTGGAAAACGTTAGTCATGATAACGCTAGCGACCAGGGGCTTAATGTTGCCAGGTTCTGGAGCTCAAAATTAATGTCCACCCCATACTATTATATATTCCTGGAAATCTCTGGATGTCTACTTTCCAACACCTTTGGAAGCGCATCATTTGGAGCTCTACCGCTCGATTTACACTACTTGAAAGGTGAAGAGGTCAGTTGGCCTTACTACAGGTTGATACCATGTTCATCCTTGCACTTTTGGGGCAGGTTTTCTCCCTCAAATTTAGTGTCCACCATGTAGTGCCATATATGCTTGGAAAGCTCTGGAATCCTACTTTTCAATGCTTTTTGAATCACCTCATTTGGAGTTTTGTGGCTCAAGTTATTCTTGTTTGAAGAAGGCATGGTCAGGCTGCCAGGTGAGATTTTTGCCTACGTTAACCTTAGTTAACGTGGCCATTAACGTGGGTCTTTTTTCTTCGTAAACATTAGTGGAGATCACCTTTCCCACTAACGTTGGTATCTCCCTTTACTTCCACGTTAACTTCCACGTTAATATAGTTAACGTGGGTCTTTTTGCTTTGCAAACGTTAGTGGCACTCACTTTTTCCACTAACATTGGCGTTTCCCTTTCCTTCCACGTTAACTACCACCTTAATGTAGTTAACATGGAAGCTAACGTAGGCCTTCTTTGCTTCGCAAAAGTTAGTGGCGTTCACTTTTACCACTAACATTCCTTGCTCTCCTTCTTCAAAGTTAATGCCACTAACTTTCTCACTAACGTTGGGGCTTCTATTTTTCTTCCACGTTAATGGCCACGTTAGTGGCACTAATGTAGCCACTAACGTTGCTCTTCTCTACTTCTTGTTACCTAAAATCAATCAAACAAAGTGCATCAAAGTCTTGCTCTTAATCATGGAATCATGTACCATCCAATTTATCATTCAATTCATGCATAATTCTCATGAAATCATTCAAAATTCACAATGCTTGCTTGAATCATGGTATGATTGCATTTTCAGCTAAATACTTGCTTATTTCCTAAGAAAATGCATGAAACCAACCTAAAGCATACAAAAAATGGCTAGTAAAACTAGCCAAGATGCCCTGGCATCATAATACCAAACATAAATCTTGCTTGTCCTCAAGCAAGAAAAGAACTATGCACAAAGAATTCTCTTTAATTGGAATGTATTGAAGAATTGCTTATGATGCCTTAGTGGGTGAACTGAATAAGTGATAATGGGGTGAACTCTAATTTGTATGCTCACATTTTGGAAGTCTTAGATCTTAGGACTTTCATTCAAATAATATTATGGAAATCTCTTTATAGATTGTCACCTTGAAGCAGCACTTATTTTCTAGCATTTTTCTTTCTTTTTGGGATTTGGCCTCGACTCTAGGTGTCATGTATCAAAGCTGCTTTTTAAGATAAGCTTTCAATCAATACTCCCAAACCTGTTGGTCTAAGGTATTAGGTGTTGAAGCACCCCTTAGGATTTACTTGCTCAAGCCTCTCTCTTTGACACAAATCCACCACAAGCATTTAACTAGGACAATAACTCTTTGAGTTCTTGTTTCTTTCTTTTTCTTCCTAGTAATTGATGCTCAGAGCCTTGGGCTTGTTCTTTGTTTTTCTTTTTCTTTTGTTTTCTTTTGTTACTACTTCTTGGATCAATAGATGTTTGAGAAATTCCATAATACTTCTCTAAACTTCATTTCCTGTCTATGTGCTCCCATGCAAGTTTTCACAAACATGCAACCTCAATACACAATCATACAATCAGAACCTCCACTCTTCTTAATCTTTTGCTTGCTGGTGGCACGAAATTGTGAACAATACTTTTCACAACTCTCATAATCCCCGGTCATGAACCCCAAAAACTTGGTGTTCAATACCATGGCATTACACAACTTCGCACAACTAACCAGCAAGTGCACTGGGTCGTCCAAGTAATAAACCTTAC
>NC_029776.3:69838381-69839142 GCF_000817695.3 Arachis duranensis | reverse complement strand
GAATAAAGCATAAAGATAAAGATAGAGATACTTATGTAATTCATTGGTAGGAATTTCAGATAAGCGTATGAAGATGCTTGTCCCTTCCGTCTCTCTGCTTTCCTACTGTCTTCATCCAATCCTTCTTACTCCTTTCCATGGCAAGCTCATGTAGGGTTTCACCATTGTTAGTGGCTACCTCCCATCCTCTCAGTGAAAATGTTGCCTATGCTCTGTCACAGCATGGGTAATCATCTGTCGGTTCTCGGTCAGGCCGGAACAGAATCCATCGATTCTTTTGCGTCTGTCACTAACGCCCCGCCTGTTAGGAGTTTGAAGCACGTCACAGTCATTCAATCATTGAATCCTACTCAGAATACCACAGATAAGGTTAGACCTTCCGAATTCTCTTGAATGCCGCCATCAGTTCTAGCCTATACCACGAAGACTCTGATCTCACGGAATGGTNATCTCAATACAATAGTAAAAGGTCCTACTTATAGAAAACTAGTAACCTAGGGTGTACAGAGATGAGTAAAAGACATAAAAATCCACTTCCGGGCCCACTTGGTGTGTGCTTGGGCTGAGCAATGAAGCATTTTCGTGTGGAGACTCTTCTTGGAGTTAAACGCCAGCTTTAGTGCCAGTTTGGGCGTTTAACTCCCATTTTGGTGCCAGTTCCGGCGTTTAACGCTGAGATTTCTGAGGGTGGCTTTGAACGCCGGTTTGGGCCATCAAATCTTGGGCAAAGTATGGACTATCATATATTGCTGGAAAGCCCA
>NC_029776.3:69828918-69838357 GCF_000817695.3 Arachis duranensis | reverse complement strand
AACCAGTTGGTCTAAGGTATTAGGTGTTGAAGCACCCCTTAGGATTTACTTGCTCAAGCCTCTTTCTTTGATACAAATCTACCACAAGCATTTAACTAGGATAATAACTCTTTGAGTTCTTGTTTCTTTCTTTTTCTTCCTAGTAATTGATGCTTAGAGCCTTGGGCTTGTTCTTTGTTTTTCTTTTTCTTTTGTTACTGCTTCTTGGATCAATAGATGTTTGAGAAATTCTATAATACTTCTCTAAACTTCATTTCCTGTCTATGAGCTCCCATGCAAATTTTCACAAACTTGCAACCTCAATACATAATCATACAATCAGAACCTCCACTCCTCTTAATCTTTTGCTTGCCCCATGATTTATAAAATTCTTCAACATTTTCCTTTCAAAAGAATGATTTCTTTGTTACATTCTTAAAGATATTGGGTGCAAGTAAAATTCAAGATGACAATCATGATATCATAGCAACATGTTACAAATCAAATATCAAATTATGCTTATTCACAAGGAGTAATCACACATGCATACAAAGAAAATAGAAGACAATCATGAAATTTAAAGTGCTGGAAATAAGTAAGAGGAAAAGGAACTTTACCACCTTATAGTTCATCTTCATTATTGTTGTCACTTTCCTCCTATTCTTCCTCTTCCCACACCAAACTTAGAATGATTGCTTGTCATCCCTTCCCACACCAAACTTAGAATGCTTGCTTATACTCAAGCAACAATTAAAACAGTGGTGATGGGGTCTATGATGGATCATGAATGTCTTAGAATTAAGTGTGAGTATGCATGTGTTTCAGCAAGCCAGATTAAGGATACAATAAAGGCACAAGAGGTACAAACATAGACATTTTGATTGTATTAATAAGTGGTGTGCTTGGTACCTTGCATGAAAAATAAGTGGCAACACCAAACTTAGTGTGACACTCTCAATTTAGAATGTTACAAGTACCCAGTGAAGATTGAAAATGAAATTGTTGCATGGCAACACCAAACTTAGAATGCAATCATATGCCAAATTATTAAAAGTAAACTAAGCAAGGAAAGAAAATGTTACCTACAGTTGGGTTGCCTCCCAACAAGCACTCTTTTAATGTCATTAGCTTGACATGTTGTTCATGACTTTCTTCCTCTTCTTCCAGTTTGTTAAGAGGAATGACCTTAAGAGGAAAGAGGAGCCAGTTAGTGGCCCTTGTTAGAGTGCCTCTCCTCAGCAAGCTTTCTTTTGTTGTTAACTTGAGTAAACTTGCTTGTCGGGGTAGGGGTGGGATGGTTTTTAGTTGACCTTTTCTTCTTCATGGATATTGTCCTTCTTTTCTTGGTCACCATCCTCTTTTTAGAGATCCTTCTTTTCTTGGTCACCATCGTCTTTTTAGTGCTCATGTTGATTGCCTTCACCACCTTGATTTCAGGACTTGGGTGTTGTATGATGGTTGGAGTGTTTTCTTCATCAAGAGCTTCTTGAATTGGTGGTTCAATGAACTCACCCTTTGTGCAACTCTCTGTGTCATTAGAGTAGTGTGGACCCCCTTAATTGACTTCCTCCCTTTCTTCTACATGATGTTGCATTGAGTCTTTTGGGAGTGAGTTTGCATGTTCCTTTGTCACCACTAGTAGCCTTTGTGGGTATGGAGCTCTAGGCTTATATACTCTCACAACCTCCTCCTTCTTCATAGGAATCTCACTTGGTATGCCTCTTTTTCTTGTTCTTCTGATTCCTCCCTTGTACCCACCATCTGGTCCTCATCCTCCTTTCTAAGCTCTCCTTCACTTCCTGAGCTGATGACATTGGATTCATTCCTTAGCCAAGGAAAGAGATCGGTTACTTCTCCAACAAAGGGTTGTGCTAACTGTCTCATTTTTTCTTCATGCTCCCTTTTTGCTATTTTTTCCTTTCTATTTATCTTTATAATTTTTTAAGGAGGAGTTATATCCTATCAAGTCTATCTTCTTCTCTCTTTTTTTTGAGTTCGAGGGGAAGGTGTGCAGCTGGGGTGAAATTTTGAGGTTGAGGGTGGCTACTTTGTAAATGGAATTGGTTGTTTTGTGGTTGTATGTTCTGAGAGTGGTATGACTTTTTTGGGTAATGATATGGGTTTTGTGGACTGTGAGAAGAATTTTGTGTGTAATGGAATGCATTGTGTGAGTGGTGAGATGAGTTATATGGACGTGGGAAGGAATTTTGTGTTGAGGCATGTCCAAGTGATGAAAGGTTTTGATGCGGAAAGCTAGGAGGTGAGGTTGAATAATTAAAGGATGATGGCTCTTGATGATTGGGGTGTGAATAAGTAAAATCTCTTTGGTTTTGATCTTCCCAGACACAGCTTGAGTAGTGATTAAAGTCATCAAAATATGGACCATTTTGTGACCCTTGGAAGCACCCCGTTTCATGTTCTTGATATTCCCAGACACCATTATCATAATAGCATGAATTATTTTGTGGTGGTGAGAAGTATCCCAAGTAACTTGATTGACCAAAAGATGATCTATACTCTATTTTTCTTCAAATTACTCTGTATCAAACAACAATCACCAAGATAAAAGAGATTTGGAATTTCTCTTGTCACAGATGAGGAAATTCCCAGTGAGGCAATATCAAAAACAGTTAGTTAGCAAAAGAAACTAAAGAAACAAAAGAAAACAATGACAAAAGAAAAGTGTCTAATCTAGTAAAACAATCAACCGGCAGTTTGTTAATCACAATTAATACCTGGCAATGGCGGCATAAACTTTATGCATGAAAACTTGTCTCTCAATAAATTTCCCTTAGGCAAGTATACCGAATTGTCGTCAAGTAATAACACACAAAAGAGTGAGGTCGAATCCCACAGAGATTAACAGATTAAGCAATCAATTGTTAATTGATTATCCTAGTTAGATGAATCATATTAAAGTAATAAGTAACAAGAAAATGTAAATGGCATAAAAATAAAGAAAGCAATAAAGTGCTGAAAAGTAAAATGGTAAGAAAAGTAAATTTAAGAACTAAAAATAAAATGAACATCGGGATCAAGAGATATTGCAATCCTCCAGATCAAGTTCATTCTCATCTCTTCCTCAATCAATGCATTCATTGATCTCCTTGGCAATCTTAAGTGATTGGATCCCAATTCCTTGGCAATCCAATCTCTCTAAGCTTTAACAATTTCCCAATTCCTTGATTTAATTGCTCATGGTAAGAGATGAAGTTTGGTCACTAATTATACCACACACATTCGTAGATCAAAGTATTAGTAGGATTAAATGTCACAATATCCATCCAACCCCTAACCTAATCCAATGTGAGAGAGCACTTCTAGCATGATTTCCTCATTCCTCTTCCAAGGTTCCGAGGAAATCTAAGTATGAGCAATTTCTCTTCCAAGACAATTACCCAATTGGATGAAGATCGAAAGCTCTCTAGTAAAATCAAGAGAAAAGAAAGAAGAAGAAGAATAATAAGTACAATTGATCCATTGAATCACAATAGAGCTCTCTAACCCAATGAAAAGAGTTAGTTGATCATTGCTCTACCAAAATAGAAAAGAAAGAAAGTGCAGAAAAGTAAAGATGAAGATTAAAACTAATATTGAAACTTCCAAATTCGTAAATGAAAAGTACAAAGAAAAGAAAGAGAAGGAAAAGTGTGTGAGGGGAGGGAGTCCGAAGACCCCTCTTCAATCCCCAATCTCCCAGCCTCCCTTGAATGTACAAACTAAGGCCTTTATATAGGCTCTCCTAAATTATAAAATGAAATTAAAAGCAAATTACAATTAAATGAAAATTCCTATTCTAGATGCTTCTTGTGGCCTTGATTGGTTGACACTTGTGGGCTTGCTTCCTTGAGGTTGGATGGTCCTTGAAAGAGAAGTGAATCAAGTTAAGGTCCAGGTGCTAAAGTTAGTGCTACCGTTAGCCACACTAACGCTACAAGTGTGGCGTTAGTGCCAAAGTTATTGTGGCTAACGTTGAACTTGTTACCAATTGGTGTTTTTGGGGCTTAAAAGATGCCTCTTATTTGTGCTCCAATTTCATGCCCACTATAGACTATTATATATCTTTGGAAAGCTCTGAATGTCTGCTTTCTAACACAACTAGAATCATTTCAATTGGACCTCTGTAACTCAAGTTATGCTCCTTTGAAGTGGACAAGGGCACAGTCTCTAGCGTTACTGGAAAACGTGAGTCACGATAACGCTACTGAACAGGGGCTTAATGTTGCCAGGTTCTGGAGCTCAAACATAATGTCCACCCCATACTATTATATATTGTTGGAAAGCTCTGGATGTCTACTTTGCAACGCTTTTAAAAGCGCATCATTTGAAGCTCTACCGCTCGAGTTACACTTCAAAGAAGGTGAAGAGGTCAGTTGACTTTACTACAGGTTGATACCATGTTTATCCTTGCACTTTCGGGGCAGATTTTCTCCCTCAAATTTAGTGTTCACTATGTAGTGCCATATATGCTTGGAAAGCTCTGGAATCCTACTTTTCAATGCTTTTGGAATCACCTCATTTGGAGTTTTGTGGCTCAAGTTATTTTTGTTTGAAGAAGGCATGGTTAGGGTGCCAGGTGAGATTTTTGCGTACGTTAACTTTAGTTAACGTGGCCATTAACGTGGGTCTTTTTGCTTCACAAACGTTAGTGGAGATCACATTTTACACTAACGTTGATATCTCCCTTTCCTTCCATGTTAACTTCCATGTTAATGTAGTTAACGTGGCCTTTAACGTGGGTCTTTTTGCTTTGCAAACGTTAGTGGCACTCACTTTTTCCATTAACGTTGGCGTTTCCCTTTCCTTCCAAGTTAACTACCACGTTAATGTAGTTAACGTGGAAGCTAATGTAGGCCTTCTTTGCTTTGCAAATGTTAGTGGCATTCACTTTTACCACTAATGTTCCATGCTCTCCTTCTTCAAACTTAATGCCACTAACTTTCTCACTAACATTGGGGCTTCTCTTTTTCTTCCACGTTAACGGCCACGTTAGTAGCACTAATGTAGCCACTAACGTGGCTCTTCTCGGCTTCTTGTTACCTGAAATCAATCAAACAAAGTGCATCAAAGTCTTACTCTTAATCATGGGATCATGTATCATCCAATTTATCATTCAATTCATGCATAATTCTCATGAAATCATTCAAAATTCACAATGCTTGCTTGAATCATGGTATGATTGCATTTTCAACTAAATACTTGCTTATTTCCAAAGAAAATGCATGAAACCAACCTAAAGCATACAAAAAATGGCTAGTAAAACTAGCCAAGATGCCCTGGCATCACAATACCAAACTTAAATCTTGCTTGTCCCCAAGCAAAAAAAGAAATATGCACAAAGAATTCTCTTTAATTGGAATGTATTAAAGAATTACTTATGATGCCTTAGTGGGTGAAGTGAATAAGTGACAGTGGGGTGAACTCTAATTTGTATGCTTATGCAAGGATTCCAGTGCTCATTAGTCCTCACATTTTGGAAGTCTTAGATCTTAGAACTTTCATTCAAATGATATTATGGAAATCTCTTTATAGATTGTCACCTTGAAGGAGCACTTATTTTCTAGCATTTTTCTTTCTTTTTGGGATTTGGCCTGACTCTAGGTGTCATGTATCAAAGTGGCTTTTTAAGATAAGCTTTTAATCAATACTCCCAAACCAGTTGGTCTAAGGTATTAGGTGTTGAAGAACCCCTTAGGATTTACTTGCTCAAGCCTCTTTCTTTGATACAAATCTACCACAAGCATTTAACTAGGACAATAACTCTTTGAGTTCTTGTTTCTTTCTTTTTCTTCCTAGTAACTGATGCTCAGAGCCTTAGGCTTGTTCTTTGTTTTTATTTTTCTTTTGTTTTCTTTTATTACTGCTTCTTGGATCAATCGATGTTTGAGAAATTCTATAATACTTCTCTAAACTTCATTTCCTGTCTATTGATGCAGGTGGAAACTATCTCTCAACAAATTTCCTTCGGCAAGTGTACCGAGTTTGTCGTCAAGTAAAAACTCACAATAGAGTGAGGTCGAATCCCACAGAGATTAACGAATTAAGCAATCAATGGTTAATTGATTATCCTAGTTAGATGAATCATATTGGAGTGATAAGCAACAAGGAAATGTAAATGGCATAAAAGTAAAGAAAGCAATAAAGTGCAAAGAAGTAAAATGGCAAGAAAAGTAAATGTAAGAACTAAAAATAAAATGAACATTGGGATCAAGAGATATTGCAATCCTCCAGATCAAGTTCATTCTCATCTTCTTCCTCAATCAATGCATTCATTGATCTCCTTGGCAATCTTAAGTGATTGGATCCCAATTCCTTGGAATTCAATCTCTCAAATCTTGATCAATAGCCAATTCCTTGGTCAATTGCTCATGAGAAGAGATGAAGTATGGTCACTGATTATGCCACATGCATTCCCAAATCAAGTATTCGTAGGATTATAGTCACATATCTATCCAAACCTAATTTTGTCCAGCATGAGAAAGCATTTCTAGCATGATCTCTTCATTCATCTTCCAAGGTTCCGAAGAGATCCAAGTATGAATAGTTTCTTTTCCAAGATAATTACCCAATTGGATAAAGATTGAAAGCTCTCTAGTAAAATCAAGAGAAAAGATAGAAGAAGAAGAATGAAAACTAATATTGATCCATTGTATCACAATAGAGCTCTCTAACCCAATGGAAAGAGTTAGTTGATCATTGCTCTACCAAAATAGAAAAGAAAGAAAGTGCAGAAAAATAAAGATGAAGAATAAAACTGAAAATAAAACTTCAAAATTCATAAATGAAAAGTACAAAGAAAAGAAAGAGAAGGAAAAGTGTGTGAGGGGAGGGAGTCCGAAGACCCCTCTTCAATCCCCCATTTCTGTGTTCCAGCCTCCTTCTTGAATGTACAAACTAAGGCCTTTATATAGGCTCTTCTAAATTACAAAATGAAATTAAAAGAAAATTACATTTAAATAAAAATTCATATTTTAGATGCTTCTTGTGGCCTTGATTGGTTGACACTTGTGGGCTTGCTTCCTTGAGGTTGGGTGGTCCTTGAGGCCCATGGTGAAATGCTGCCTAGTTGGTGTTTTTGGGGCTTAAAAGATGCCTCTTGTTTGTGTTTCAATTTTATGCCCACTATAGACTATTATATATCTTTGGAAAGCTCTGAATTTCAGCTTTCTAACGCAACTTAAATCACCTCAATTGGATATCTGTAACTCAAGTTATACTCCTTTGAAGTGGACACGGTCGCTGGCATAGTCGCTAGCGTTAATGAAAAACGTGAGTCCCGATAACACTAGCGACCAGGGGCTTAATATTTCCAAGTTCTGGAGCTGAAAATCAATGTCCATCCCATACTATTATATATTTTTGAAAAGCTCTGGATGTCTACTTTCCAACGCCTTTGGAATCGTATCATTTGGAGCTCTAAAACTCGAGTTACACATCTTGGAAGGTGAAGATGTCAGTTGGCCTTACTACAGGTTGATACCATGTTCATCTTTGCACTTTCGGGGAAGGTTTTCTCCCTCAAATTTAGTGTCAATCATGTAGTGCCATATATGCTTGGAAAGCTCTAGAATCCTACTTTCCAATGTCGCTGAAATCACCTTGATGACAAGTCATCATATACCTATTTTTCTATGCTTTTTCATACAAGAAATTGATGATTAGTGCTTAAATATTGCATTCTTGTGTACTTAATTGGAAGATTTCCTTGATTTTTTAATTTTATAAATCTTGTAGGAAATAAGAAGAAAAAGAAGCAAAGAAGCACAAAAAAAGGAGAAAAAAAGAGCTTTGGGGTACATTTTGAAGTTGGGTACACTTTAGAGCCTTAGGCCACGCTTTTAAAAGCGTGGCCCATGACCAAATCAAGAAAGGAAGCAGCCAACACGCACACGATCCTGCCCTTGCCAAGGGCAGGGCAGAATCGTGATGCAAAGTGTGGTTGGAAGCAAGAATTTTCGCTAAGTTAAAATCTGGCCGCACACAGCATGACCATGCCTACTTCAAAGGGCTATAACTTGAGCTACAGACGTCCAATTGATGTGCTTCCAGTTGCGTTGGAAAGCTGACATTCAGAGCTTTCCAACGATATATAGCAATCCATATTTGGCGCACAATTGAGGCAGGAACGAAAGGCATCTTTAAGGGCCATGAGAAAGCAAGAAACTAGGCCTTACTTTGGTGCCAAGAAAGCCAAGGAAATTAAGTAGCGTGTGTTTCGGCCATGGTTCGAACTTGGGACATCAAAGTGAAAACACTGCCCTGCCCTCCGCGAGGGCAGGGCAGCATTTGGGTTGGTGCACAAATCTGGCGCACCACACACAAATCTGGCGCACCAATTCTCTCCTGGCAGCACCAGCGTGCATCGCAACTCAATCCTGGCTGCACCAGCTTGCACCACGGACGCACCACCATGCACCAATTTTCTGCCCTGCCCTCCACAAGGGCAGGGCAGCCTCCTGGGAGCAACATGGGCCAAAATCAACCAAAATTCAAATTAATTCAATTCTTCAACAAATTGAATCAAGGCCAACCAAACTCATTTCTCCTCAAATCCAAAGCAAGCAAAGCCCACTCAACATGACTCAAAGGCACATGAATAAATTAAATTAGGATTTTTATTTTTAATTTGTTTTAATTTCATTTTCATTTTTCACTTTGTAAAGCCTATATAAAGGCATCATTTTCATCTTTGTAGGACAGCTCCATTAGAAAGCTCTCTTAGTTTTCATTTTTGTTTTGGATCTTGGGTGGAGAATTGAAGAACTTCTGTTTCAATTCCACCTTGAGATCTCTTGTTAATCTTTCTGCATAATTCAAAATCCATTTGCTGTTTTAAATCTTCTTCTTCTGCAACTTTAGCTTTTCTGTTTTGGATCTTGAATTGAGGTTGAAGAGCTCCATTGATTCAAATTCTGAGAATCATCTTCCACTCTTCCTCTCAATTGATCTAAGGATTGGGTTTTAATCTTCTCTGCTATTTTTAAACCTCAGTTTCTTCTGCAATATATTTTCTGACTGAGCAAAGGAGAATTGAGATCCAGATTTGCTTCCTGAGTTCATTGCTTTTCTTGGATCCTCAAATCCCCTTCTAGATTTTACAATTGAGCTACGTTTCTTTCTGTCTTGTTCTTCAAGCAATTTTCATCTCCGTTTGAATCTGCTGCACTTATTTCATCTTTTACTTCTTTGCTTGATTTCATTTTACAATTTCTTATTGAAGTTTTAATTCCCAGCACCCAATCCCTTTTACTTTTCATGCAATTTAATTATTCTGCAATTATTCTAAGTGCTGCTTATTGCTTTCCTTTAAATTTCCTGCACCCAATCCCCTTTACATTTCCTGCAATTTAAATTTCTTGTCATTTAAGTTTCTGCAATTTACATTACTTGTTCTTTAAGCTTCCTGCCTATTTACATTCTGTCATTTACAATTCTTGTCAATTTACTTTCTGTTGGCTAC
>NC_029776.3:69826800-69828583 GCF_000817695.3 Arachis duranensis | reverse complement strand
CACAGACACAAGATGAGCAAGAAAATCATATGGGATACCAACCACCACCACAAAATGATTCATATCATTATCCTCATGGTGGATGGAAGTATCACCAAAGAATGGAAGAGCATCCACCCTCACGTCCCAGTTTCTCATTTGAAAGTTCTTCATCACTTGATTATGATTACTCTCAACCTTCATCTCTTGAACTAACAGATTGGGATTACCTTCAAGCCATTGAAATACATGGAAAACTCGTGGAAAGATACACACAACCCCAATCCTGGACAGAAATCGTATTCAAGAAGATGAATGAGTTCTCAGAGCAAACAAGGAGGAACTTAGAACCATTCAACAGAGAGGATGAAGACCAATTTGTGGGTGAGGAAGTGGAAAAGCAAGATGAAGAAGCCTCTGTGTCAAGTGAAATTTCAGTGAAAAAGGAAGAGGTGGTGGAAGTATTTGGACATGAGCCAAGGATTCTATATTCACAAGAGCCACTTGAGGTGACAAGAGCACATGACAACTCACAACTCTCACAAACTTTCCTGAACCAAAACACCTCAACACTTGAATCCATGATTGAAAGATATGAAGAGGAGATGAAGAAAGCTTGGGAAGATCAACAAACCTCCTCCATGAAAGAGCTATTAAAGCAAATGTTGAGTGTAAAAGAGGAAGTGGAAGAACAAGCTAGTGAGGAGGACAATCAAGAACGTCCAAACTCAAGGGAAACAGAGAGGCTCATAAAGGACAAGCTCATTGAACCACCAATTCAAAAGGCTCTGGATGAAGATCAAACTCCAAAAATCACACAGCAACCATGTCTTGACATCCAAGAAGTGAAGGCAACTAACAAGAGCACCAATTCTGTCCCTAAGCCAGCAAGCAAGATCAATCAAGCCATTTGCAAAAGGAAGCTTGCTGAGGAAAGGCCAAGGCAAGGGACAAAAGCTGAAACTTCTCCCCCCTTGAAGTCATTCCTCTTAACCAATTGGAAGAAGAGGAAGAAAGTGAAGAACAACATGTCAAGCTAATGACACTAAAAGAGCACTTGTTGGGAGGTAACCCAACCGTAGGTAACATTTCTTCTCTGCTTTGTTTTCTTTTTGTGTTTTGTTTAAATTTCAATAAATTGGCATATGATTACATTCTAAGTTTGGTGTTGTCTTGCAACAACTTGTTTTCAATCTTTTTGGATGATTGCATCAAATCAAAAATGGAAGTGACACACTAAGATTCTAAGTTTGGTGTGCCACTTAATTCTATATGCAATTCATTAAGCAACACCACTTGTCTGCATAATCATAAGGCCTTTGCAGTGTTGTTTTTCTTTTGGTTTGACACTTTATTATTCTGTTTACTTTAGTTACTTCTTTATTTTTAATGCTTCCACTTATTTTGCTTCTTAACTGTTTTTGTTAATACATCACCAAGAGATCCTTAATCATGACATATTCTTGGCTTGGTGATTGTATTTAACATATAACAGTCTCTTTTGTTTAGTTTTAGTTCAAATAAATTGACATATGGTTGCATTCTAAGTTTGGTGTTGCTATGCAACAAAATTTGGTTCTAATTCTTACAAGATACTTGCATCAATTCCAAGTGACAGTGTCACACTAAGTTTGGTGTGCCACTTATTTTTTTTTATGCAAAGTATCATGCACACCATCTTATGTTTGCATCACAATGTGTCTGTTTCTCTTGTGCCTTGATGTTTATCTTAAATTTTGCTTGCTTAAAACACATGTGCTACTAACATTTCATTGTGTAAGACATTCATGATCCATCTTAGCCC
>NC_029776.3:69825524-69826286 GCF_000817695.3 Arachis duranensis | reverse complement strand
CTTATTTACTCATGGGGCAAAGCACCCAAAAGGAGAAGCTAAAAAAAAAAAAATCAAATGCTTGTTTTAAGGAAAAATTATAAGGAAAAGATTTCATAAATGGAGCTAGATAGAAGCATCAATCATTTACATTTCTTTTGTGATTGTAGCATGCTTAGAAAACTAGCTTACCATGAACATTGAGTTGCTACTCTTCTTACCTTGGATTGTCAATTTCTATTGCATGATTCTTTTCTTGCTTGGGGACAAGCAAGGTTTAAGTTTGGTGTTGTGATGACAAGTCATCATATACCTATTTTTCTATGCTTTTTCATACAAGAAATTGATGATTTGTGCTTAAATATTGAATGCTTTTGTGCTTAAATAGTATATTTCCTTGATTTTTTAATTTTATAAATCTTGTAGGAAATAAGAAGAAAAAGAAGCAAAGAAGCACAAAAAAAGGAGAAAAAAAGAGCTTTGAGCAACATTTTGAAGTTGGGTACACTTTGGAGCTTTAGGCCACGCTTTTAAAAGCGTGGCCCATGACCAAATCAAGAAAGGAAGCAGCCAGCACGCACACGATCCTGCCCTTGCCAAGGGCAGGGCAGAATCGTGATGCAAAGTGTGGTTGGAAGCAAGAATTTTCGCTAAGTTAAAATCTGGCCGCACACAACATGACCATGCCTACTTCAAAGGGCCATAACTTGAGCTACAGACGTCCAATTGATGTGCTTCCAGTTGCGTTGGAAAGCTGACATTCAGAGCTTTCCAACGATATAT
>NC_029776.3:69820248-69824865 GCF_000817695.3 Arachis duranensis | reverse complement strand
TTGTTAATCTTTCTGCATAATTCAAAATTCATTTGCTGTTTTAAATCTTCTTCTTCTGCAACTTTAGCTTTTCTGTTTTGGATCTTGAATTGAGGTTGAAGAGCTCCATTGATTCAAATTCTGAGAATCATCTTCCACTCTTCCTCTCAATTGATCTAAGGATTGGGTTTTAATCTTCTCTGCTATTTTTAAACCTCAGTTTCTTCTGCAATATATTTTCTGACTGAGCAAAGGAGAATTGAGATCCAGATTTGCTTCCTGAGTTCATTGCTCTTCTTGGATCCTCAAATCCCCTTCTAGATTTTACAATTGAGCTACGTTTCTTTCTGTCTTGTTCTTCAAGCAATTTTCATCTCCGTTTGAATCTGCTGCACTTATTTCATCTTTTACTTCTTTGCTTGATTTCATTTTACATTTTCTTATTGAAGTTTTAATTCCCAGCACCCAATCCCTTTTACTTTTCATGCAATTTAATTATTCTGCAATTATTCTAAGTGCTGCTTATTGCTTTCCTTTAAATTTCCTGCACCCAATTCCCTTTACATTTCCTGCAATTTACATTTCTTGTCAGTTAAGTTTCTGCAATTTACATTACTTGTTCTTTAAGCTTCCTGCCTATTTACATTCTGTCATTTACAATTCTTGTCAATTTACTTTTTGTTGGCTACGATTTCACTCAATTTCACTTCAATGTTAGCTTGACTAAACTAATCACCCACTAAAGTTGCTTGATCCATCAATCCCTGTGGGATCGACCTCACTCTAAGTGAGTTATTACTACTTGATGCGACCCGGTATACTTGCCGGTTGGATTTGTGTGTTGGAAATTCGTTTTTCCGTAAAAACACCATCACACCTCATTTGGAGCTTTGTGGCTCATGTTATGCATGTTCGAAGAAGGCATGGTCAGGCTGCCAGGTGGGACTTTTGCCTAGGTTAACTTCCATGTTAACTTAGTTAACGTGGCTATTAACGTGGGTCTTTTTGCTTCGCCAACATTAGTGGCACTCACTTTTTCCACTAACGTTGGCATATACCCCTTTCCCTCCACGTTAACTACGTGGCTGTTAACGTGGGTTGTTTTGCTTCGCCAACGTTAGTGGCACTCAATTTTTTCACTAACGTTGGCATATACTCCTTTCGCAAGCGTTATTGGGACTCACCTTTCCCATTAACGTTGCTTGGTGCCTTTTGTCCCTACGTTAGAGTTCACGTTAGTGTAGCTAACTGAGGAGCGGATATTTTATACGCTTTTTGGGGGTAATTTCATGTAGATTTTAGTATGTTTTAACTAGTTTTTAGTAGAATATTATTAGCTTTGAGGCAAAAATCATATTTCTGGACTTTACTATGAGTTTGTGTATTTTTCTGTGATTTCAGGTAATTTCTGGCTGAAATTGAGGGAGCTGAGCAAAAATCTGAGTTAGGCTGAAAAAGGACTGCTGATGCTGTTGGATCCTGACCTCCCTGCACTCGGAATGGATTTTTTGGAGCTACAGGAGTCCAATTGGCTCTCAACAATGTTGGAAAGTAGACATCCAGGTCTTTCCAGCAATATATAATAGTCCATACTTTGCACGAAGATAGATGACGTAAACGGGCGTTCAACGCCAGTATCATGCTGCTGTCTGGCGTCCAGCGCCAGAAACAGGTTACAAGTTGGAGTTCAACGCCAGAAACAGGTTACAACCTGGCGTTGAATGCCCAAAACAGCCCCAAGCACATGAAAAGCTTAAGTCTCAGCCCCAGCACACACCAAGTGGGCCCCAGAAGTGGATTTCTGCACTATCTATCATGGTTTACTCATTTTCTGTAAACCTATGTTATTAGTTTACTATTTAAACAAATTTTAGAGATTTACTTTGGACCTCATGACATTTTCAGATCTGAATTTTATACACTTTGACGGCATGAGTCTCTAAACTCCATCGTTGGGAGTGAGGAGCTCTGCAGCGTCTCAATGAATTAATGCAATTGTTTCTATTTCATTCAAACGTGTGTGTGTTCCTATCTAAGATGTTCATTCGCGCTTAATTGTGAAGGAGGTGATGACCCGTGACACTCATCACCTTCCTCAATCCATGAAAGTGTGCCTGACAAACACCTCCGTTCTACATTAGATTGAATGAGCATCTCTTAGCTTCCTTAATCAGAATCTTCGTGGTATAAGCTAGAACTGATGGCGGCCATTCTTGAGAATCCGGAAAGTCTAAACCTTGTCTGTGGTATTCCGAGTAGGATTCAAGGATTGAATGGCTGTGACGAGCTTCAAACTCGCGATTTCTGGGCGTGATGACAAACGCAAAAGGATCAATCGATCCTATTCCAACATGATCGAGAACCAACAGCTGATTAGCCGTGCTGTGACAGAGCATCTGGACCGTTTTCACTGAGAGGATAGGAAGTAGCCACTGACAATGGTGACACCCTATATACAGCTTGCCATGGATGGAACTTTACAAACAATTGAGTTGAATATTACATTACAGAAATTCAGAAGACAAAGCATTAAATCCAACATATTCTTCATTAATAAAGTAACAATTCCTTATTCCAAACACTTTTACTTCTTATAATTAAATCCAAATAATCTTATTGGCATCCTGACTAAGATTAATAAAATAAACATAGTTTGCTTCAAACCAATAATCTCCGTGGGATCGACCCTTACTCACGTAAGGTATTACTTGGACGACCCAGTGCACTTGCTGGTTAGTTGTACGGATTACAAATTCGTGCACCAAGTTTTTGGTGCCGTTGCCGGGGATTATTCGAGTTTGAACAACTAAAGGTTTATTTTGTTGCTTAGATTAGGAATAATCTATTTTTTTGTTATAGAGTCATTAAATTCTGAGTCTTTTATTCCCTTTTCAAAAATTTTTCAAAAATATATTATTTTTCTTTATTAAATTCTAATTTTCGTGAGTTTAGTGTCTTGTTCTAAGTTTGGTGTCAATTGCATGTTTTTCATTGTCTTTTAATTTTTTCGAATTGCATGTTCTTGTTCTTCCTTGATCTTCAAATTGTTCTTGTCAAATTTTCTTGTTTGATCTTTGGTTTGTCTTGTTCTGTGTCTTTTCTTGTTTTTCTTGTGATTTTTCAAGACATTAGTTTTCAAAAAATTTATTCTTATCTAAAAAAAAATAATACATCTTTAAAATACATTACATTTTTAGCTCAGTTGGTTAGAGCATTGGCTTATGTTCTTGGCAATTGGTTATCTTCTTTTTAAAATCTTTTCTTCAAAAATAATTTTTCTTGATTTAATTCTGTGCCAAACTTTAAGTTTGGTGTTTTCTTGTTGAACTTTCTTTGATTTTTGAAAATTTATCTTGGTTTTCTAAAAAAATTTTAAGTTTGGTGGTCTTTCTTTTGTTCTTGGTGTTCTTGTGAATCTTCAAGGTGTTCTTGAGTCTTTCTTGTGTCTTGATCTTAAAATTTTAAGTCTTGTGTCTTTTGTGTGTTTTTCTCTTTCATCATAAAATTCAAAATTCAAAAAAAATTATATCTTTTCTAACTAATTTTAAACTACATTTTCGAAATTTTTATATAAAAATTCAGATTTCAATTTCGAAATTTTTCAATTATTATTTTTTTAATATATACATTTTATTATCTTTTTCAAAAATTTTATCCTAACCACTTTCTCCTTTTCCTCAAATTTTTCGAAAATCTTCACAAAATATTTGCAAATTTATATGCTATTTCGTTTTTATTTAGTTTATTTTTATTTCATTTTATAAAATAAATTTTTATAAAATAAATAATATCAACATCCATACCATCTCCTTTATTCCATCATGGAACTAAGTGGAAATGAACAGTCCAGGAGGACTCTGGGGTCATATGCTAACCCCACTACTGCTTGATATGGGAGTAGTATCTGTATACCCTCCATTGGAGTTAGTAGCGTTGAGTTGAATCCTCAGCTTATTATCATGGTACAGGAAAGCTGCCAGTATTCCGGTCTTCCACATGAAGAACTTACAGAGTTTCTGGCACAATTTTTACAAATTGCTGACACATTACATGATAAATAAGTAGATCAGGATGTCTACAGATTATTACTGTTTCCATTTGCTGTAAAAGATCAAGCTAAGAGGTGGTTAAATAACCAACCTAAGAACAGCATAAGGACATGGAAACAGCTATCAGAAAAATTTCCGAATCACTATTTTCCTCCAAAACGGATGACACAACTAAGGCTGAGCATCCAAGGCTTCAAACAAGGAGACAATGAATCTCTTTATGATGCTTGGGAGAGATACAGAGAGATGCTGAGAAAATGCCCCTCTGAAATATTTTCAGAGTGGGTGCAATTAGATATCTTCTACTATGGACGTACAGAAAAAGCTCAGATTTCTCTAGATCACTCAGCTGGTGGATCTATACATATGAGAAAAACAATTGAAGAAGCTCAAGAGCGTATTGATACAGTTGCTAGAAATCAGCATATGTACCTAAGCAGTGAATCCTCCATGAAAGAAGAAGCTAAAACAGTAACTGCTGAACTCAGTCCTGTAGATCAGGCTAATGAATTCAATCAGCAGCTGGATTTTCTAACTCAACAGCTAGCCGAATTCAAGGAAATACTACAAGAAACAAGAATGGCTAACA
>NC_029776.3:69817496-69819844 GCF_000817695.3 Arachis duranensis | reverse complement strand
AATGCAGTGCAGTCATTCTGAAAAGCTTACCTGAGAAGCTTAAGGATCCCGGGAGCTTTATGATACCATGCACATTAGAGGGTAATTGCACCAAGCAAGCTTTATGTGATCTTGGGGCAAGTATCAACCTAATACCTGCATTTATTATCACAAAGCTTGGTTTGACTGAAGAAGTCAAACCAACCCGGATATGTCTTCAACTTGCTGATGGCTCCATTAAATACCCATCAGGCGTGATTGAAGACATGATTGTCAAGGTTGGGCCATTTGCCTTTCCTACTGACTTTGTGGTGCTGGAAATGGAAGAGCACAAGAGTGCAACTCTCATTCTAGGAAGACCTTTCCTAGCAACTGGTCGAACCCTCATTGACGTCTAAAAAGGGGAAGTAACCCTGAGAGTCAATGAGGAGGAGTTCAAGTTGAATGTTGTCAAAGTCATGCAACATCCAGACACCCCAAATGACTGCATGAGTGTTGATATCATGGACTCTCTGGTAAGAGAGGTCAATATGGCTGAGAGTCTCGAATCAGAGCTAGATGACATCTTTAAAGATGTTCAGCCTGATTTGGAAGAATCAGAGAGGATAATAAAACCTCTGAAAATCCCTCAGGAAGAGGAGAAACCTCCCAAACCCGAGCTCAAACCATTACCACCATCCCTGAAATATGCATTTCTAGGAGAAGGTGATACTTTTCCTATAATCATAAGCTCTACCTTAGAGCCACAGGAAGAGGAAGCACTAATTCAAGTGCTAAGGACACACAAGACAGCTCTTGGGTGGTCCATCAGTGATCTTAAGGGCATTAGTCCAGCCAGATGCATGCACAAGATCCTATTGGAGGGTGACGCCAAGCCAATGGTTCAACCAGAAAGGCGGCTGAGATTACTAGAGGCTGGGATTATTTATCCTATTTCTGACAGCCACTGGGTAAGCCCTGTCCAAGTCGTCCCTAAGAAGGGAGGCATGACAGTGGTTCATAATGAAAAAAATGAACTGGTTCCTACAAGAACAGTTACAGGGTGGCGTATGTGTATTGATTATAGAAGGCTCAATATAGCCACCAGAAAAGATCGTTTTCCTTTACCATTTATAGACCAGATGCTAGAAAGACTAGCAGGTCATGAATACTACTGCTTCCTGGATGGATATTCAGGTTATAATCAAATTGCAGTAGATCCCCAGGATCAGGAGAAAACGGCATTCACATGTCCATCTGGAGTATTTGCATACAGAAGGATGCCATTTGGCCTGTGCAATGCACCTGCAACCTTTCAGAGGTGCATGCTCTCAATTTTCTCTGATATGGTGGAAAAATTTTTGGAAGTTTTCTTGGATGACTTTTAAGTATTTGGAGACTCATTCAGCTCCTGTCTTGACCATCTAGCACTTGTTCTAAAGAGATGCCAAGAGACCAACCTAGTTTTAAACTGGGAGAAATGTCACTTTATGGTGACTGAAGGAATTGTCCTTGGGCACAAAATCTCGAACAAAGGAATAGAGGTGGATCAAGCTAAGGTAGAGGTAATTAAAAAATTACCACCACCGGCCAATGTTAAGGCAATCAGAAGCTTTCTGGGGCATGCAGGGTTTTATAGGAGGTTTATAAAGGACTTCTCAAAAATCGCCAAACCTCTAAGCAATCTGCTAGCTGCTAACACGCCATTTATCTTTGATAAGGAGTGTCTGCAGACGTTTGAGACCCTGAAAGCTAACCTGGTCACAGCACTAGTCATCTCTGCACCAGACTGGACATTACCATTTGAATTGATGTGTGATGCCAGTGACCATGCCATTGGTGCAGTATTGAGACAGAGGCATGACAAGCTTCTTCACGTCATTTACTATGCCAGTCGTGTTTTAAATGACGCACAGAAGAATTACACAACCACAGAAAAAGAGCTGCTTGCAGTGGTTTACGCCATTGACAAGTTCAGATCTTATTTGGTAGGATCAAAAGTGATTGTGTACACTGATCATGCTGCTCTTAAATATCTACTCACAAAGCAGGATTCAAAACCTAGACTCATCAGATGGGTGTTGCTTCTGCAAGAGTTTGATATAGAAATAAGAGACAGAAAAAGGACAGAAAACCAAGTAGCAGATAACCTGTCCCGAATAGAACCAGTAGAAGGGGCGTCCCTCCCTCTCACTGAGATCTCTGAGACCTTTCCGGATGAGCAACTCTTTGCCATCCAGGAAGTGCCATGGTTTGCAAACATTGCAAACTACAAGGCAGTAAGATTCATACCCAAAGAGTATAGTAGGCAGCAATCAAAGAAGTTGATCACAGATGCAAAGTACTATCTTTGGGATGAACCAAATCTCTTCAAGAGATGTGCAGACGGA
>NC_029776.3:69815955-69817133 GCF_000817695.3 Arachis duranensis | reverse complement strand
GATGATGCTCTGTGGGCATACAGAATAGCATTCAAGACCCCTCTAGGGACCTCTCCATACCAGCTTGTGTATGGAAAGGCATGTCACTTGCCAGTGGAACTGGAACATAAGACCTACTGGGCAACCAGATTCCTGAACCTTGATGCCAAGTTAGCTGGAGAAAAACGATTGCTTCAGTTAAATGAGCTAGAGGAATTTATACTCAATGCTTTCGAGAATGCAAAAATTTATAAAGAGAAAGCAAAAAGATGGCATGATAAGAAATTGTCATCCAGAGTCTTTGAGACGGGGCAGAAAGTTCTGCTATTTAATTCTAGGCTCAAATTATTCCCGGGGAAATTAAAATCCCGGTGGAGAGGTCCATATGTAATTACAAGTGTATCACCATATGGATACATAGAGCTTCAGGATAATGACTCTAACAAAAAGTTCATTGTTAATGGACAAAGAGTCAAACATTATCTTGATAATGGACAGAGAGTTAAACATTATCTTGAAAGCAATTTTGAGCAAGAATGCTCAAAACTGAGACTTAATTAAAGCTCAGTAATAGTCCAGCTAACGACATTAAAGAAGCGCTTGCTGGGAGGTAACCCAGCCAATCACAAAACTTAATTTTATTCATTTTGATTAATTAATTGATTTTTACAGGTATATGCTAAAGTATCTTCAAGGTAAAAGAGCAATTGATTGGATTCACAGAGTTACAAGGGAATTTGGAAGCTCACTGGCGTGAAAAAGCCAGTAAGAAACATTTTGGGCGTTGAACGCCCAAAAGAAGCACCCACTGGGCGTTCAACGCCAGTAAGGGTAGCCGTCTGAGCGTTAAATGCCAGAAAGGAGCATCTTCTTGGCGTTGAACGCCAGAAAGAAGCACCTTCTGGGCGTTTAACGCCAGAACTACAGCATCCTGGGCGTTTAGAAAAATGCCCAGTGACAAAGGACTTCCTGGCGTTCAACGCTAGAAAGAAGCAACAGCTGGGAGTTGAACGCCCAGGAGAAGCATCAATTGGGCGTTAAACGCCCAAAATGTGTAACAGTTGGGCGTTTAACGCCAGGATGGTGGGGAGGAGGTAAAATTCGTTTTCCTTTACAAATTTTCTAATTTTTTATGTTTCAAATCATGATTTCTTGCATAAACATGTTTCAAAATATCATCCTTCAATTCCAAAAATTTT
>NC_029776.3:69813592-69815831 GCF_000817695.3 Arachis duranensis | reverse complement strand
ATTCATATCTTTTTAAATTATATCCTTTTCTTGTCATATTTATCTTTTATAAATCATATCATTTTATCTTATATCTCTTCTTATTTTCAAAAACCCACCCCCTCCCTTTAAATCCACTTTCGGCGCCCCTCTTATCATCCACCATTCCACACTGGCTCTCCTTTTATCCCTCTTATCTCTTTTCTTTTGCTTGAGGACAAGCAAACCTCTAAGTTTGGTGTGCTTATCCGTGATCACAAAAACATACTCACTTTGATCATGGCCCCTAAAGTAAAACAACCCAACCCAAGAGGTAAGAAAGAGAATATTCTAAAACCACTTTGGAATCAAGGGAAGTTCTTAACTAAAGAACATTCAGACCATTACTACAAAATAATGAGTCTAAGATCAGTGATCCCGGAAGTCAAGTTCGATCTGAAAGAAGATGAATATCCGGAGGTCCAAGAACAAATTCGAAACAGGAACTGGGAAATCCTAGCTAACCTGAAATGAAAGTGGGAAGGAATATGGTTCAGGAGTTCTATGCAAATCTATGGCAGACAGACAGGTAAAGAATAATTGGAGCTGCCCTCTATGATCATCGGACCTTAGTTAGAGGAAAGATTGTTCACACCCATCCTAACAAAATCAGGGAGATCTTTAAGCTTCCTCAACTGAAGGATGACCCAGACTCCTTTAATAGGAGAATGATGAAGGTAAACAAAGGCCTGGACAAGATTCTAGAGGATATATGCATCCCTGAAGCCAGGTGGACCACCAGCACAAACTGGCATCCCAAATCAACTCAAAAGAGAAGATCTCAAACCAGCTGCCAGAGGCTGGCTGGATTTCATTGGGCGTTCCATATTGCCCACCAGCAACCGTTCTGAAGTTACTGTTAAAAGAGCAGTGATGATTCACTGCATCATGTTGGGAAAAGAAGTAGAAGTCCATCAACTGATCTCATGTGAACTATACAAAATAGCAAACAAGAATTCCAAGGACGCCAGATTAGCCTATCCAAGCTTAATTTCTATGCTCTGCAGAGATGTCGGAGTGAAGATGGGAATAACAGAATATATTTCAGTTGAGAGGCCAATCACTAAAATATCAATGGAAAGACAACAGCTGCAGGATGATCCAATCAAGAGGAGAGCACAAGAAGTCCTCCCAGAACTTTCTCAATTTGAATATTGGGAACATCTTGAAGCATCTATTTCCAAATTGCAAGAAGCTATGAACCAAATAAAGGAAGAATAGAATAATCAAAATAGCATGCTTTGCAAACTGCTTAAGGAATAAGAAGAGCAAGGGCGTGATTTAAGGGAGCTGAAGTGCCAGAAATTAATCCTTGAAGGACCAAGCACCCCACAGATCAGAGGAACATCTACTTCCCAAAACACAGGTTGTTGAGTTCTAATTTTAGCTTTAACTCTGTGATAGTATTATTATAGAAATTTACCTTAGAAGATATATAGTAGTAGTAGTAGTAGTAATTAGCATATCTATTCTGGTTTTATTTCCAATTAAGTTATAATTTATTTTTCTCATCATCATCAGACATGAATAAAGTAGTAGATTTTTAGAATAAAGAAGTAATTTATATTTTTCGAGTTCTTAATAATAAAAATTATAATTAATTACATGTGGTGGCTGGTGCGTGAAATTGTGATCACTACAACTTCACACAACTAACCAGCAAGTGTACTGGGTCGTCCAAGTAATAAACCTTACGACCACAGAGATTGTTGGTATGAAGCAAGCTATGGTCACCTTGTAAATCTTAGTCAGGCAAACTCAATTTGTTATGGATGATGAATAAAACATAAAGATAAAGATAGAGATACTTATGTAATTCATTGGTGGGAATTTCAGATAAGCGTATGAAGATGCTGGGTCCCTTCCGTCTCTCTGCTTTCCTATTGTCTTCATCCAATCCTTCTTACTCTTTTCCATGGCAAGCTTATGCAAGGGTTTCACCGTTGTTAGTGGCTACCTCCCATCCTCTCAGTGGAAATGTTCAACGCACCCTGTCACGGCACGGCTATCCATCTGTCAGTTCTCAATCAAGCCGGAATAGAATCTAGTGATTCTTTTGCGTCTGTCATTAACGCCCCGCCCTCAGGAGTTTGAAGCACGTCACAGTCATTCAATCATTGAATCCTACTCAGAATACCATAGACAAGGTTAGAACTTCCGGATTCTCTTGAATGCCGCCATCAGTTCTAGCCTATACCACGAAGACTCTGATCTCACGGAA
>NC_029776.3:69812000-69812586 GCF_000817695.3 Arachis duranensis | reverse complement strand
CTGGGTGAACCTTTTCAGATTGTGACTCAGCTTTGCTAGAGTCCCCAATTAGAGGTGTCCAGGGTTCTTAAGCACACTCTTTTTGCCTTGGATCACAACTTTATTCCTTTCTTTTTCTTTCCTTTTCTTTTTCTTTTTTCTTTCTCCTTTTTTTTCGAATTTTTTTTTTGTATTCACTGCTTTTTCTTGCTTCAAGAATCATTTTTTATGATTTTTCAGATCCTCAGTAACATGTCTCTTTTTTTCATCATTCTTTCAAGAGCCAACATTCATGAACCACAAATTCAAAAGACATATGCACTGTTTAAGCATACATTCAGAAAACAAAAGTATTGCCACCACATCAAAATAATTAAAATGTTATAAAATTCAAAATTCATGCAATTCTTTTCTTTTTCAATTAAGAACGTTTTTTATTCAAGAAAGGTGATGGATTCATAGGACATTCATAACTTTAAGGCATAGACACTAAGACACTAATGATCACAAGACACAAACATAGACAAACATAAGCACTAAAATTCAAAAAACAGAAAAATAAAGAACAAGGAAATTAAAGAACGGGTCCACCTTAGTGATGGCGGCT
>NC_029776.3:69810354-69811891 GCF_000817695.3 Arachis duranensis | reverse complement strand
TGTCTTTGTTGCTCCTCTCTTATGATTCTTTGATCTTCTCTAATTTCATGGAGGATGATGGAGTGTTCTTGATACTCCACCCTTAGTTGTCCCATATTGGAACTCAATTCTCCTAGGGAGGTGTTTAGTTGCTTCCAATAGTTTTGTGGAGGAAAGTGCATCCCTTGAGGCATCTCAGGGATTTGATGATGAGAGGGGTCTCTTGTTTGCTCCATCCTCTTCTTAGTGATGGGCTTGTTCTCATCAATGGGGATGTCTCCCTCTATGTCAACTCCAACTGAATAACAGAGGTGATAAATGAGATGAGGAAAGGCTAACCTTGCCAAGGTAGAGGACTTGTCCGCCACCTTATAAAGTTCTTGGGATATAACCTCATGAACTTCTATTTCTTCTCCAATCATGATGCTATGGATCATGATAGCCCGGTCTATGGTAACTTCAGACCGGTTGCTAGTGGGAATGATTGAGCATTGTATAAACTCTAACCATCCTCTAGCCACGGGTTTGAGGTCATGCCTTCTCAATTGAACCGGCTTTCTGATGCCAAGGCATCTTAGGCTAGTTTCACTAGCATTTTTCTGTTAGTTTTAGTTGTTTTATGCATTTTCTTGAGCTTAAAGTAACCAAGAATGGTTAAATGAATAACAAAGCAATGAACCATCCAAACAGTATGATTTTGATGCAAATTCCATGAGTTTTTAGTTATATTACTTGAATGCTATGAAAGGAAGATTTCTCATGAAATTTTGCAAGACTTTGATGCAGTTGTTTGGATGATTTCAGGGAAGAAGAGGCTAGGCAAGGAAGCAACAAAACCAATAAAGGAAGCTTGAATATCACATGTGGAGTTTAAGTTCCAGTTTAAGCTTAAACTGGAACTTAAACTGCCAAGCCATATAATGCTGGGAAATATTAGTGGCGTTTAAGCTCCAGTTTAAGCTTAAACTGGAGCTTAAACGCCAAAATCATGAAAGCTGAGGAAAAGCTCGAAGTGGCATTTAACCTCCAGTTTAACCTTAAACTGGAAGTTAAGAAATGAGAAATGCACCAGGGAGCCATTTCCACGTTTAAGCTCCAGTTTAACCTTAAACTGGAGCTTAAACGTGTTCGACTACTTTACCCTCCAGGGTTGCTTTCTTCCATTTCCACGTTTAAGCTTCAGTTTAACCTTAAACTGAAGCTTAAACGTGCTTGAGTTATACCACCTCCAGGAGTGTCCAACGTTTAAGTTCTAGTTTAAGCTTAAACTGGAACTTAAAAGTGCTTCCACAAAAGGCATCACTGGAAGTGTCTGGCGTTTAAGTTGCAGTTTAAGCTTAAACTGCAACTTAAACGCCACTATTTGAAAAGGTTTCTGGGCCAAAGATATTGCAGTTTAAGTTAGCATTTGAGCACAAACATTAACTTAAACGTACTCTGGTATGAAACCCAATTGAATATCATGGTTTATGGGACTGGGCCTGAAGAATTGATGAGTCTGGAATTTCAATTTGTTGAGTCATGTGTCATTACTTGATTATCACTAAGTTGGCTCAAT
>NC_029776.3:69809381-69809677 GCF_000817695.3 Arachis duranensis | reverse complement strand
ATTTTCGATTGACAATTCTCAAATTGGAAGTTAACTAGATTGAGCATTTTTCTTGTTTTGTTAATTCAGTTCAAGTTACTTGTTGAATTTTAATTTCTGCACTCTGTTACTTGCTTTCTTTCTTTATGCCTTTAAATTCAAGCAACTAACTGATGAGCGGATAATTTGTACGCTTTTTGGCATTGTTTTTAGTATGTTTTTGGTATGATATAGTTAGTTTTTAGTATATTTTTATTAGTTTTTAGTTAAAATTCACTTTTCTGGACTTTACTATGAGTTTGTGTGTTTTTCTGTGA
>NC_029776.3:69808700-69809181 GCF_000817695.3 Arachis duranensis | reverse complement strand
CAACGGCGTTGGAAAGTAGACATCCTGGGCTTTCCAGCAATATATGATAGTCCATACTTTGCCCATAATTTGATGGCCCAAACCGGCGTTCAAAGTCACCCTCAGAAATCCCAGCGTTAAACGCCGGAACTGGCACCAAAATGGGAGTTAAACACCCAAACTGGCACTAAAGCTGGCGTTTAACTCCAAGAAGAGTCTCTACACGAAAATGCTTCATTGCTCAGCCCAAGCACACACCAAGTGGGCCCGGAAGTGGATTTTTATGTCTTTTACTCATCTCTGTACACCCTAGGCTACTAGTTTTCTATAAGTAGGACCTTTTACTATTGGATCATCATCGGCGGGTAGTTATCTTTGTTTTGATGCTATCTTAGACCATTGGGAGGCTGGCCATTCGGCCATGCCTAGACCTTGTTCTTATGTATTTTCAACGGTAGAGCTTCTACACACCATAGATTAAGGTGTGGAGCTCTGCTGTACC
>NC_029776.3:69805413-69807982 GCF_000817695.3 Arachis duranensis | reverse complement strand
AGCTTGCCATGGAAAGGAGTAAGAAGGATTGGATGAAGACAGTAGGAAAGCAGAGAGACGGAAGGGAAGGCATCTTCATGCACTTATCTGAAGTTCCTACCAATGAATTACATAAGTACCTCTATCTTTATCTTTATGTTTATTTCGTTCGTCACCATATCCATTTGAGTTTGCCTGACTAAGATTTACAAGATGACCATAGCTTGCTTCATACTAACAATCTCCGTGGGATCGACCCTTACTCGCGTAAGGTTTATTACTTGGACGACCCAGTGCACTTGCTGGTTAGTTGTGCGAAGTTGTGTAATGCCATGGTATTGAACACCAAGTTTTTGGGGTTCATGACCGGGGATTATGAGAGTTGTGAAAAGTATTGTTCACAATTTCGCGCCACCACTAACTCACTGACTCACTAACTATTTGAATTAATTCCTCAACTGCTCTAACCATACTCTTCCATTAACCAAGAGTATTTCACTTGTTTGTTGCCTGTGCTGTGTTTTTGTATGACAGGTAGGAGAGGAGAGACATCAACTCCTCCATATACCGAACCAGAGAGGACCCTTCATAAACTTAGAAGGGAAGCAAGAGGGAAGAGAGTACTAGGAGAAGAAGAATCTGAAGGAGAATCTGAGGACAATTTTGAGGAAGCTCTAGATCTCAACATGGATAGAGAAGTTCACAACCATGAGAGAGCTGATGGAAACAATGCCATTCCCGAGAGGAGGGTTCTTGGTTCATACATAAACCCAACCTCTGGGAATTGTGGTAGCAGCATTCAGAAACCACTAATTCAGGCCAACAATTTTGAACTCAAACCACAGCTAATATCACTGGTGGAGAATCATTGTTCATTTGGTGGGAGTGCTAATGAAGATCCAAACCAACATCTCACAAAATTCCTGAGAATTTACGACACTGTGAAGTCCAATGGAGTCCAAGAAGATGCCTATAAACTGCTCTTGTTCCCATTTTCACTTAGGGACAAGGCAGCTAAGTAGCTGGAAACATTTCCAAGGGGGAGCCTAACAACCTGGGATGAGGTGGAAAGCAAGTTTCTGGCACGTTTCTACCCCCCACAAAAGGTCAATAGGCTTCGATCTGAGGTTCAGACTTTTAGACAACAAGATGGTGGAACTCTCTACGAGGCATGGGAGAGGTTCAAGGATTTGACAAGGAAATGCCCACCAGACATGTTCCATGACTGGGTGCAATTGCATATTTTCTATGATGGACTTTCTTATGAATCAAGGAAGGTTGTAGACCATTCATCAGAAGGTTCATTGAACAGGAAAAAGACTGTGGAAGAAGCCATTGAAGTGATTGAGACAGTGGCTGAGAATGAGTACTACTATGCTTCAGAGAGACACAACACTAAGGGAGTCATGGAGCTGAACCATGTTGATACAATTCTAGCCCAAAATAAGGTGTTTGCCAAGCAACTAGCAGAGCTCACCAGGAAATTAGAAACAAATCAAGTGGCTGCAATACACACACAAGATTAAGAGGAAGTAAGCACTGAAGGAGGTGATTGGGAAGAGGCCAACTATGTGGGAAATCAACAAAGGAAACCATATGATCCACATTCCAACACTTACAACCCAGGCTGGAAAAACCACCCAAACTTTGGGTGGGAAAACCAGCAAACCCAACCACAAAACCACAAACCCTACAACCACAACCAACAAAACAATTCCACATACCAAAACTCCAACCAAAGATCATACCAAACCACACAAAACACTTACTCCCAACCACCATATCATGGCCAAAATAATCAACCTAATCCGAACCAACAATTTCAAGACCAATTAAACAGGATAGAAGGAATGCTTGCAAACATGGGTCAGGACATAAGTGAGTTGAAAAACTTTAGGGACGATGTGAGATCAACCTTAAGAAACCATGGCGAAAAACTCAAGTGGATGGAGGCTCGAGTAGGAGAACTTTCTCAACAGGCCCCTAAGTCAACTGCAGTGTTCCCTAGTGACACAGAAAAGAATCCTAAAGGGGAACAAAAGGAAATGAGATGGGAAGAATGCAAGGCTATCACCATATTGAAGGAAGTCTCAGAAGAAGAAGGAATCAGACCCTCAGAACAGGAGCCAGAAATCTTGAAGGAAGGTGTAGAAGAAGCTAAGCAGGAAAGTGAAACTGAGCAAGCCAAGGAACTGCAAAATAAAGGCATGCTGGAAACATACCAACCAAAAGCACCATTTCCTCAGAGGTTAGGAGGAGGTGAAAAAGGGAAAACATATTCAAGGTTCCTAGAGACATTTAAGTCTCTCCATATCAATATTCCCTTTCTTGATATCCTCCAGCAGATGCCTACACATATCAAGTATTTGAAAGAATTGCTGAGCAAGAAAAGAGTTTTGAAGGGAGGAAAAACTGTAATAATGAACAAGGAATGCAGTGCACTCATCAAGAAGGACATAGTCTCTAAGAAAACAGACCCAGGAAGTTTCCATATCCCTTGCATCATAGGGGAAACAAAAATTGACAGAGGATTCTGTGATCTAGGAGCTAGCATAAATGTGATGCCTCTGACTCTTATGAAGAGGCTACA
>NC_029776.3:69800208-69800912 GCF_000817695.3 Arachis duranensis | reverse complement strand
ATGAAATTTTGCAAGACTTTGATGCAGTTATTTGGATGATTTCAGGGAAGAAGAGGCTAGGCAAGGAAGCAACAAAATCAATAAAGGAAGCTTGAATATCACATGTGGAGTTTAAGTTCCAGTTTAAGCTTAAACTGGAACTTAAACTGCCAAGCCATATAATGCTGGGAACTATCAGTGGCATTTAAGCTCCAATTTAAGCTTAAACTGGAGCTTAAACGCCAAAATCATGAAAGCTGAGGAAAAGCTGGAAGTGGCGTTTAACCTCCAGTTTAACCTTAAACTGGAAGTTAAACGCCAGAAATGAGAAATGCACCAGGGAGCCATTTCCACGTTTAAGCTCTAGTTTAACCTTAAACTGGAGCTTAAACGTGTTCGACCAAAATTCTCCTCCAGGGTTGCTTTCTTCATTTCCACGTTTAAGCTTCAGTTTAACCTTAAACTGAAGCTTAAACGTATTCGACTACTTTACCCTCCAGGGTTGCTTTCTTCCATTTCCACATTTAAGCTTCAGTTTAACCTTAAACGTGGAAATGGAAGAAAGCAACCCTGGAGGGTAAAGTAGTCGAACACGTTTAAGCTTCAGTTTAAGGTTAAACTGAAGCTTAAACGTGGAAATGAAGAAAGCAACCCTGGAGTGTGAATTTGGTCGAACACGTTTAAGCTTCAGTTTAAGGTTAAACTGAAGCTTAAACGTGGAAATG
>NC_029776.3:69795726-69798902 GCF_000817695.3 Arachis duranensis | reverse complement strand
ATTGGGATCCAATCATATAAGATTGCAAAGCAAAATTCAATGGATGCATTGGTTGAGGAAGGGATAAAAATGTTTTGATTCAGAGATCTCAATATCTCCTGAAACCCAATGAATTCCCCATTTCTGATCTACCACTTTCTCTTACATTCTGCAATTAAATTCATGCAATCACCCCGATCCCTTTTTAATTTCAGCAATTTAGCTTCTCGCTCTTTAATTCATGCAATTTAAGATTCCGCAATTTCAATTTCTTGCCATTTATGTTTCCCGCCAATTTTACATTCCGCAATTCTCATCTAAATCTTGATTCCGCTCAACTAGAACACACTTCTAATCCGAATTGCTCACTCAACCAATCCTTATGGGATTCGACCTCACTCTATTGTGAGTTTTTACTTGACGATAACCGGTGCACTTGTCGGAAGGAATTTTTGCCGATCGTGCAATTTCCTAAAATCGTAGCATCACTTTCCTCTTGAATCTCTCTTCCATTGGGCGCCTTCTTCGCAAATGACTGTGAGGACTTGGTCCAACCTTTGATCAAAGTTGACCCTTTTAGTGTAAGGATGTTCATCTCCTTGCATCATGGGCAAGTAGTTGAATGCCAACCTTACATTTTCCGGACTAAAATCCAAGTATTTCCCCCGAACCATAGTAAGCCAATTCTTTGGGTCCGGGTTCACACTTTGATCATGGTTCTTGGTGATCCATGCATTGGCATAGAACTCTTGAACCATTAAGATTCCGACTTGTTGAATGGGGTTGGTAAGAACTTCCCAACCTCTTCTTCGAATCTCATGTCGGATCTCCGGATATTCACTCCTTTTGAGTGAAAAAGGGACCTCGGGGATCACCTTCTTCAAGGCCACAACTTCATAGAAGTGGTCTTGATGCACCCTTGAGATGAATCTCTCCATCTCCCATGACTCGGAGGTGGAAGCTTTTGCCTGGATGTGTATGGCTTTGTGTTCGGCCAAAGGGGGAGAAGTGGTGTTTAGGTTGTGTGAAAATGAAGGAGTGAAGTTGGGTTATATAGGAGTGGGGGGGTTTATGTTTCGGTCATGTATGGGTGGGTTTGGGAGGGAAAGTGGTTTGAATTTGAAGGGTGAGGTAGGTGGGGTTTTATGAAGGATGGATGTGAGTGGTGAAGAGAAAGATGGGATTTGATAGGTGAAGGGTTTTTTTGGGGAAGAGGTGTGAGGTGATTGGTTAATGGGTGAAGAAGAGAGAGAGTGGTGGGGTAGGTGGGGATCCTGTGGGGTCCACAGATCCTGCGGTGTCAAGGAAAAGTCATCCCTGCACCAAATGGCATGCAAAATTGCGTTTTTAGCCAATTCTGGCGTTAAACGCCGGGCTGGCGCCCAATTCTGGCGTTTAACGCCAGCTTCTTGCCCTTTTTTGGCGTTTAACGCCAGTCTGGTGCCCCTTTCTGGCGTTAAACGCCCAGAATGGTGCCAGACTGGGCGTTAAACGCTTCTTTAATGTCAGTAGCTTGACAGAGGGCTCTCATGGAGCCTCACAGATACTCAGAGCAATGTTGGAACCTCCCAACACCAAACTTAGAGTTTAAATGTGGGGGTTCAACGCCAAACTTAGAGTTTGGTTGTGGCCTCCCAACACCAAACTTAGAGTTTGACTGTGGGAGCTCTGTTTGACTCTGTTTTGAGAAAAGCTCTTCATGCTTCCTCTCCATGATGACAGAGGGATATCCTTGAGCTTTAAACACAAAGGATTCTCCATTCACTTGAATGATCAATTCTCCTCTATCAACATCAATCATAGCCTTTGCTGTGGCTAGGAAGGGTCTGCCAAGGATGATGGATTCATCCATGCACTTCCCAGTCTCTAGGACTATGAAATCAGCAGAGATGTAATGGTCTTCAACTTTAACCAGAACATCCTCTACAAGTCCATAGGCTTGTTTTCTTGAATTGTCTGCCATCTCTAGTGAGATTTTTGCAGGTTGCACCTCAAAGATCCCTAACTTCTCTATTACAAAGAGAGGCATGAGGCTTACACTTGACCATAAGCCCAGCGTTTAACGCCAGAATTGGCATAAAGAGCATTTTTGCTCGCCACTTGGTGCAGGGATGAATTTTTCTTGACACCTCAGGATCTGTGGACCCCACAGGATCCCCACCTACCCCACCACTCTCTCTTCTTCACCCATTCACCAATCACCTCAATACCTCTTCCCCAAAAACCTCTCACCTATCAAATCCCATCTTTTCTCTTCACCACTCACATCCATCCTTCATAAAACCCCACCTACCTTACCATTCAAATTCAAAACACTTTCCCTCCCAAACCCACCCATACATGATCGAACCATACACCCCCACTCCACTCCTATATAAACCCATCTTCACTCCTTCATTTTCACACAACCTAAACACTACTTTTTCCCCTTAGCCGAACCACAAAGCCTCCTCCATCTCCTTCATTTCTTCTTCTTCTACTCTCTTCTTTCTTCTTTTGCTCGAGGACGAGCAAACCTTTTAAGTTTGGTGTGGTAAAATCATTGATTTTTGTTTTTCCATAACCATTTATGGCATCCAAGGCCGGAGAAACCTCTAGAAAGAGGAAAGGGAAGGCAAAAGCTTTCACCTCCGAGTCATAGGAGATGGAGAGATTCATCTCAAGGGTGCATCAAAACTACTTCTATGAAGTTATGGCCATGAAGAAGGTGATCCCCGAGGTCCCTTTCAAACTCAAAAAGAGTGAATATCCGGAGATCCGACATGAGATCCGAAGAAGAGGTCGGGAAGTTCTTACCAACCCCATTCAACAAGTCGAAATCTTAATGGTTCAAGAGTTCTATGCCAATGCATGGATCACCAAGAACCATGATCAAAGTGTGAACCCGGACCCAAAGAATTGGCTTACAATGGTTTAGGGGAAATACTTAGATTTTAGTCCGAAAAAAGTAAGGTTGGCATTCAACTTGCCCATGATGCAAGGAGATGAACACCCTTACACTAGAAGGGTCAACTTTGATCAAAGGTTAGACCAAGTCCTCATAGACATCTTTGAAGAGGGCGTTCAATGGAAGAGTGATTCAAGAGGGAAGCCGGTTCAACTGAGAAGGCATGACTTCAAGCCCGTGGCTAGGGGATGGTTGGAGTTTATCCAACGCTCAATCATTCCCACTAGCAACCGGTCCGAAGTTATTATAG
>NC_029776.3:69790593-69793284 GCF_000817695.3 Arachis duranensis | reverse complement strand
TTCGTGCACCAAGTTTTTGGCGCCGTTACCGGGGATTATTGAGTTTGAACAATTGAAGGCATATTTTATTTCTTAGATCAGGAATAATTTATTTTTGTTGTTACAGAGTCATTAAATTTTGATAGGATAGTCTTTTCAAAGATTTCTTTTCAAAAATATTATTTTTCTTAATTAATTGTTAATTTTTCGTGAATTTAGTGTCTTATTCTAAGTTTGGTGTTAATTACATATTTTATATTTTCCTTAAAATTTTCGTGTTAGTGTTCTGGGTTCTTCCTTGATCTTCAAGTTGTTCTTGATAATTGGGTATACCCTTTGGAACCTTTTTCAAAAATAATTTTTCTTGGATTAAATCTTGTACCAAACTTTAAGTTTGGTGTTTTCTTGTTAATCTTTTTTTTATAATTTTCGAAAATTTTATTAAAGTTTTCTAAAAATTTTAAGTTTGGTGTTCTTTCTTTTGTTCTTGGTGTTCTTGTGAATCTTCAAGGTGTTCTTGAGTTTTTCTTGTGTCTTGATCTTAAAATTTTTAAGTTTGATGTTCCTTGGTGTTTTCCCTCCAAAAATTTTCGAAAATAAGGAGCACTAGATCTAAAAATTTTAAGTCTTGTGTCTTTTGTGTGTTTTTCTCTTTCATCATAAAATTCAAAATTCAAAAAAAAATTTTATTTTCTAACTAATTTTGAACTACTTTTTCGAATTTTTTTTTATAAAGTTCAGATTTCAATTTCAAAATTTTTTCGAAAAAATTTTCACAAAATATTTTCAAATTTTTTTTATTCCATTTTTATTTATTCCACTATTATAAAATAAATAATATTAACATACATACCATCTCTTTTATTCCATCATGGAATTAAGGGGGAATGAACAGTCCAAGAGGACTCTAGGGTCATATGCTAACCCCACTACTGCTTCATATGGGAGTAGTATCTGTATACCCTCCATTGGAGTTAGTAGCTTTGAGCTGAATCCTCAGCTCATTGTCATGGTGCAGCAAAACTGCCAGTATTCTGGTCTTCCACATGAAGAACCTACTGAGTTTCTGGCACAATTTCTGCAAATTGCTGATACAGTACATGATAAGGAAGTAGATCAGGATGCCTACAGATTATTACTGTTTCCATTTGCTGTAAAAGATCAAGCTAAGAGGTGGTTAAATAACCAGCCTAAGAACAGCATAAAAACATAGAAACAGCTGTCAGAAAAATTCCTGAATCACTATTTCCCTCCAAAACGGATGACAGCTAAGGCTAAGCATCCAAGGCTTCAAACAAGGAGATAATGAATCCCTTTATGATGCCTGAGAGAGATACAAAGAGATGCTAAGAAAATGCCCCTCTGAAATATTTTCAGAATGGGTGCAATTAGACATCTTTTACTATGGGCTTACAGAAAAAGCTTAGATTTCTCTAGACCACTCAGCTGGTGGATCTATACATATGAGAAAAACAATTGAAGAAGCTCAAGAGCTTATTGATACAGTCGCCAGAAATCAGCATCTGTATCTAAGCAGTGAATCTTCCATGAAAGAAGAAGCTAAAACAGTAACTGCTGAACTCAGTCCGGTAGATCAGGCTAATGAAATTAATCAGCAATTAGACTTTCTAACTCAGCAGCTAGCCGAATTCAAGGAAATATTACAGGAAACAAGAATGGCTAACAGAAATATGAAAGTGCAATTAAAGCAGACAGAAAAGCAACTGTCAAAACAAATAGCAGAAGAATGTCAAGCAGTTCAATTAAGAAGTGGGAAAACATTAAATACCTCACTTCAAAGCAGCAGGAAACCAAGCAACGAACAATTGGTTACTCAAAATCCCTCTAAGGACAGTCAGAGCCCAGAGAGGAATAAAGCTGGCGCTGAACGCCCAGACCATGCTCATTCCTGGCGTTCAACGCCAGAAACAAGCATGAATCCGGCGTTGAACGCCCAAAGGGAACATGGTTCTGGGGTTCAAACGCCAGTAACCAATAAGGAAGTGGCGTCTAACGCCACTCCAGCTTCCACCCCTGGCATTCAAATGCCAGTGGGTGATCAGTTACATACAAGTGCTGATAACAACCCTTCTAAAAAGGCTTCCCAACCCACTTCTGTAAGTAATAAACCTACAGCAACTAAGGTTGAGGAATACAAAGCCAAAATGCCTTATCCTCAAAAACTCCGCCAAGCGGAACAGGATAAGCAATTTGCCCGCTTTGCAGACTATCTCAGGACTCTTGAAATAAAGATTCCGTTTGCAAAAGCACTTGAGCAAATACCCTCTTATGTTAAGTTCATGAAAGAGATCTTAAGTCATAAGAAGGATTGGAGGGAGACTGAAAAAGTTTACCTCACTGAAGAATGCAGCGCAGTCATTCTGAAGAGCTTACCTGAGAAGCTTAAAGATCCTGGAAGCTTTATGATACCATGCACATTAGAAGGTACTTGTACCAAGCAAGCTTTATGTAATCTTGGGGCAAGTATCAATCTAATACCTGCATCTACTATCAGAAAGCTTGGTTTGACTGAAGAAATCAAACCAACCAGGATATGTCTTCAACTTGCTGATCGCTCCATTAAATACCCATCAGGAGTGATTGAAGACATGATTGTCAAGGTCGGGCCATTCGCCTTTCCTACTGACTTTGTGGTGCTGGAAATGGAGGAGCAAAAGAGTACAACTCTCATTCTAGGAAGACCTTTCCTAG
>NC_029776.3:69785463-69786714 GCF_000817695.3 Arachis duranensis | reverse complement strand
ATCTTTTTCAAAATTAAATTTCAAATCTATCTTTTAAATTATAATTCATATCTTTTTCTTTTCAAAGTTATATCTTTTTCTGATCATATCTTTTAAAATCATATCTTCTATCTTATCTCTTTCTTATTTCTTTTCGAAAATTTCCCACCCCCCTCCCTATATATTGTGTTCGGCGCCCCCCTCACCATCACCATTCCACAATTGTTCTCCTTCTCTCCCTCTTCTTTCTTCTCTTTTGCTTGAGGACAAGCAAACCTCTAAGTTTGGTGTGTTTTATCCGTGATCACAAAAACATACCCACTAAAGATCATGGCTCCTAAAGGAAAACAACCCAACCCAAGAGGCAAGAAAGAAAGCACTCCAAAGCCACTTTGGAATCAAGGGAAGTTCTTAACTAAAGAACATTCAGACCATTACTACAAGATAATGAGTCACAGATCAGTGATCCCGGAAGTCAGATTTGATCTGAAAGAAGATGAATATCCGGAGATCCAAGAGCAAATTCGAAACAGGAATTGGGAAATTCTGGCCAATCCTGGAACGAAAGTGGGAAGGAACATGGTTAAGGAATTTTATGCTAATCTATGGCAGACAGAAAGGCAAAGAATAATTGGAGCTGCTCTCTTTGACCATCGGACTGTAGTCAGGGGAAAGATCATTCATACCAATTCTGACAAGATCAGGGAGATATTTAAGCTTCCCCAACTGAAAGATGACCCAGACTCCTTTAATAGGAGAATGATGAGGGTCAATAAAGGGCTGGACAAAGTTCTGGAGGATATATGCATCCCTGGAGCCAAGTGGACCACCAGCACAACTGGCGTCCCAGTTCAACTCAAAAGGGAAGATCTAAAACCAGTAGCCAGAGGTTGGCTAGACTTCATAGGGCGTTCTATATTGCCCACCAGCAACCGTTCTGAAGTCACTATTAAAAGAGCAGTAATGATTCACTGCATCATGTTGGGAAAAGAAGTGGAAGTCCATCAGCTGATCTTATGTGAGCTATACAAAATAGCAAACAGGAATTCCAAGGACGCCAGATTGGCCTATCCAAGCCTAATTCTATGCTTTGCAAAGATGCTGGAGTAAAGATGGGAATAACTGAATATATCCTAATTGAAAAGCCCATTACTGGAATATCAATGGTCAGACAACAGCAACAAGATGATTCAACCAAAAGGAGAGCACAAGAAGCCCTCCCAGAACTGCCTCAATTCGAATATTGGGAACATCTTGAGGCTTCTATTTCCA
>NC_029776.3:69780465-69783301 GCF_000817695.3 Arachis duranensis | reverse complement strand
GAACGTTTTCACTGAGAGGATGGGAAGTAGCCACTGACAATGGTGACACCCTACATACAGCTTGCCGTAGACGTGCTTTACAAACAATTGAGTTAAATATTACATTGCAGAAATTCAGAGGACAAAGCATCTCCAAAACTCCAACATATTTCCCATTACTGCACAACAAGTAACAATTTGATTCTCTCTTATTTTTCTTACAATTTTAAATACTTTGACTTCTTACAATTAAATCCAAATAACCTTCTTGGCCTCCTGACTAAGATTAATAAAATAAACATTGATTGCTTCAAACCAATAATCTCCGTGGGATCGACCCTTACTCACGTAAGGTATTACTTGGACGACCCAGTGCACTTGCTGGTTAGTTGTGCGAATTACAAATTCGTGCACCACTTAACTAGGAGAATCAATAACACTATCTGGATTCTGAGTTCCTATAGAAGCCAATCATTCTAAATTTCAAAGGATAGAGTGAGATGCCAAAACTATTCAGAGGCAACAAGCTAAAGCCCCGCTCATCTAATTAATACTGATCTTCATAGTTGTTTTTGGAGTTCATTGCATATTCTCTTTTTTTATCTTATTTTATTTTCAGTTGCTTGGGGACAAGCAACAATTTAAGTTTGGTGTTGTGATGAGCGGATAATTTATACGCTTTTTGGCATTGTTTTTAGTATGTTTTAGTTAGTTTTTAGTATATTTTTATTAGTTTTTAGTTAAAATTCATTTTTCTGGACTTTACTATGAGTTTGTGTATTTTTCTGTGATTTCAGGTATTTTCTGGCTGAAATTGAGGGACCTGAGCAAAAATCTGATTCAGAGGCTGAAAAGGACCTCAGATGCTGTTGGATTTTGACCTCCCTGCACTTGAGGTGGATTTTCTGGAGCTACAGAAGCCCAATTGGCGTGCTCTTAACTGCGTTGGAAAGTAGACATCCTGGAATTTCCAGCAATATATAATACTCTATACTTTGTCTGAGATTTGATGGCTCAAACCGGCGTTCCAAATCAGCTCAAAACTGCCTAGCGTTAAACGCCGGAACTGGCACAAGAATGGGAGATAAACGCCCAAACTGACACAAAAGCTGGCGTTTAACTCGAAGAGAAGTCTCTACACGAAAATGCTTCAATGCTCAGCCCAAGCACATACCAAGTGGGCCCGGAAGTGGATTTTTATGTCATTTACTCATCCTTGTAAACCCTAGGCTACTAGTTCTCTACAAATAGGACATTTTACTATTGTATTCTTATCTTGGTAGCTATCTTTAGTCTTATGCTATCTTAGATCATGGGGGCTGGCCTCACGGCCATGTCTAGACCTTGTTCTTATGTATTTTCA
The DNA here is from genome assembly GCF_000817695.3 of Arachis duranensis. Lineage (NCBI taxonomy): Eukaryota > Viridiplantae > Streptophyta > Magnoliopsida > Fabales > Fabaceae > Arachis > Arachis duranensis. The sequence goes on along the minus strand of NC_029776.3, from coordinate 69,781,959 downwards.
ACGGTGGAGTTTCTACATACCATAGGTTAAGGTATGGAGCTCTGCTGTACCTCGAGTATTAATGCAACTACTATTGTTCTTCTATTCAATTCAACTTATTCTTGTTCTAAGATATTCATTTGCGCCCAAGAACATGATGAATGTGATGATTATGTAACACTCATCATCATTTTCACTTATGAACGAGTGCCTGATAACCACTTCTGTTCTACAAGCAAACAAGGCTTGAATGTTTATCTCTTGGATCCCTTGATCAGAATCTTCGTGGTATAAGCTATAATTGATGGCGGCATTCAAGAGAATCCAGAAGGTCTAAAGCTTGTCTGTGGTATTCTAAGTAGGATTCAATGATTGAATGACTGTGACGAGCTTCAAACTCCTGAAGGCTGGGCGTTAGTGATAGACGCAAAAGAATCACTGGATTCTATTCCAACCTGATTGAGAACTGACAGATGATTAGCCGTGCCATGACAGGGTGCGTAGAACATTTTCACTGAGAGGATGGGAGGTAGCCACTGACAATGGTGAAACCCTACATACAGCTTGCCATGGAAAGGAGTAAGAAGGATTGGATGAAGACAGTAGGAAAGCAGAGAGACGGAAGGGACAAAGCATCTCCATTCGCTTATCTGAAATTCTCACCAATGAATTACATAAGTATCTCTATCTTTATGCTTTATTCATATATCATCCATAACCATTTGAATCTGCCTGACTAGGATTTACAAGGTTACCATAGCTTGCTTCATACCAACAATCTCCGTGGGATTGACCCTTACTCGCGTAAGGTTTATTACTTGGACGACCCAGCGCACTTGCTGGTTAGTTGTGCGAAGTTGTGATAAAGAGTTGAGATTACAATTGTGCGTACCATGTTGATGGCGCCATTGATGATCACAATTTTGTGCACCAAGATCCAAGTTTGAATAGCTTCTTTTCCAAGATAACTACCCAATGGGATGAAGATCGAAAGCTTTCAAGTAAAATTAAGAGAAAAGACAGAAGAAGAATAATGAAAACTAGTATTGATCCATCAACTTACAACAGAGCTCCCTAACCCAATGAAAGGGATTTAGTTGTTCATAGCTCTAGAAAATGAAACTAAAGATGGATAATACATCATAGAACTAGAAGAGCAGAGTAAAATACAGAGAGTAGTGCTATTTTCCCAACTTTCAGAACTCCCTAAATAATTCAAAGCTACTCCTATATATACTACTCTTCTCAGCTTCTAGTTGGCTCTTCAAGTCTTGGACCTTTGGATCTTGAGTTTGAAGCAGTTCTCTTCTTCATTTGGGCTTGGTTTTACTTGTAGAGAGAAAGTGTGAAGTGGGCAGAGACTTTAGCTCAGGACGTTAGGGGTGTTAACGTTTAGTGAAAGTATGAGTTCGAGAACATTAGTGACACTCAACATTGTCACTAACGTTCCAATGTACCCCTTTGCCTCATGTTAGAGCCCACGTTAACTAGGTTAACGTGGCTTCTAACGTGGCC
>NC_029776.3:69767495-69780441 GCF_000817695.3 Arachis duranensis | reverse complement strand
CTATGTCTCACGTTAGAGTCCATGTTAACTAGGTTAACGTGGCTTCTAACGTGGCCATTCTTAGCCATCCCCAACGTTAGTGACAATGTTGAGTGTCACTAACGTTGGCTCATCTTTCACTCATTAACGTTAGCTTTCCACGTTAACTAAGTTAACGTGGAAGTTAACGTGGCTCCTTGGGGTTTGTGGTTGCTTCCAAACGTTAGTGACAATGTTGGGTGTCACTAACGTTGTCGACCACCCTTGCCTCTTACGTTAGCTCCCACGTTACATTGCACCTTAGGCCAACGTTAGTGACAATGTTGAGTGTCACTAACGTTGGCTTCCTTCCCCCTTTTAACGTTAGAGGCCACGTTAACTAAGTTAACGTGGACTCTAACGTGGTCACTTATGATCATTGGCCAACATTAGTGATAATGTTAAGTGTCACTAACGTTGGCTCAAAGTCCCTTATTCACGTTAGAGTTCACGTTAACTTAGTTAACGTGACTCTTAACGTGGGCAATGATGGCTTCGAGAGCGTTATTGGCAATCACTTTTCTCATAAACTTTGCAAGTTACTTCCCATTCCACGTTAGTGGTAACGTTAATTAGATTAACGTGACTACTAAGTGGTTCTTCGTTGCTTCCTTTGGTCCTGAAATCAAGCAATAGAGTGCATCAAAGTTCTAGTCCAAGTCATGGGTAATGCAACATACAATTTGTTACTAAACTCGTGCAAAATCCTCATGAAATCATGTAAAATTCACAATGTATGCTTGAATCAAGGTGTAACTGAATATCAACCCAAAACTAGCTTATTTTCTAAAGAAATGCATGAAACTACCTTAAAAACAGTAAAGAAAAGGTCAGTGAAACTGGCCAAGATGCCCTGGCATTATCTATGAGCTCCCATGCAAGTTTTCACAAACATGCAACCTCAATACATAAGCATACAATCAGAACCTCCACTCCTCTTAATCTTTTGCTTGCCCCATGATTTATAAAATTCTTCAACATTTTCCTTTCAAAAGAATGATTTCTTTGTTGCATTCTTAAAGATATTGGGTGCACGTAAAATTCAAGATGACAATCATGATATCATAGCAACATGTTACAAATCAAATATCAAATTATGCTTATTCACAAGGAGTAATCACACATGCATACAAAGAAAATAGAAGACAATCATGCAATTTAAAGTGCTGGAAATAAGTAAGAGGAGAAAGGAACTTTACCACCTTGTAGTTTATATTCATTGTTGTTGCCCTTTTCCTCCTATTGTTTCCCTTCCCATACCAAACTTAAAATGCTTGCTTATACTCAAGCAACAATTAAAATAGTGGTGATGGGGTCTATGATGGATCATGAATGTCTTAGAATGAAGTATGAGTATGCATGTGTTTCAGCAAGCCAGATTAAGGATACAATAAAGGCACAAGAGATACAAACATAGACATTTTGATTGTATTAATAAGTGGTGTGATTGGTACCTTGCATGAAAAATAAGTGGCAACACCAAACTTAGTGTGACACTCTCAATTTAGAATGTTGCAAGTACCCAGTGAAGATTGAAAATGAAATTGTTGCATGGCAACACCAAACTTAGAATGCAATCATATGCCAAATTATTAAAAGTAAACTAAGCAAGAAAAGAAAATGTTACCTACGGTTGGGTTGCCTCCAAACAAGCGCTCTTTTAATGTCATTAGCTTGACATGTTGTTCATGACTTTCTTCCTCTTCTTCCAGTTTGTTAAGAGGAATGACCTCAAGAGGAAAGAGGAGCCAGTTAATGCCCCTTGTTTAGAGTGCCTCTCCCCAGCAAGCTTTCTTTTGTTGTTAGCTTGAGTGAACTTGCTTGTTGGGGTAGGGGTGGGATGGCTTTTGGTTGACCTTTTCTTCTTCATGGATATTGTCCTTCTTTTCTTGGTCAACATCATTTTTTTAGTGCTCATGTTGATTGCCTTCACCACCTTGAATTCAGGACTTGGGTGTTGTATGATGGTTGGAGTGTTTCCTTCATCAAGAGCTTCTTGAATTGGTGGTTCAATGAACTCACCCTTTGTGCAACTCTCTGTGTCATTAGAGTAGTGTTGACCCCCTTAATTGACTTCCTCCCTTTCTTCTACATGATGTTGCATTGAGTCTTTTGGAGTGAGTTTGCATGTTCCTTTGTCACTACTAGTAACCTCTGTGGGTATGGAGCCTTAGGCTTATATACTCTCATAACCTCCTCCTTCTTCATAGAAATCTCACTTGGTATGGGTGCCTCTTTTTCTTGTTCTTCTGATTCCTCCCTTGGGTTTGCCATGGTACCACTGAGAGAATTATGGGTATGGATTTGCTTTGATAGATATCCAACTTGTGCCTCAAGCTTCTTAATGGCAACCCCCCGGTTCTGCAGAATGGATTTTACTTCCTCTTGGAAAGTCTTCGTGTCCTTAGATTCTTCCAAGAGAATTGCCAATAGGTTCTCTATCCTTAATAGCTTATCCTCGAGGGGAGGGTGTGTAGCTGGGGTGAAATTTGGAGGTTGAGGGTGGCTACTTTGTAAATGGAATTGGTTGTTTTGTGGTTGTATGTTCTGAGAGTGGTATGACTTTTTTGGGTAATGATATGGGTTTTGTGGACTGTGAGAAAAATTTTGTGTGTAATGGAATGCATTGTGTGAGTGGTGAGATGAATTATATGGACGTGGGAAGGAATTTTGTGTTGAGGCATATCCAAGTGATGAAAGATTTTGATGCGGAAAGCTAGGAGGTGAGGTTGAATAATTAAAGGATGATGGCTCTTGATGATTCGGGTGTGAATAAGTGAAATCTCTTTGGTTTTGATCTTCCCAGACACAGCTTGAGTAGTGATCAAAGTCATCAAAATATGGACGATTTTGTGACCCTGGGAAGCACCCCGTTTCATGTTCTTGATATTCCCAGCCACCATTATCATAATAGCATGAATTATTTTGTGGTGATGAGAAGTATCCCAAGTAACTTGATTGACCAAAAGATGATCTATACTCCATTTTTCTTCAAATTACTCTATATCAAACAACAATTTCCAAGATAAAAGAGATTTGGAATTACTCTTGTCACAGATGAGGAAATTTCCAGTGAGGCAATATCACAAATAGTTAGTTAGCAAAAAAAATAAAGAAACAAAAGAAAACAATGACTAAAGAAAAGTGTCTAATCTAGTAAATCAATCAACCGGCAGTTTGTTAATCACAATTAATCCCTGGCAATGACGCCATAAACTTGATACATGAAAACTTGTCTCTCAATAAATTTTCCTTTGGCAAATATACCGAATTGTCGTCAAGTAATAACTCACAAAATAGTGAGGTCGAATCCCACAGAGATTAACGGATTAAGGAATCAATGGTTAATTGATTATCCTAGTTAGAAGAATCGTAACAAGAAAATGTAAATGGCAAAAAAGTAAAGAAAGCAATAAAGTGCAGAAAAGTAAAATGGCAAGGAAAGTAAATGTAAGAACTAAAAATAAAATGAACATTGGGATCACGAGATATTGCAATCCTCCGGATCAAGTTCATTCTCATCTCTTCCTCAATCAATGCATTCATTGATCTCCTTGGCAATCTTAAGTGATTGGATCCCAATTCCTTGGCAATCCAATCTCTCTAAGCTTGTAAAATTTCCCAATTCCTTGATTTAATTGCTCATGGGAAGAGATGAAGTTTGGTCACTGATTATACCACACACATTCATAGATCAAAGTATTGGTAGGATTAAATGTCACAATATCTATCCAACCCCCAACCTAATCCAATGTGAGAGAGCATTTCTAGCATGATTTCCTCATTCCTCTTCCAGGGTTCTGAGGAAATCCAAGTATGAGCAATTTCTCTTCCAAGACAATTACCCAATTGGATGAAGATCGAAAGCTCTCTAGTAAAATCAAGAGAAAAGAAAGAAAAAGAAGAATAAGAACTACAATTAATCCATTGAATCACAATAGAGCTCTCTAACCTAATGAAAAGAGTTAGTTGATCATTGCTCTACCAAAATAGAAAAGAAAGAAAGTGCAGGAAAGTAAAGATGAAGATTAAAACTAACATTGAAACTTCCAAATTCATAAATGAAAAGTACAAAGAAAAGAAAGAGAAGGAAAAGTGTGAGAGGGGAGGGAGTTCAAAGACCCCTCTTCAATCCCCAATCTCCCAGCCTCCTTTGAATGTACAAACTAAGGCCTTTATATAGGCTCTCCTAAATTACAAAATAAATTAAAAGCAAATTACAATTAAATGAAAATTCCTATTCTAGATGCTTCTTGTGTCCTTGATTGGTTGACACTTGTGGGCTTGCTTCCTTGAGGTTGGGTGGTCCTTGAAAGAGAATTAAATCAAGTTGAGGTCCAGGTGCTAAAGTTAGTGCTACCGTTAGCCACACTAACGCTACAAGTGTGGCGTTAGTGCCAAAGTTATTGTGGCTAACGTTGCACTTGTTATCAATTGGTGTTTTTAGGGCTTAAAAGATGCCTCTTGTTTGTGCTCCAATTTCATGCACACTATAACTCAAGTTATGCTCCTTTGAAGTGGAAAAGCGCACAGTCGCTAGCGTTACTGGAAAACGTGAGTCACGATAATGCTAGCGACCAGGGGCTTAATGTTGCCAGGTTCTGGAGCTCAAACTTAATGTCCACCCAATACTATTATATATTGTTGGAAAGCTCTGGATGTCTAATTTCCAATGTCTTTAGAAGCGTATCATTTGGAGCTCTACCGCTCGAGTTACACTTCTTGGAAGGTGAAGAGGTCAGTTGGCCTTGCTACAGGTTGATACCATATTCATCCTTGCAATTTAGGGGCAGGTTTTCTCCATCAAATTTAGTGTCCACCGTGTAGTGCCATATATGCTTGGAAAGCTCTAGAATCCTACGTTTCAATGCTTTTGGAATCACCTCATTTGGAGTTTTGTGGCTCAAGTTATTTCTGTTTGAATAAGGCATGGTCAGGCTGCCAGGTGAGATTTTTGCCTACGTTAACTTCCACGTTAACGTAGTTAACGTGGCCATTAACGTGGGTCTTTTTGCTTCGCAAACATTAGTGGAGATCACCCGTTCTACTAACGTTGGCATCTCCCTTTCCTTCCACGTTAACTTCCACGTTAATGTAGTTAACGTGGCCTTTAACGTGGGTCTTTTTGCTTTGCAAACGTTAGTGGCACTCACTTTTTCCACTAACGTTGGCGTTTCCTTTTCCTTCCACGTTAACTACCACGTTAATGTAGTTAACGTGGAAGCTAATGTAGGCATTTTTTGCTTGGTAAACGTTAGTGGCATTCACTTTTACCACTAACGTTCTATGCTCTCCTTCTTCAAAGTTAATGCCACTAACTTTCTCACTAACGTTGGGGCTTCTCTTTTTCTTCCACGTTAATGGCCACATTAGTGGAACTAACGTAGCCACTAACGTGGCTCTTCTCTGCTTCTTGTTACCTGAAATCAATCAAACAAAGTGCATCAAGGTCTTGCTCTTAATCATGGGATCATGTATCATCCAATTTATCATTCAATTCATGCATAATTCTCATGAAATCATTCAAAAATCACAATGTTTGCTTGAATCATGGTATGATTGCATTTTCAACTAAATACTTGCTTATTTCCTAAGAAAATGCATGAAACCAACCTAAAGCATATAAAAAATGGCTAGTAAAACTAGCCAAGATGCCCTGGCATCACAACTTCAACAAAAACAGCAATTAGATGGTTCGACAATCTCTCTCCTAGGTCCATCTCAAGTTTCGACGACTTGGCTAAAAAATTCCTGGCCAGATTCTCCATCCAAAAGGACAAAGCTAAATATGCTCCGAGCTTACTAGGAATCAGACAAGTGGAGTGGGAAACCCTGCAAAACTACATGGAGAGATTCCACAAAACATGCATGGATATACAAAACCTTCCAACAGAAGCGGCCATCGTGGGTCTCATTAATGGTCTGCGAGAAGGGCCTTTTAGTCAATCCATATCAAAGAGGTATCCCACATCTCTGAACGAGGTAAGGGAGCGAGCGGAAAAATACATCAACATGGAGGAGAACTCCCGATTAGGAGAGACCTCAAAAGCAGGGTTCACCCCTCGGGATAAAGACAAAGATTCCAGAAAAAAGGAAGATCGACATGGAGAGAAAATCAAAAAGTACCACAATTACACCCCTCTTCGGGTGTCTCTTGTGGATGTCTACAGAGAAGTTTGCAACACAGAAAAAATACCACCAGCTCGACCACTCAAAGGCAAAAAAAGAGGAGGAAACCGGGCTGAATACTGTGAATACCATCGGATCCACGGGCACTCTACCAATGAGTGTTTTGACTTAAAAAACGTCATAGAAAATCTTGTGCGAGAAGGGAGGTTAGATCGATACCTAGCCACCCACGAAGATGAACAAAGTAAAAGAAAAAGAGCAGAAGATGTCAGACTAACTATGCGATCATCCCGGACACCAGAGAGACACGTCCACATGATACACGGCGGATTCGCTGGGGGAGGAATCTCCAAGTCATCCTGCAAAAGACATCTCAAAGACATATATCACGTTGCGGAAAGGAAGGAAGCACCCGACATCCCGTCAATCACTTTTACCAAGGAAGACGCATCCGGGATCACAACAGGACATGACGATCCCATGGTCATCACTATTATACTGGCAAATGCAAATCTCCATTGCACACTGATAGACCAGGGGAGCTCTGCTGATATCTTATTCAACACCGCCTTCAACAATTTCGGCTTGGAGAAAAAGAACTCAGAGCATATCCGGACAGCCTATTTAGGTTAGGCGATACCCCAGTTCAACCAATGGGATACATTCCGCTCCACACAACTTTTGGAAAGGGAAGTCAGTCAAGAACACTCAAAATAGATTACATCGTCATTGACGTAAGCTCAGCCTACAATGCCCTGATAGGTCGGAAAACATTAAATCAACTTGGCGCAATAGTCTCGACTCCGCATCTATGCATGAAGTTCCCAACCGCAGAAGGAATAGCCACAGTAAAGGCAGACCAGAAAATGGCGCGCCGCTGTTACAACGAAAGTCTAAACCTTAGAGGCGGAGGTGAAGAATTCCACACAATCGAGCTTGGTGGAGTTCGGAGGCGGGAGGAGCTTTGCCCACAATCTGAAGGAGAAATAAAGCAAACCTAGATCGGGAACACCCTGGACCAAATAACCAACGTCGGCACACTCCTAAAAGGGAACATAAAAGAATCGCTCATACAGTTCCTACGCAACAATGCCAACCTCTTTGCGTGGAAGGTTGCAAACATGCCAGGTATAGATCCCAAACTAATGTGCTATAAGCTAGCAGTCTACCTAGGATCTCGGCCGGTACAACAAAGGCGTAGAAAGCTAGGACCCGAACGCTCTCAAGCGGTGGAAGAACAGGTACAAGCTCTACTGCAGGCAGGCTTCATAAGAGAAGTCAAATACCCGTTATGGCTTGCTAATGTCGTTTTGGTAAAAAAAGTCAAATGGAAAGTGGAGAATGTGCACCGACTATACCGATCTTAACAAAGCTTTTCCGAAAGATCCTTATCCACTCCCAAACATTGACGCACTGGTAGATGCCTCCTCCGGAAATATCTCTCCTTTATGGACGCATACTCAGGATATAACCAAATCCCAATGTACCCACCCGACCAAGAAAAAACCTCTTTCTTAACCCCAAAGGCAAACTACTGCTACATTGTTATGCCTTTCGGTCTCAAAAATGCAGGAGCCACTTACCAAAGATTAATGAATAGAGTTTTTTCAGATCACATCGGAAAGGTCATGGAGGTCTACGTAGACGACATGCTAGTAAAGACGCAAAACGAAGAGATGTTATTATCCGACCTGACACAAGTATTCAACACCATAAGACAACACGGCATGCGACTCAATCCCACAAAATGTACCTTCGCAGTAGAAGCGGGTAAATTGTTGGGTTTTATGATCACACATAGAGGAATCAAGGCAAACCCGGACAAGTGCAGGGAAGTACTTGACATGAAAAGCCCGACTTGTATCAAAGTACAACAACTTAACGGACGACTGGCAGCCTTGTCCAGGTTCCTGGCGGGATCCGCAATAAGATCTCTCCCCTTCTACGCTACTCTAAGGAAGGGAAAGGAATTTGAATGGACAGTTGAATGCGAGCAAGCCTTCCAAGACTTCAAAAAATTTCTGGGACAGCCACCTATATTAAGCCGACCACGGGAAGGGGAACCACTCATCTTGTACCTCGTAGTGGAAAATCAGGCAATAGCCTCAGCACTGGTCCGAGAAGACAACAGCGGGCAACAACCCATATACTTTATCAACAAAGCATTACAAGGAGCCGAGCTGAACTACCAGAAAATAGAAAAGTTCGCTTACACTATCATAATAACATCTCGACGACTTCGCCCATATTTATAGTCTCACACCATTAAAATTCGGACCAACCAGCCCATAAAAGGAATCCTACAAAAAACAGACTTGGCGGGCAGAATCTTGCAATGGGCAGTCGAGTTGTCCGAGTTCGATCTTCAATACGAAGCTCGGACGGCCATCAAATCCCGATATCTGGCCGACTTCATTGCAGAATTTATGGACACACCAGAAATCCCCACAGAATGGCATCTATATGTGGACAACTCCTTAAATAACACGGGAAGTGGCGCAGGCGTAATAATTGAAAGCAACCAGGGGACCCAGATCGAACTCTCCCTCAAATTTGGGTTCCCTGCCTCAAACAATCAAGCGGAATATGAGGCACTTCTAGCTGGTTTGAAGCTGGCTAGGGAAGTTGGAGCTCAAAAACTTATCATCTTCAGTGACTCACAGGTAGTCGCATCACAAATAACAGGCAGCTACCAAGCCAAAGATCCCACTATAAAAAAGTACTTGCACAAAACCAGGGAACAGCTCGGACAACTCGGAGAGTACGAGATTCGACACATACCCCAGAGAACAGAATGCCCTGGCCGATGCACTCTCAAAGCTAGCCAGCACCAAACCAGGAGGCAACAATAGAAGCCTTATCCAAGAAATTCTACAGAAACCATCAATCTCAAAAGAAGAAAAAGTCCTAGCCATAACAGGTCGCGATCAGGGATGGATGACCCCCATAATCAATTACCTCACAATGGAGGCCCTCCCTACAAATGAGAAGGAGGCAAAGAGGTTAAAAATGGGAAGCACAATACTATACCATCATAAATAACACTTTATACAAAAGAGGGATTTCAACACCATTGCTGAAATGTGTGCCGACTTCCAATGCTAAAGATATCCCAGAAGAAGTGCACAGTGGCATTTGTAGTAATCACCTCGGAGTGCAAGTACTCGCCAAAAAAGTACTTCGGGCAGGATTCTATTGGCCGACGCTACAAAAAGAAGCCACAGAATTTGTAAGGACATGTTCGCCATGTCAGAAGCATGCCAACTTTCACGCCGCTCTGCCAGAGGAACTCATCAGCCTAACCTCACCCTGGCCATTTGCAAAATGGGGCCTCGATCTCCTCGGACCTTTTCCTCAAGGATCAGGGCAAGTCAAATTCCTCATAGTAGGAATAGACTACTTCACAAAATAGATCGAGGCAGAGCCCCTAGCTAATGCCACAGCTCAAAAAAGTCAGAAATTCCTATATAGAAACATCATCACAAGGTTCGGAGTTCCATACTCCATCACTACAGACAATGGTACCCAGTTCACAGACGCAGGCTTTAGAAAACTAGCGGCCGACCTGAATATAAAACAACAATTCACTTCTGTTGAGCACCCCCAAGCCAATGGACAAGCTGAAGCTGCTAACAAAGTTATATTAGCAGGGTTAAAATGGAGGCTACAGGATGTAAAGGGAGCCTGGGCCGAAGAACTCCCACAAGTCCTATGGGCATATCGAACAACTCCACATTCCACGACAAAGAAGTCTCCTTTTCGACTAGCTTACGGGATGAAGGCAATGATCCCAGTAGAAGTGGAAAAAGGATCACCCAGGGTAATCCATTTCAGCAAAAAAGCCAATTCCCAACTCTAAAGGGAAGAGCTCGACCTACTTCCGGAAATCCGAGAAAGAGCTCGGATAAGGGAAGAAGTGTTGAAACGACGAATGGCCTCTAGATACAACCGAAAAGTAATACAGCAGGCCTTCGCTGAAGATGACCTCATCCTAATCTGAAATGATATAGGAACAACTCGACCTGTAGAAGGAAAACTGTTAGCAAATTGGAAGGGACCCTTCCGAGTCATAGAAGTACTGGGAAAGGGCTACTACAAACTTTCTGAATTCGACGGGCAAGAGCTTCCTAGATCATGGCACGCCTGCAACCTAAGAAGGTACTATAGCTAGGGATGATAAAAGATTTTGGACAGGTCACACTCTTTTTCCTGAAAAGGTTTTTTATCGAGGCGCCCTGCCAAGACCTACAAATCACCCGACTTAGGAAATTAATTCCTCATGTATATTTGTATTTTCTTTTAATAAAATTTGCTCAGATTCTCTACAAACGCTCAAGTCATATTATTCTAAAAACATTCATCGCTTGATTGTAAAGCTATAGATCGACAAAAAGTGAAAACTGAATTCATTGCGCGATCACGATAAAAACGAAGGCTAAAAACCCAAATTCTACGAAATCGGCAAAGATGAAGACAGAATAATGCAAGAAGTTATAAAAAGTGATCCATAGAAAGGACCTAACGAGGTCCTAATAAAATGGATTGCTATAAAATAACTTAAAGGCTGGACGGCACAAAAGTCAGACCAGCCACAGAAACCCAAGTTATAAGTAAAGCCCTGGAAAGAGGTCTGGCCAACCCTATAAAAGAGGATTACTATAACTTCAAAGAGCCCAACAGGACGAAGTCGGACTCCTACAAAAAATTTACAAAAGATAAATCCCTGAAAGAGACCTAAATAAGGTCCAGGAAAGAGGATTATCAAGTAACTCGACAGGGCCCGACATGACGAAGTCATCCGGGAAAGATAAAGCTACAAAAGATAAATCCCTGAAAGAGACCTGAACAAGGTCCAAGAAAGAAGATTATCAAGTAACTCGACAAAGCCCGACATGACGAAGTCGGCCCGAAAAAGATAGAGTTACAAAAGAGATCTGAACAAGATCCAAGAAAAAACGATTACCTAGTAACAGAACAGGAACCGACGTGAAAAAGTTGGACTAAAGCTACAAAAAGTTATAAAAAGTAATCCAAGGGGTTGCTAGAAATAACTCAAAGATCAACTGAGAAAAATAGTCAAACAGAGGGGAGATTGCTCGACCCGATAGACCTCGATCTCGCCAAAAGCAATCAAAAGAGGATGAATAAAAAACAACTCTGAAAGATTCCAGATAAATGCTAAAGAAAGCTGCAAACAAGCATATCGTGAAAAACAAGGCAGTTACCATAAAACAAAGACTGAAAAGGCCGCTTGAAGCCAACCCCAAGAGTAAGAGAAACTATTTTGTTTTTCAAAATAAAGTTGCTAAAGGTAGCAACTATCAACAGTCAACAAAATACCATTTACAAAAAAGAGTTCAAAACCCACAGGCCGGGCTATACACAAATCTATCAAGGGTAATCAAAGAGAGTCCAAAGGCTTCCCAGTAGCAGCATCAACATGAGGTGAAGGAGGACGAGTCTGGAGAGGCACCGCATCCACTGTCCTGTCGCCTCGATTCATGATCTAACAGTCAGGATCTGGCTCAACTACGGTCGAGGGAGCTGAAGGAACCAGCGGGGCAGAGGCTTTAACAGGAGGCGCAGGAGGAGGTTCAATATCATCATCGGGATCATCCGGGACAATCTTGCCATCCTTTACTACGTTATCAAGAGTAACGAGAGTCAAATCGGCACCAGGGGCAACAATCCAGAACTGCTCTATCAGGTTCTCATAGGCGGCAGTCACGCTACCCACAAGATGACCCTGAAGCTCGGCATAATCAACCCGAGCAGTTTCCAAGTCATCTCAGAGACGCACCAACTCCCTATAAGCCGAGACATAGCTATGCTTGTGCTTTAATGCCATGTCCTCAGCCAACTTCAAAGAAGCCGCCAAGGCGATAGAGCTAGCCTTCTCACCCTCCAGTTCCTTTTCTACCTTCGACAACTTCACCTCCAATTCCTCCTTCAGACCCTTGATCCGATCAAACTCTGATTTAGCATCCTCCATGAAGGACTTAGTAGCATGAATCGGGATCCCCTGAACAGTCCGAAAAATGGCCGCACCCATATGTGCCATCTTCACACTATTTTTTGTAATAAAATCTAGGTGCTGAAGAAGAGACACATCATCCATAGAAAGCCCACCATAAGGGGCAATCTGTTGGTCGACAAACTCAATAGGATCAAAATCCGGGGCATCCAGGTTAAAGGGCTCAGATGTTTTTTGCTTTTTCAAAGGAGGAGCACCAGAAGCAGCAGCGGAAGATTGTGGGGGATCTGCCAGACGAACCCAGGGAGTAGGGATCACCTTCCTCGGGCCAGGGGAACTCGGCACGGGTGGCTTCATGATGGTTTGGAAGGACCCCTCCCCAGCCGCCTTGACGAGATATTTTGTGCAACGCTGCCTTCCTGGCCTTTTTGAAAGCTGGTGCACGAAATTCCAATCACACTTTTGCAATCCCGCACAACTAACCAGCAAGTGCACTGGGTCGTCCAAGTAATACCTTACGTGAGTAAGGGTCGATCCCACAGAGATTGTCGGCTTGAAGCAAGCTATGGTTATCTTGTAAATCTTAGTCAGGATATCAGAAATTATCAGGATTGATTGTGAGAAGCAAAAGATCATGAAGTAAATACTTATTTTGCAGTAATGGAGAATAGGTTGAGGTTTTGGAGATGCTACATCTTCTGAATCTCTGCTTTCCTACTGTCTTCTTCCTCAAACACGCAAGGCTCCTTCCATGGCAAGCTGTATGCAAGGGTTTCACTGTTGTCAGTGGCTACCTCCCATCCTCTCAGTGGAAATGTTCAACGC
>NC_029776.3:69761460-69762184 GCF_000817695.3 Arachis duranensis | reverse complement strand
CACTTTGGATCCCACTAGATAGGATCTAAACTTATCAATGGCATAGACCACTGCAAGTAACTCTTTTTCTGTGGTTGTGTAATTCTTCTGTGCGTCATTTAGAACACGGCTGGCATAATAAATGACGTGCAGAAGCTTGTTATGCCTCTGTCCCAACACTGCACCAATGTTATGGTCACTGGCATCACACATTAGTTCAAATGGCAATGTCCAATCTGGTGCAGAGATGACTGGTGTTATGACCAGCTTAGCTTTCAGGGTCTCAAATGCCTGCAGACACTGTGTGTCAAACACAAATGGTGTGTCCGCAGCTAGCAGGTTACTAAGGTTTTGCAATTTTCGAAAAATCCTTTATGAACCTTCTGTAGAATCCTGCATGCCCCAGAAAGCTTCTGATTGCCTTAACATTGGCAGGTGGTGGTAATTTTTCAATTACCTCTACCTTTGCCTTATCCACCTCTATTCCTCTGCTTGAAATCTTGTGCCCAAGGACAATTCCTTCAGTCACCATAAAGTGACAATTCTCCCAGTTTAAAACCAGGTTAGTCTCTTGGCACCTTTTCAGGACAAGTGCTAGGTGATTAAGACAGGAGCTGAATGAGTCTCCATATACAGAGAAGTCATCCATGAAGACTTCTAGAAATTTCTCTACCATATCTGAGAAGATAGAGAGCATGCACCTCTGAAAGGTTGCAGGTGCATTGCACAGACCAAAAGGCATCCT
>NC_029776.3:69760873-69761259 GCF_000817695.3 Arachis duranensis | reverse complement strand
AATGATCCTTTCTGGTGGCTATATTGAGCCTTCTGTAGTCAATACACATACACCACCCTGTGACTGTTCTTGTAGGAACCAATTCATTTTTTTTCATTATGAACCACTGTCATGCCTCCCTTTTTGGGGACAACTTGGACAGGGCTCACCCAGGGGCTATCAGAAATAGGATAAATAATCCCAGCCTCTAGTAATTTAGTGACCTCTTTCTGCACCACCTCCTTCATGGCTAGATTCAGCCGCCTTTGTGGTTGAACCACTGGCTTGGCGTTACCCTCCAATAAGATCTTGTGCATGCATCTGGCTGGGCTAATGCCCTTAAGATCACTGATGGACCACCCAAGAGCTGTCTTGTGTGTTCTTAGCACTTGAATTGGTGCTTCATC
>NC_029776.3:69758547-69760759 GCF_000817695.3 Arachis duranensis | reverse complement strand
AGTGGTAGTGGTTTGAGTTCAGGTTTGGGAGGTTTATCCTCCTCCTGAGGAATTTTCGAAAATTCCTTTGTTTCCACTGATTCTTCTTGATCAGGTTGAGCATCTTTGAAGATGTCCTCAAGCTCTGATTCTAGGCTTTCAGTCATATTGATCTCTTCTACCAGAAAGTCAATAATGTCAGCACCCATGCAGTCATTTGGTGTGTCTGGATACTGCATAGCTTTTACAGCATTCAACTTGAACTCATCCTCAGTGACTCTCAGGGTTACTTCCCCTCTCTGTACATCAATGAGAGTTCGTCCAGTTGCTAGGAAAG
The DNA here is from genome assembly GCF_000817695.3 of Arachis duranensis. Classification (NCBI taxonomy): domain Eukaryota; kingdom Viridiplantae; phylum Streptophyta; class Magnoliopsida; order Fabales; family Fabaceae; genus Arachis; species Arachis duranensis. Next base: position 69,760,443 of record NC_029776.3, on the reverse strand, counting down.
GTCTTCCTAGAATGAGAGGTATTAGATTGATGCTTGCTCTAAGATCACATAGGGCTGTCTTGGTGCAGGCACCTTCTAATGTGCATGGTATCATAAAGCTTCCTGGATCTTGAAGCTTTTCTGGTAAGCTTTTTAGAATGACTGCACTGCACTCTTCAGTGAGAAACACTTTTTCAGTTTCTCTCCAATCCTTCTTATGACTTAAAATTTCTTTCATGAACTTAGCATAAGAAGGTATTTGCTCAAGTGCCTCTGCAAACGGAATCTTTATTTCAAGAGTCCTTAGATAGTCTGCAAAGCGAGCAAATTGCTTATCCTGTTCCGCTTGGTGGAGTTTTTGAGGATAAGGCATCTTGGCTTTATATTCTTCAACCTTAGATGCTGCAGGTTTATTCCTTACAGAAGTGGTTAAAGAAGCCTTGTTAGAGGGATTACTGTCAGCACTCTCAGGTGTCTGATCCTCTCTTTGCGTTTGAACGCCAGGATTGGGTGGAAAATGGGCGTTTAACGCCAACTTTTCCCCCTTTTCTGGCGTTTGAACGCCAGAACTGGGCAGGGAATGGGCGTTTAACACCAGCTTTCCCTCCCTTTCTGGCGTTTGAACGCCAATAACATTCCTCTCTGGGCTCTTACTGTCCTCAGAGGGATTTTGAACAGTAGTTTGGTTATCCTCTGTCAATTGTTCCTTATTTGGCTTTTTGCTCTTTTGAGCAGTGTTATTCAGTGTCTTCCCACTCCTCAGTTGAACTGCTTGGCATTCCTCTGTTATTTGTTTAGGTATTTGCTGTTTAGCTTGATTCAACTGCAGTTCTATGTTCTTGTTAGCAACTTTAGTTTCATAGAGTATTTCTTTAAATTCTGCTAACTGTTCTGTCATCAGGAGCAATTGTTGATTAAGCTCAATCATCTGTTCTTGAGGATTAGGGTCAGTGACTAGTGCCATGACTTCCTCTTTTGGAGAGAACTCATTGCTAGAGTACAAATATTGATTTCTAGCAACAGTGTCTATAAGCTCTTGAGCTTCTTCAATTGTCTTCCTCATGTGGATAGATCCACCAGCTAAGTGGTCTAAAGACATCTGAGCTTTTTCTGTAAGCCCATAGTAAAAGATGTCTAACTGTACCCACTCTGAAAACATTTCAGAGGGGCACTTTCTTAGCATACCTCTATACCTCTCCTAGGCATTATAAAGGGATTCATTATCCTCTTGTTTAAAGCCTTGGATGTCCAGCCTTAGCTGTGTCATCCTCTTTGGAGGGTAAAAGTGATTCAGGAATTTGTCTGATAACTGTTTCCATGTCTTTATGCTTGCTGTAGGTTGGTTATTACCACCTTTTAGCTTGATCTTTTACAGCAAATGGAAACAGTAATAGTCTGTAGCCATCCTGATCCACCTCTCTATCATGTACTGTGACAACAATTTGTAAGAATTGTGCCAGAAACTCAGTAGGCTCTTCCTGTGGAAGACCGGAATACTGGCAATTTTGCTGCACTATGATAATGAGTTGAGGATTTAGCTCAAAGCTGCTTGCTTTGATGGGAGGTGTACAGATGCTACTCCCATGTGCAGCTGTAATGGGGTTAGCATATGACCCCAGAGTCCTTCTGGACTGATCAATTCCACTTAGGTCCATAATGGATAAAGGGAAATAATATGGATTGCAAGTAGATAAAAATATTTTTTTTTTGAATTAACCGAAAAAAATAAAATAAAACAAAAAGAAAATAAAATAAAAATTTGAAAATTAAAAGAAAATAAGATCAAAGCAAATTGAGAACTGAATCAATTAGTTAACCAAAAAGATTTTGAAAATAGCAATTAAAAAGATATGATTGAAAAATTTTATGAAAAAAAGATTTGATTTTTGAAATGAGGAAAGAGAAAAACAACAAAAT
>NC_029776.3:69743110-69757991 GCF_000817695.3 Arachis duranensis | reverse complement strand
AAAAAATAGTAGTAATTGCATTAATCCATCAAGACACAGCAGAGCTCCTCACCCCCAACCATGGGGTTTAGAGACTCATGCTGTGGAAAGTATACAAAGAGACGTGTAAAGTGTCATGAGGTACTGATACAATGTCAAAAGATCCTACTAATAGTAAACTAGTAACCTAGGGTATACAGAAATGAGTAAATGTCATAAAAATCCACTTCTGGGTCCACTTGGTGTGTGCTTGGGCTGAGCATTGAAGCATTTTCGTGTAGAGAACTTTTCTGGAGTTAAACGCCAGCTTTTATGCCAGTTTGGGCGTTTAACTCCAAGTTTTATGCCAGTCCCAGCGTTAAACGCTGGAATTTCTGAGGCTGATTTGCCACGCCGGTTTGGGCCATCAAATCTTGGGCAAAGTATGGACTATCATATATTGCTGGAAAGCCCAGGATGTCTACTTTCCAACGCCGTTGAGAGCGCGCCAATTGGGCTTCTGTAGCTCCAAAAAATCCACTTCGAGTGCAGGGAGGTCAGAATCCAACAGCATCTGCAGTCGTTTTCAGTCTCTGAATCAGATTTTTGCTTAGGACCCTCAATTTCAGCCAGAAAATACCTGAAATCACAAAAAAATACACAAACTCATAGTAAAGTCCAAAAAAGTGAATTTTAACTAAAAACTAATAGAAATATACTAAAAACTAACTAGATCATACTAAAAACATACTAAAAACAATGCCAAAAAGCGTATAAATTATCCGCTCCGCTCATCAAAAGCCTTCATCGAGTCGTTGTTCTTCGACATTTCTGAAATCCAGAAAATACAAAATCAACAACAAAAGTCAAGGATCACAGGGGCAAAATAGAATAAAATGAAAACACGTCAGTCAGTACCCAACACTTTTTGGACCAAAGATGGGTCCCCCAGAAATTTCTTAGTATCCAGATGTGGAGGCTCCCCCCCAAATATCCTCCAATACACTCACAAAGGCCTGCTCGACCTCATCTAGCATCTCCCAAGTATACCGAGGCACCATGACATTCTTTTTCCACTCAAGAGGAAAAGTAGGTTCATCATTTTCATCAAGAAAAAAAGGGCGATCCCCCTCAACAGCTCGAACTTTAAAGAAATAGTTTTTGAAGTCCTTAAAGGACTCGTCATACATGGCAAAGACCTTGTGCCCTTGAGCAGATCTAAAGGAAACCCAAGAAGCTTTCTTTTTTGAAGAAGCCCCAGGCTTGGCCGAAACAAACAAGTAAAGAAAAAGAGTTAGAGAAGGCTTGATGCCTAACTCTTGACACAGTAATTGAAAATTTTTTATAAAACCCCATGAATTAGGATGAAGCTGGGATGGAGTAATGTTACACGACCACAACAAGTCGGTTTCAACGGCAGAAAAAGGAAAAATAATATTCAACTGACTAAAAAAATATTCATAAGCATAGAAGAAGGGACGCTCCCCCTCGACTGAGGTGGGAAAACAAACTCTTTCATCATGATATTTTCGCAGCTCTATACCAAAATCAGAGTCCACGACAGAAATACATAGAAGAACCATTGAATCCACCCAATCAGCCATGCCCTCAAGAACTTGGGAAGACGTCTCAACAATATTTTTGCGATAAGCCATGAGGCCAACTAGTCCTACAATAAGAAAAGAATATTGGATTACTAAAAAACATCTCGAACAAATAGCAAAATAACTTGACCACACAACCCAGCACAGTATGAGGAACAAAAGGAGACCCCAGGACCTACACAAAAGATCCAAGGGGATCCTTTGGAGGCAACCACAGAACAAGAGCCCAAAGGGACCTAGAAGTTCACACCCCAGCAACGACCCTTTTTTTCTCTTAAACCAGAAATCACCAAGAAACCATCGTCTCCACTCCGTAGAAAAAATACCGACAAAACAAAGCCACCAAAGGAGCAACCTTTTTTTCAAAACGCAGCAACATGCAAAACCTTAAAGGCACTAAACTACCAGGAAATCCAGCCGAAAGCACACAGAAAGACGAAAAGAAAACCAGAAAACATGCATCGTAGTGACAGTCAAGCATGGCAGTATGAAAAGACTCAAGCTTTCCAACGACAACTTAGGCAAAATCAAAACTTTATTGAAGAATCACATTCCAAAAGTAAAAACAGAAACAAAAGAAAAGGTTAAAGCAAAAGTAGCAGAAATAAAAAGGTGAAGAGGAAAGCAAAACCAACCTGGAAGAAGGAAGAAAACTTTGAAAAAGGAGTAGCAGAGAATCGACCACAAAGCAGAAAGCACCAAGCAAAGGCCAAAGCGTCACAATGAAACGAGAGGAGCAGGACAAGAAACGGTGAAAAGGAATGGAAGTTACAGGGAAAGGAAAACCGTCTATTGGATACAAAATTTGAATAAAGAAAACCAAGAGAAATGGAACAAAAACAAATTAATAGGGGCATTAAAAACCCTCGCGCATTCCCAAGAAAAAAATGCTAAAGGCAAAAGCGCACGCTTTTAGAAGAAACGGAATAGAAATGTTCCGTATTCAAGAAAGAGCTCTACGGAAGATAAAGCGACAAAGTGCTCGAGTTCAGCTTTACCTGAAAAGGCTCAAAGTACTAAAAATAAGACTCGGCCTCCAGAATAAAGTCCGAGCTCGAGCAGTGGCACTGTTCATACCCTGGGTCGAGCTTTCCGACTCGGGATGTTCTACAGACAAAGCGACCGACCTCTTTAAGGTCAGGAGGACCCGACCTCTTCTCAATGAGGTCGGCCAAATCACAGGAAGGCTCAATAGAGGGCCCAAACGGAGGAACACGCCCCAAATCCTAAGGTAGCCCAAGCCTACAGAGAGAATGGCGGTTCCCTTGAAGATATGATGACCTCAATTAAAGATAAGATAAAAATAAGACAAGATAACTAACTTATCTTATCTAAGAAGGTCACTCTATGCCATTATAAATACATTGGAGCTCCCATGTATAACTCATACTCTGATTCTACTCAATACCTGCTTAATACCCTTGCTAACTTAAGCATCGGAGTCCCTTGCAGGTACCCCCCACCCTCCGAAAACGAAAGAATCAGCATCACCACCAAGTCCAACATGTCGGACACAAACCATTCCAACTAGTACAGAAGATCTTGTCTGAGATCGACCTATAGTTTCAGTTAACCTTCAGAACAGGCCCCATTTAGTGTTTTTGATGCATAGGCTATGACATATGGATTCTTACCCTCGTGTTGTGCTAACGCGGCTCCCACCGCATAGTTTGAAGCATCTCATATTATTTCGAATGGCCGACTCTAATCCGGCCCTCTTACGACGGGAGCTTGTGTCAATGCCACTTTAAGCTTGTCGAAAGCTTCCATGCAATCCTTGCTTAGATCAAATTCAATGTCCTTTTGCAATAGTCGAGAAAGAGGCAATGCTAACTTACTAAAGTCCTTGATAAATCTTCGGTAAAATCCTGCATGTCTAAGGAACAAACGGACTTCCCTCTCGGAGGAGGGATAAGGCAAGCTAGATATAACATTTATTTTTGCTGGATCTACAGAAATACCTTCTTTGCAAACAATATCTCCTAAAACAATGCCTTGCCTAACCATGAAATGGCACTTTTCAAAATTTAAGACAAGGTTTGATTTAGTGCATCTTTCCAAAACTTTTTCAAGATTATCTAAGCAATGATCAAAAGAATCACCATACACGCTGAAATCATCCATGAAAACTTCCATGCATTGCTCTAGAAAATCCCCAAATATGCTCATCATGCACCTTTGGAAAGTTGCAAGTGCATTACATAAGCCGAATGGCATACGCTTATAGGCATAGGTTCCAAAGGGTCAAGTAAATGTTGTTTTTTCTTGATCTTCTAGAGCAATGTGTATTTGGAAGTACCCCGAATTACCATCTAGAAAACAATAATGAGATTTACCGGCTAATTGATCAAGCATTTGGTTGATAAACAGTAGTGGGAAATGATCTTTTCTAGTGGCCGCATTCAACCTTCGGTAGTCGATGCACACCCTCCAAGAGTTTTGCACCCTTGTTGCTATGAGCTCCCCGCTCTCATTCTTGATTTTGGTCACCCCGAATTTCTTTGGCACGACTTGGACCGGGCTCACCCATTCACTATCCGAAATGGGGTAGATGATCCGCTTCTAGTAGCCGAGTGACCTCTTTTTTCACAACCTCTAGAATGGTAAGATTGAGTCGCCTTTGAGGTTGTTGAACGGGTCTAGCTCTTTCCTCGAGGAATATTCGGTTCTCGCATACTTGTGGGCTTGTTCCCACTAGATCCGCCAAGCTCCACCCTATGGCCTTTTTGTTCTTCCTCAAAACACATAGCAACTTTTCTTCTTGTTGATGATTTAGTTCCCTTGCAATAATCACGGGGAACTTGTGGGCTTCATCAAGATATGAGTACTTTAGGTGGGGTGGTAGTGGCTTTAATTCTACCTTTTGGTCTTGACTTGAGGCTGGAACTTCCGGATGATCCAGATGGGGTAATGCATTTGCTTCACTTGGATTTTCACTTGTGTCTTCAATCATATGCTTCTCATCTAACTTTGCAAAATGCACTTCGGCCACAATGTTGTCAATTGGGTCACACCAGAATAGAGAATGATTCTCCGGTGGGTGCTTCATTGCTTCTTCTAGGCTAAAACTCACAACTCTCCCATCTATTTCAAATGAGTAGGTTCTTGAGTAGGCATCCAACCTGAATGTAGAGTTCTCAAAAATGGTCTCCCAAGTAGGATAGATGATGCCCTCTTGGACTCGCTTGATGGCATCTCAAGAACGTAAAAATCAATTGGAAATACCAACCCTTTTATATTCACCAATACATCTTCTGCAACAACCGTCATGGTTATTATGCTCTTGTCCGCCAAGACAAATCTTGCCGCCGACTTCTTCAATGGTGGTAGCTTCAATATACAGTAGACGAAAAGAGGTATAATGCTAACACATGCACCGAGATCACACATACAATCTAGAAATTGAACCCTATCTACGGTACAAGTGACCATGCACGGGCCCAAATCATCACACTTCTCGGGTAATGCTCCCATTAAAGCGGAAATAGAACTCCCCAATGGAATAGTTTCTAACTCAAGAATTCTATCCTTGTTCATGCATAAATCCTTAAGGAATTTTGCATATTTAGGTACTTGATGGATAGCATCAAAGAGAGGGATAATTACCTCAACTTTCTTGAATATTTCTACCATTTTGGGGTCAAGTTCCATATGCTTCCTAGCTTTCTTTGCAAGTGTAGGAAATGGGATTGGTTGAGCAATTTCTTCTTCCACGGCACCCTTATTCTTGGGGACCTCACTTGTTGGTTTAGTCTCTTCATCCTCAACTATGACTTGTGCTTCCTCCTCCTATTCTATTTCTTCTATCTCGATTCCCTCTTCCTCTTGAGTGATTATGATTGGACTTGGGTCCTTTGCCTTCTTCTCTTTCAATTGAGTCCCGGATCTTAAGGTAATGGTATTAATGCCACCTTTTGGATTAGATTGAGGTTGAGAAGGAATGGCACTAGAATTTGGGGCTTGCGGAGCAAAAGTGGAGGGTGAATCCATGCGTGTGAGAAGAGCTTGTAGAGTAGATGCAAGACCGGTAAGGCTGGAAGCAAGTGTGGTTTGGAGCTCTTTTTGGCCTTGGAGAATAGTCCGGAGTGTATCATCTTGATTGGGAGAAGTGGAAGGGTATGTGATTTGAGGGGCTTGTGATTGGTTGGGTAGAGGTGGTGGTCGTTGATGTGGTGGTTGATAGGTTTGGTAGTTTCTTCCTTGGTTTTGTTCAGTGTATGGTTGGTTTTGGGAGTATCGATTTTGTGAGTTGTTGTTGTTCTATCTTTGATTGCCTCCATTGTTGTTGTTGTCCCTACCTCCTTGTTGGTGATTGTCCCTCCAATTTTGATTATAATTGCCACCCCCTTGGTTGTAGCTTCCTCCTTTTTGGGGATACCCTTGGTTGAATTTGCCGCCTTGTTGGTGGTACCCTTGAGTCGGGCGGTCATAATAGTTGTGGGTATCCGCCAAGGTGTTATCTTCTTGAAGACTTGGACACTCGTCCGTGTAATGGGAATAGCAAGAGCAAATGCCACACACTTTTTGGGGGACCAATTGTTGACTATATTGTTGAGGAGGTTGTTGGTTATATTATTAAGGAGGTGGTGAAGGTTGTTGTTGACCCAATTGGAGTTGCTTTAGAATGTTTGTCATCTCAACCAAGGATTTGGCAAGAGCGGTGGTCTCGCTACTAGAAGTGGAAAATGATCCAACACGAAACTCACCGGCAAGTGCACCGGGTCGCATCCAGTAATAATAACTCACTTGAGTGAGGTCGATCCCACAGGGATTGAAGGATTGTGCAATTTTTGTTTAGTGGTTGATTTAGTCAAGAGAATCAAGTATTGGTTGAGTGTTTGTGATTAACAGAAGCTAAATTGCTTGAAATGTAAAGGAGAAGGGAAGAATTGCCGTAAATTAAAGAGCAAAGAAAGTAAAGAAGCTGAATCTTAAAGTGCAAGTAATATAAAGTGTAGAAACTTAAATTGCAAGAAATATAAATGGCTGAAACTTAAAGTGCAAGAAATGTAAATTGCTTGAATTATAAAAGGGATTGGGAACTGAGATTGCAGAAATTAAACAAGAACAAGTGAATTGCAATAAACAGACAAGTAGAAGATAAATTGAATTAAGGTAGATCTCAAACAGAAAAGTAAAAATGCTTTGAAAATTTAAGAACAGAAAGTGAGCGATGCTTAATTTGCAGTAATTTAAAAGAAGGTTGAAGATATAAGAAGTGGAAGAGACTAGAAAACAAGTCTAGATCTCAATTCCTTCCTTGATCCAACAAGAACAATTACAAAAGAAATAAAGAACAGTGAATTGTAGAAAGAGTAGAGATGAAGCAGTAAACAGAAATTGAAATTCAATTATGCAGAAAATTAAAACAAGAGATCTCAAGGTGAGATTGAAATAGAAGTCCTTCAATTCTTCACCCAAGATCCAAAGCAAGAAAAGTAAAGGGTGCTCAAGCAAGAACAAGGAAGAAGAGAGATCAATTCTCCTCCCCAATTCTCTAAGAACTAAATCCCAAAGTAAAAGCCCAAAAAATGGAAGTTAAAAGAAAATTCAAAAGTGATTCTAGAGGTTCTTAATTACATCAAACTACCTACTATTTATACACTTTGTATTCTTGGATTTTGGAATTTGGATGGGCTTTTGAATTGGTGAAGAAATGAATTAAGTTGGATTTTTAATTCAATTTTCAGCCCATGGAGAATTTGCTTCTAGGAGGATGCTCAGCTCAAGTGGGGAGCTGAGCATTGAGGATTTGTGTGGGGATCCTTTGTAGCGTGCAATGTTAGTGAAGGCACCAGGGGAATGCTCTACTCACAAGGTGAGCTGAGCATTGGGGCCTTGCATGCATGCCTTGTGCGCGTCTTATTCCCTGGCCGTGTCAAATTGTTGCGCGCTCATTTCCTTTGGCCCGTGTCAAGCTCTTGTGTGATGCACCAAGGAGTAGCACTCAGCTCTCCAAGTGAGTTGAGCATTGGAGCTTCCAAGGGAGGTCCTTGGTTCGAAACTTGAGGGAAGCATGCGCTGGTGGTATTTTCTTGGTTTCCTTGTAGCTCTTTGCTCCTTGCTTCCTCAAAGTGTTGAGTTCGAACCTTGGATGATGCAATTGGCCAATTCTTGGCTTATTTTCCTTGTGAGTAGCGGTTCCCCACTCCCCCTTGGTTCTTGGTTCGACTCTTGGAGAAGGTATTTGGCAAATAATTTCCATGAATTTCTTTTGATGAATGCCCGATAATGCTCCCTTGGTGAGCTGAGCATTGTTTTTCCTTTCTTTGTTTCTTGGCTTCAAATTATGCTCAGCTCACAAGGTGAGCAGAGCATTGAGACATTGCTTCCTTGGTTAATTGTTGTGCTCCTTTGGAGAGCACTGAGCTCTTGGGGTGAGCATTGTGGCTTCCCTCATTTCATGTGCCACGCTTCCTTATGTTCTTTGCCACACTTTTCTTTTCCTTGAGCCACACTTCTTAAGCCACGCTTTCTTGTTTTCTTCTTTTCTTCACCTACAATTAATCAAAATAACCAATCAAAGTATCACCAAATTCACAAGGTTTATAAATCATTAAAAATCAATTAATTTTAGCCCAAACCTCATGATTTAGCATCAATTAAAATGGTGGTTGTTTGATTTAAAGAAGTCATGCATTTTCATTCCAAATTACTTACTTAAAATGCAAGAAAGTGCATAAAACCTAATGAAAACAAAGAAAAAGGCTAGTGAAACTAGGCTAAGATGACTTGTCATCACAACACCAAACTTAAAACTTGCTTGTCCCCAAGCAAGCATCAAACATAAGAGAAGATATAATGAAATAGATAAGTATATATGTCCTTATTAAGCAGATAGTTGAATTTGGCTTATGGGGTTTTATGCAGATTCAAAAAGTAGCTCATTTATTACTTGCTATCAAAACAAACAATGTTTCCTTAAGGATTCACCAAGGTTGCTGCTACAATGCCTTACTTTTTGCTCATTTCCCTTGTTAGCTTTTCTTCTTTCTTTTGCATAAAGAGCTTATTACTTATTGAAGACTTGGTGGCAAATGTTGCAGTGGCCTTTGGCTTAATTTCACTCAACATTTCTTCACCACAGACACATGGCTCACTTTTGCTTCCTAGGATCATTGATGCCCAACATCTCTTTGGATAACTAAATGTTTTGTAGCTAGGTTACTCTTTATTGTGGAATTTCAGTTGGCAATCCCAAATCAGTTGATCTAAGTTGCCAAGTTTTAAAATACTCCTTAGAACTTACTTGTCCAAGCATATCCTAGTACATAAACACCACAGGCATATGTCCTAGGGTCCAAGCTATTAGTGTCTAGCCTTATTGTTTGTTTCTTTGCCCTTTGTCTTTTCTTCTTCTTTTTCTATTTGTTTTGATTTATTTTCAAGGGACTTTCATTAATTGAGAAATCATAGTAGCAAACTAGCTTAGGCTTCAAGTAACATGTCATTATGCAGCAATTATTCTATGAGCTAACAATTGAATCAAACACATACCACCACTAACTTTCATTCTAACTTTTACAACATTGAACAATTACTTTTCTAAGTCAAACATCTCTCTTTTATTCAAAAAGCAAAGGAAACAAAACAAAATTCAAGCTAATGAACGATGACAATTATTATGCAGATGGCTTTCAAGCAAAATTTATGTAGATAGCTTTCTTCAACATGTACCTCCACTTGCAAGTAAATAATCATTTCAGCCAGACATAAAGGGCTTTCTGAATTAAATCATTACATATCAACAAGGATCAAGTATAAATACAACCTGTTGGGTTGCAGCTTTTCATTCTTCCTTCTTTTTGCTCCTTATAAGTCATAATGCAGATGTTCCCTAAGTTTTTGGCTATTTTCCTGCATACTCCTCAAATGTTGCTTGCTTTTCAACTCCTTTAGGTATTCAGTTAATCTGCAAGACTTTATCTGTGGGCTTTTGAGCTTACTTTGGTGTGCAAACACCAAACTTAATTCCTTGCCAATGCTTCTTATGCAACAAATTAGCTATATGCAAAATCTTCTTCTTTTTCAAAAGCAATAAAATGAATGACTAGAAAACAGCAGAATAGTTAACTAGTTTATCCGATTGCATGGACCTAGCTTTGTGCAGGGGGGTGAGAATGTATTTTATGATGAGATTTTGGTGGAACACCAAACTTAGAATTCTTCATTCTCCCTTATATTATTGTGGTGTGTAACACTAAACTTAGCACCTTGCAATACGGATAGAGCTAATTGACCTTTTTATTAAAATAGCTATGAAATGGAAACTACCTCAGATTGGGTTACCTCCCAACAAGCGCTCTTTTATTGTCACTAGCTTGACATCCTTAGTGCTTGCTTAGTTCAGATTCTGGATTTCTTTCTCCTTGTCCCATTGTCCTCCTAAGTAAGGCTTTGCTCAGTGTCCATTCACTGTGAAGTGGCTCTGTGTAGCTTCATCTAGCAGCTCAAGGCTTCCATAAGGAAATATCTTTGTCACTAAATATGGGCCAGTCCATTTAGACTTAAGTTTGCCAGGAAATATCTTAAGTCTTGAATTGTACACGAGCACTTGCTGTCCTAGCTTGAATTCCTTCTTTATGATCTTCTTATCATGCCACCTCTTAGCTCTTTCCTTATATATCTTAGCACTTTCATAAGCTTCTAGCCTAAATTCGTCCAACTCATTTAGTTGTAACAGCCTTTTTTCTCCTGCAGCTTGGGAATCAAGGTTGAGAAGTTTAGTGGCCCAAAAAGCTCTATGTTCGAGCTCTACAGGGAGGTGACAAGATTTGCCATACAATAGCTGGAAGGGGGATTTCCCAATAGGTATCTTGAATGCTGTCCTGTATGCCCAAAGTGCATCTTCCAGTTTTTTAGTCCAATCCTTTCTAGTAGCTCCCACTGTCTTCTCCAAAATTTTCTTCAACTCCCTATTGGTAAGTTCTACCTGACCATTGGTCTGTGGATGGTAAGGTGTAGCCACTTTATGTATCACTCCATACTTATGAAGTAGCTTCTCCATCTGTCTGTTGCAGAAGTGACCACCGCCATCACTCACCAATCCTTTAAGTACTCCATACCTGGTGAATATGTGTTTCTTTAAGAACTGAAGAACAACTGGTGCATCACACGTGGTTGTGGCTATGGCTTCCACCCATTTTGAAACGTATTCTACTACTACCAAGATGTACTTAAAAGAGTAAGAGGGGGGAAATGGGCCCATGAAATCAATGCCCCAGAGGTCAAACAACTCCACTTCCAGGATATAGTTTTGAGGCATCTCATTCCTCCTTGTCAAACCTCCAGCCTTTTGGCATTCACTGCATTAATGAGTAAACTCTCTAGCATCCTTAAAGATTGTTGGCCAATAAAATCCACTTTGAAGTACCTTGGCTGCTGTTCTTTCGGGTCCAAAATGCCCTCCATAAGCTGAACCGTGACAGTGCCAGAGAATGTTGCTCATTTCACCTTTAGGGACACATTTTCTTATCACTCCATCTGAACACCGTCTAAATAAGAATGGTTTGTCCCATAGAAATTTCTTTGCTTCATTGAGTAGCTTCTTGATTTTTTGCTTGGTGAATTCCTTGGGAATCTTTCTTCCTACTTTGTAATTTGCTATGTCAGCAAACCAAGGTGCTTGTTGAATTTGGAACAAGTGCTCATCAGGGAAATTCTCATTGACTTGTTGTGGTCTATCTTGATAGGCTTTTTGTGGTACTCTTGATAAATGATCTGCCACTTGATTTTCACTTCCCTTCCTATCTCCTTCAATATCAAACTCTTGTAGCAGCAGCACCCACCTAATAAGCCGTGGCTCTGAATCCTGTTTAGACATTAAATACTTGAGAGCGGCATGGTCAGTATACACTATAACTTTTGAGCCAATCAAGTATTGCCTAAACTTATCAAATGCATAAACAATTGCCAAAAGTTCTTTCTCAGTGGTGGTATAATTTTTCTGTGCTTCATTTAACACTTTGCTGGCATAATATATGACATGGTGCAACTTATCTTTCTTTTGTCCTAGCACAGCAACAATAGCAAGGTCACTTGCATCACACATAAGTTCAAAAGGTAAGTTCCAATCAGGGGGTATGATGATTGGCACTGTGATGAGTTTTCTCTTTAATGTTTCAAAGGCATGCTTACAGTTGCCATCAAAGATGAAAGGGTTGTCAATCACTAGCAAATTGCTCAATGGTTTTGCTATTTTTGAGAAATCTTTGATGAACCTTCTATAAAAACCAGCATGCCCAAGAAAACTCCTTACTGCTTTCACATTAACAAGTATAGGAAGTTTTTCAATCATTTCTATTTTAGCTTTATCAACTTCTATACCTTTGCATGACACTTTATGCCCAAGAACTATCCCTTCAGGAACCATGAAATGGCATTTTTTCCCAGTTCAAGACCAAGTTAGTTTCTTGGAATCTTTTCAAAACAAGAGTTAAATGATGTAGACAAGTATTAAATGAATTGTCAAAGACAGAAAAATCATCCATGAAGACTTCTAAAAATTTTTCAACCATATCAGAGAAAATGGAAAGCATACACCTCTGAAACGTGGCTGGGGCGTTGCATAACCCAAAGGGCATCCTCCTATATGCAAAAACTCCAAATGGACATGTGAAGGCAGTCTTCTCTTGGTCCTTGGGGTCCACCACGATTTGATTGTACCCGGAATACCCATCCAAGAAGCAATAATAGGCATGGCCGGCTAATCTTTCCAGCATCTGATCAATGAATGGGAGAGGAAAATGATCTTTCCTTGTGGTATCATTCAATCTTCTATAGTCTATGCACATCCTCCACCCAGTCACTGTTCTGGTAGGGATAAACTCATTCTTCTCATTGGTGATGACCGTCATTCCTCCTTTTTTTGGTACAACTTGAACCGGGCTCACCCATGAGCTGTCAGAGATTGGAAAAATTATTCCAGCATTCCATAACTTCATGGCTTCTTTTTGAACCACCTCCTTCATGGCTGGGTTGAGTTTTCTTTTGGGCTGAACCACAGGCTTTGATTCTTCTTCCAGCAAAATTTTATGTATACAAATGGCTGGGCTAATGCCTTTGATATCCTCAATTGTCCAACCCAAGGCTGTTTTGTGGGCTTTCAACACTTCAATCAGCCTTGTCTCTTCTTCCATATTTAAGGAGGAGTTAATGATCACTAGTAGGGTTTCTTCTTTTCCCAGGAACACATATTTGAGGTGGGGGGGGAAGGCTTCAACTCCTATTTTGGCTTCTCTTTCTCCTTGTCTTCACTGGAAATTTCTACTACTTCTTCTTCCTGTTGCTCAGGACAAGTGGCTTCTAACATTTTCTCCACCAGACTTTCTATCATATCCACCTTCATGTAGTTTTCTTGTTCAGGGGAGTGTTGCATTGATTTGAAGACATTTTTGACCATTTGTTCATTATGCACCCTAAAAATCATCTCTCCGTTCTCTACATCAATAATGGCTCTGGCTGTGGCTAAGAATGGTCTCCTCGAGATAATTGAATTGTTTCCTTCCTCCTCTGTATCCAGAATTACAAAGTCTGTAGGGAAGATAAACTTCCCAACCTTTACTAACATGTTTTCCACAATGCCATTGGGTGTTTTGATTGATCTGTCAGCCATCACCAAAGACATCCTGGTGGGTTTGAGTTCTTCTATGGCAAGCTTTTTCATCATTGATAACGACATCAAATTGATGCTAGCACCAAGGTCACAGAGAGATTTGTTTAGGGTCAATTTGCCTTTGGTACACGAAACTACAAAGCTCCCTAGATCTTTGAGCTTTTGTGGGATACCTCCTTGAATCACAGCACTGCATTCTTCCGTGAGAAGTATAGTTTCCTTCTCTTGCCAACTCCTTTTCTTGTTGATAAGTTCTTTCAAGAACTTTGCATACAGGGGCATTTGCACAAGTGCTTCTGCTAAGGAAATATTGATCTCCAACTTCTTGAAGACTTCAAGAAATTTTGGGAAGTGTTGGTCCTGAGTCTACTTGTTGAACCCTTTGAGGATATGGCAGTGGAGGTGTGAAGTTCACTTCCTGCCTTTGTTTCTTGGTTGGCTTTCTCATTGCTTCCTTCTCTTTCCTTGATTTTTGTGGCTAATCTTCCTTTTCTTTGAGCTCCTCTGAGGTCTGCTTGCTTGCTGTTACCTCTTTATCATTGGATGCCTCTTCTTCAGCTTATTTCTTGTCACTTTCCTTTGGCTTCTTAGTTGCTTCTTCATTCTTCACCAGGATCTTTCCACTCCTTAGTTGTATTGCCTTACACTCCTCTTTTGGATTAGGAATGGTGTCACTTGGTAGTGAGCTTGATGGTCTTTCAATGGTGATCTGCTTGGAGAGTTGTCCAATTTGCCTTTCCATATTTTTCATGGAGGCTTCCTGGTTCCTTAATGTCATCTCTTGGTGCTTCATCATTTTTCCCATTAAGAGCTCTAAGTTGGTAATCCTCTGTGAGTCTTGTGAGATTGGTTGATTGTGGGGTGTTGAGGGTTAAGAATGAGTATTTTGGTTATAGGCTTGGTTATTGGATGGATGAAGGTTAGAATTGGGGTGGGTGTTTTGTGGTTTTCTATATGTGGTTTGGTTATTATTCTGTTGGTTATTTTGGTTTGTGTTTTTCAAACTATTTTGGTTTGAGTTTCTTTGCCATTGCTGCTGAGTTTGATTGTGGTTGTCTCCCCATCTGAGGTTGGGGTGGTTCTTCCATGAAGGGTTGTAAGTATCGCCATTGATTTCATTTGGTCTAGAATTTTGGTTGTGCATGTACTAGACTTGTTCTTTCTGTTGCTCCTCTTGAGTTTCTTCATTTTGCCCCCATGTGGTTGATGGTTGGCTGTTGATGAGCGGATATTTTATACGCTTTTTGGGGGTAATTTCATGTAGATTTTAGCATGTTTTAGTTAGATTTTAGTAGAATAATATTAGTTTTTAGGCAAAAATCATATTTCTGGACTTTACTATGAGCTTGTGTGTTTTTCTGTGATTTCAGGTATTTTCTGGCTGAAATTGAGGGAGCTGAGCAAAAATCTGAGTTAGGCTGAAAAAGGACTGCTGATGCTGTTGGATCCTGACCTCCCTGCACTCGAAATGGATTTTCTGGAGCTACAGGAGTCCAATTGGCGCACTCTCAATGGGGTTGGAAAGTAGAAATCCAGGGCTTTCCAGCAATATATAATATTCCATACTTTGCGCGAGGATAGACGACGTAACTTGGCTTTGAACGCCAAGTACATGCTGCTGTCCGGAGTTAAACGCCAGAAACACGTCATGATCCGGAGTTGAACGCCCAAAACACGTCATAACTTGGAGTTCAACTCCAAGAAA
>NC_029776.3:69741262-69742932 GCF_000817695.3 Arachis duranensis | reverse complement strand
TAGATCTGAATTACATACTTTTTGACGGCATGAGTCTCTAAACTCCATTGTTGGGGGTGAGGAGCTCTGCAGCGTCTCGATGAATTAATACAATTCCTTTATTTTCCATTCAAACACGCTTGTTCTTATCTAAAATGTTCATTCGCGCTTAATTGTGGAGAAGGTGATGATCCGTGACACTCATCACCTTCCTCAATCCATGAACGTGTGCCTGAAGTTAAATATTACATTGCAGAAATTCAGAGGACAAAGCATCTCCAAAACTCCAACATATTTCTCATTACTGCACACCAAGTAACGATTTGATTCTCTTTTACTTTTCTTACAATTTTAAATACTTTGACTTCTTACAATTAAATCCAAATAATCTTATTGGCATCCTGACTAAGATTAATAGAATAAACATTGATTGCTTCAAACCAATAATCTCCGTGGGATCGACCCTTACTCACGTAAGGTATTACTTGGACGACCCAGTGCACTTGCTGGTTAGTTGTGCGAATCACAAATTCGTGCACCAAGTTTTTGGCGCCGTTGCCGGGGATTATTGAGTTTGAACAATTGAAGGCATATTTTATTTCTTAGATCAGGAATAATTTATTTTTATAGAGTCATTAAATTCTGATAGGATAGTTTCTTTTCAAAAAAATTTCTTTTCAAAAATATTATTTTTCTTAATTAACTGTTAATTTTTCGTGAGTTTAGTGTCTTATTCTAAGTTTGGTGTTAATTGCATATTTTATATTTTCTTTAAAAATCTCGTGTTAGTGTTCTTGGTTCTTCCTTGATTTTTAAGTTGTTCTTGATAATTGGTTATCCCCTTTGGAACCTTTTTCAAAAATAATTTTTCTTGGATTTAATCTTGTGCCAAACTTTAAGTTTGGTGTTTTCTTGTTAATCTCTTTATAATTTTCGAAAATTTGATTAAAGTTTTCTAAAAATTTTAAGTTTGGTGTTCTTGTGAATCTTCAAGGTGTTCTTGAGTTTTTCTTGTGTTTTGATCTTAAAATTTTTAAGTTTGGTGTTTCTTGGTGTTTTTCCTCCAAAAATTTTCGAAAATAAGGAGCATTAGATCTAAAAGTTTTAAGTCTTGTGCCTTTTGTGTGTTTTTCTCTTTCATCATAATAAAAATATATCTTTTCTAAGTAATTTTAAAACTACATTTTCGAAATTTTTTATATAAATTTCAGATTTTAATTTCAAATTTTTCAAAAAATTTTCAAAAAAAAATATTTTTAACTTCTTTTTATATATTTTGTTTTTATTTATTCCAATTTTATAAAATAAATAAAATCAACATATAAATTATCTCTTGTAATCCAATATGGAAGCAAGTAGGAATGAACAGTCCAAGAGGACTCTGGGGTCATATGCTAACCCCACTACTGCTTCATATGGGAGTAGTATCTGTATACCCTCCATTGGAGTTAGTAGCTTTGAGCTGAATCCTTAGCTCATTATCATAGTGCAGCAAAACTGCCAGTACTCTGGTCTTCCACATGAAGAACCTACAGAATTTCTGGCACAATTTCTGCAAATTGCTGATACAGTACATGATAAGGAAGTAGATCAGGATGTCTACAGATTATTACTGTTTCCATTTGATGTAAAAGATCAAGCTAAGAGGTGGTTAAATAACCAGCCTAAGAACAGCATAAAAACATGGAAAC
>NC_029776.3:69740926-69741122 GCF_000817695.3 Arachis duranensis | reverse complement strand
GGAAATATTTTCAGAGTGGGTGCAATTGGACATCTTCTACTATGGGCTTACAGAAAAAGCTCAGATTTCTCTAGACCACTCAGTGGTGGATCTATACATATGAGAAAAACAATTGAAGAAGCTCAAGAGCTCATTGATACAGTTGCCAGAAATCAGCATCTGTACCTAAGCAGTGAATCTTCCATGAAAGAAGAAG
>NC_029776.3:69738363-69740815 GCF_000817695.3 Arachis duranensis | reverse complement strand
ACTTTCTAACTCAGCAGCTAGCCGAATTCAAGGAAATATTGCAGGAAACAAGAATGGCTAACAGGAATATGGAAGTGCAATTAAAGCAGACAGAAAAGCAACTGTCAAAACAAATAGCAGAAGAATGCCAAGCAGTTCAATTAAGAAGTGGGAAAACATTAAATACCTCACTCCAAAGCAGCAGGAAGCCAAGAAATGAACAGATGTCTACTCAAAATCCCTATGAGGACAATCAGAGCCCAGAGAGGAATGATGCTGGCGCTGAACGCCCAGACCATGCTCATTCCTGGCGTTCAACGCCAGAAACAAGCATGAATCCGGCGTTGAACGCCCAAAGGGAACATGGTTCTGGCGTTGAAACGCCAGTAACAAATAAGGAAGTGGCGTTTAACGCCACTCCAGCTTCCACCCCTGGCATTCAAATGCCAGTGGGTGATCAGTCACATACAAGTGCTGATAACAACCCTTCTAAAAAAGCTTCCCAACCCACTTCTGTAGGTAATAAACCTGCAGCAACTAAGGTTGAGGAATACAAGGCCAAAATGCCTTATCCTCAAAAACTCCGCCAAGCAAAACAGGATAAGCAATTTGCCCGCTTTGCAGACTATCTCAGGACTCTCGAAATAAAGATTCCGTTTGCAGAAGCACTTGAGCAAATACCATCTTATGCTAAGTTCATGAAAGAGATCTTAAGTCATAAGAAGGATTGGAGGGAAACTGAAAAAGTTTACCTCACTGAAGAATGCAGTGCAGTCATTCTGAAAAGCTTACCTGAGAAGCTTAAAGATCCTGGGAGCTTTATGATACCATGCACATTAGAGGGTACTTGTGCCAAGCAAGCTTTATGTGATCTTGGGGCAAGTATCAACCTAATACCTGCATCTACTGTAACGACCCAATTTTCAATATGTCCAGATCATAGCAGAAACTGAGCGCTACCAATTTGTCTTCCTAATTATTATCTATTATTTATCATATGAGCCTGATTCGTTGTTAAAAGCGTAGTTAATTTGCGAGGTGTATTTTTTTTTTAAACGTTTGGATTAATAAACATAATCATTTATAATCAATTCACAAATAATAACAGATAAAACAGTTATAAGCAACCACACATAATTACATCACAAGCAGCTAACAACATTTAGTGATCCAGCCTTTATTAGAGTATAGACTTTTAGTTAGAACACCCCTAGATATAGCTAGATAAT
Source organism: Arachis duranensis (assembly GCF_000817695.3). NCBI lineage: Eukaryota > Viridiplantae > Streptophyta > Magnoliopsida > Fabales > Fabaceae > Arachis > Arachis duranensis. The sequence goes on along the minus strand of NC_029776.3, from coordinate 69,739,607 downwards.
ATCTATATACACATATATATATATACAACATCCCAGGTCCTGACCTGTTCAAGAAGTCCCTAAGCTGGCACCCAGGCTAGCCTAGACTCTATACTTGCCTAGTCCCTCTAAACTACTAAAGCGAGGGAAGGTACGTTCTAGGTCTTCAAAATTCAAGTCAGGTGGAACGTCATCAGAAGATAGAACATCATCTGCTACTCCTCTGCACGATCAGACTTTTCCACAGGACGTCTCTCTGGTACCTCATGAAGTAGCCACACAATAGGAATCTCGTACACAGGATTTAGGTTAAAGTGCGCGTACGAACGGGGTGTAGACGTTGGCTGGTTTCACAGTATATACATATAAACAGAGAACGATATTCACCCTAGACTCAGAAAACTATCTAGAGCAGAATCCTCTTCTTGCGAACGGTCATCAGCGAACTACGGTAAGGTACTCTTACTTCCATCTGAAGGGGAAAGGGAGAGAGAAGGGGTAAGAACTGGGGAGTTCTTAGTAGGGCCGGGGTTATTAGTTAAGTTCATTAATTTCGTGTTGTTTTGAAAACGAATAGCAAAATACAAAAAGCAGTAAATAGAAGATGAAGATAAATAGAGGAAATAGAGAAAATAGAAAACAGAACACAAACAGAAGAATACAAGAAAATACAACACAAACACAGAGAATATAATACAAACAAGGAAAGCATACACTCATACCACAATCATAACAAAGGAAATGCACAACCAAGTATGATGCATGTCTAGCCCTAGTGCAGGTAATGAGCTCATCTGTCGGTTACATACCCGCTCCCGACGTTACCCAGCAACCTCTGTCTGGATAAGGCTTTCCTGTTGGCAATATCCACTGCAAGCAACCTTTGTCTTGCAGGGTATCCACTGCAAGCAACCTTTGTCTTGCAGGGTATCCACTGCAAGCAACCTTTGTCTTGTAGGGCGAAACTTATTAGCTGATATATACCCAACAGACTCACTATAAGCAACCTCTGTCTTACAGGAGCAACAACATACTCACTGTAAGCAACCTCTGTCTTACAGGAGCAACAACACACTCACTATAAGCAACCTCTGTCTTATAGGAGCACATTCATCTTGATACCTCTGTAAGCAACCTCTGTCTTACAGCAAAGCATTATAGCAAGGTATCCCAGGAAAGCGTTCTCAGTGGTCGTACCACCATCTATCTGACTGCCTCTCTGCAGCAGATTCTTACATAATCATTCTCATTATCATCATTCATTA
>NC_029776.3:69733877-69736276 GCF_000817695.3 Arachis duranensis | reverse complement strand
GTCAAACAGAGACTATTTACGAAAGTCAGAATCAAAACTGCCAACCGATATGGTTCAAAAACTAGGTTCTTCGCGATTGCATTATCGAGATTGCCTCAGAGGAGGTTCTAGCTTAAGGATGACATAATGATAATGAGGATTGAGATTCTTGATGATATAACAGAGGTGTTCCCTTTACTGATCTTCCAGAGAATTTCGTACTTTCAGAAAAGATCTCGCGTACTCGAAAATCAGGGTTGTTACATTCTACCCTCCTAAAAGAAAATTTTGCCCTCAAAATTTCAGTTACCTAGGAATAGATACGGGTAATTAGCTTTCATCTTATCTTCCAGTTCCCAAGTGTGCTCTTCTTCTCCCCTTGGTTCTCATGCTACTTTGACTAAGCGAACAGTTTTTCCTCTTAATTGCTTATCACTTCTTTCTACGATCTGAACTGGTGATGCTTGATATGTCAAATCGTTTCGTAATGTTACTGTCTCTAGTTGTAAAATGTGACTCTCGTCAGGAATATATTTCTTAAGTTGCGAGACACGAAAAACATCATGAAGGTTTGACAGATATGGAGGAAGGGCTACTTAATAAGCTACTAGACCGTCTCTTTTAAGGATTTGGAAAGGTCCTATGTATCAAGGGTTAAGCTTTTTAGTCTTAAGGGCTCTACCTTTTTCAGTAATTGAGGTTACTTCTAGAAAGACACGGTTTCCGTCACTAAACTCTAAGGGTCTACGTCTATTATCGGCATAGCTCTTTTGACGACTCTGTGCTGTCTGGATCTTCTGGCGAATCCCCTTTATCTTCTCAGTAGTTTCTTGCACTATGTCTGGACCCAAGACACTAGCTTCTCCATCATCATTCCAACACAATGGTGTCTGACATCTCCTTCCATAGAGAGCTTCATATGGTGCCATCCCGATACTTTGTATAGAGCTTCATATGGTGCCATCTCAATACTTTGTTGGTAACTGTTGTTGTAGACGAACTCGACCAATGGCAAACACTTATCCTAACTGCCCTGGTTATCCATCCCACAAGATCTTAACATGTCTTTCAATGTCTGGATTGTTCGCTCTAATTGTCCATCTGTCTGAGGATGGTATAATGTACTCATATGCAATTCTCCAGAGTTGGGCACACAAATTCTGTTCTTGTACCTCCATAGGCCACTACGATCCTATCTCATAGCTTCTTCAGCTCTGCAAGCAATGGTGACATCCGGTACGGTGCTATGAAAATCGGTCCAATTCCAGGTACTAGATCAATGCTGAATTTTATCTCTTGCTGAGGAAGAAACTCAGGTATGTCGTCCAAGAAAACATCAGGAAATTCTTTCACCATTTGGATTCGTTCCAAACTTAATTCACTATCATTCGAGCTAGCCGCTAACAGAACGTATCCCTCACAATCACTCCCGCCTAAGGTATATAGAATTCAGATATAAGGTGTGGGACAAAAATGGTTTAGTACATAGACTATTAGATGGAATAACAGTAGTTCTTTCAAAGCAATCAAGGAAAACATGATACTTGGACAACAAATCTAATCCTCGAATAACTTCTAAACCACATAGAGGCAAATAGATTAGATCATGTATAAAAGTTCTGTTCCTAATAGTGAACGGTACTTGCAGACACAGTAAACCAGTCAAAACATTTTGAGATGCAGGTGTATGGACAATTAGATCAAAGTTCAACTCAGAAAAATCTAGTCCCAACTCACGAGCAACAGTTAAAGAAATAAAGGAATGTGATACACCCGAGTCATACAGTACAGTTAGAAATCGATTCTTGACATAACCTGACCTTGAATGAGGGTGTTCGATTGCACAACATTGTCAATAGTGATAGCAAACACTCGTCCTTGTTGTTGAGTGCTAACTGGATTTCGAGCAAATTCTTTTGGGCAATTCCTCGCAAAGTGTCTAACTTCCCCACAAGTGAAACAAGCATTAGTTCCTTACAGCATCCAAATCTAACATAGCTATGGCCATGGAGATCATAACAGCTATGAGGATAGCTGTGCCTCGCATCAATTCGTCATTCGAAGCTCGATTAAACTATGCCTATTCGCAGTCATTAAGGTCCTATCCGCACCAAACAATCAACATTAAGGTGATTAGTCTTAATATCTCAAGTAAGGCACAAACATTTCCAAAATGAGCACTCATAAACATTCATGCCAAATGTATCTTAAAGATACCCTAACAGCATGAGACACACAAGCAGAGTATGCAATGAAGCATAGTCAGTCCACTCCCCAGGCTCTACTGGGAACGAACTGCTCTGATACCAAATTGTAACGACCCAATTTTCAATATGTCTAGATCATAGCAGAAACTGAGCGCTACCAATTTGTCTTCCTAATTATTATCTATTATTTATCATATGAGCCTGATTCGTTGT
>NC_029776.3:69733597-69733777 GCF_000817695.3 Arachis duranensis | reverse complement strand
ACTCGAAGTGGATTTTCTGGAGCTACAGAAGCCCAATTGGCGCGCTCTCAACGGCGTTGGAAAGTATACATCCTGGGCTTTTCAGCAATATATGATAGTCCATACTTTGCCCAAGATTTGATGGCCCAAACCGGCGTTCAAAGTCACCTCAAGAAATCCCAGCGTTAAACGCTGGAACTA
>NC_029776.3:69731554-69732671 GCF_000817695.3 Arachis duranensis | reverse complement strand
AGAGCATATGCAATCGCTTTCACTGAGAGGATGGGAGGTAGCCACTGACAACGGTGAAACCCTTGCTTAAGCTTGCCATGGAAAGGAGTAAGAAGGATTGGATGAAGACAGTAGGAAAGCAGAGAGACGGAAGGGAAGGCATCTTCATGCGCTTATCTGAAGTTCCTACCAATGAATTACATAAGTATCTCTATCTTTACCTTTGTGTTATTTTCATTCATCACCATTACTACTTGAGTTTGCCTGACTAAGATTTACAAGATGACCATAGCTTGCTTCAATACTAACAATCTCCGTGGGATCGACCCTTACTCGCGTAAGGTTTATTACTTGGACGACCCAGTGCACTTGCTGGTTAGTTGTGCGAAGTTGTGTAATGCCATGGTATTGAGCTACCACGTTGTTGGAGCCATTACTGGGGATTATGAGAGTTGTGAAAAAGTATTGTTCACAATTTCGTGCACCAGATGCAATCAAAGAAATTAATCACAGATGCAAAGTACTATCTTTGGGATGAACCATATCTCTTCAAGAGATGTGCAGACGGAGTAATCCGTAGATGTGTGCCTAAGGAAGAAGTGCAAAAGATTTTATGGCACTGCCATGGATCACAGTACGGAGGACATTTTGGAAGTGAGCGAACAGCCACAAGAGTCCTCCAAAGTGGCTACTACTGGCCCACTCTCTATAAAGATTCCCGAGCATTTGTGCTTAATTGTGACAGTTGCTAAAGATCAGGCAACCTACCTCACAGTTATGCCATGCCTCAACAAGGAATCTTGGAGATTGAGTTGTTTGATGCATGGGGTATTGACTTCATGGGACCTTTCCCACCATCATACTCAAACACTTATATTCTGGTGGCAGTGGATTATGTATCCAAATGGGTGGAGGCTATTGCAACACCCACTAATGACTCTAAAACAGTGTTAAAATTCCTCCAGAAACATATTTTCAGCAGATTTGGTATCCCTAGAGTATTAATCAGTGATGGGGGCACTCATTTCTGCAATAAACAGCTTTACTCTGCTCTGGTACGTTATGGAGTTAGCCACAGGGTAACTACTCCATATCACCCACAAACCAATGGGCAAGCTGAAGTCTCAAATAGAGAACT
>NC_029776.3:69727489-69731330 GCF_000817695.3 Arachis duranensis | reverse complement strand
ACCAGATTCCTAAACCTTGATGCCAAGTTAGCTGGAGAAAAACGATTGCTCCAGTTAAATGAGCTAGAGGAATTTAGACTCAATGCTTTTGAGAATGCAAAAATTTACAAGGAGAAAGCAAAAAGATGGCATGATAAGAAATTGTCATCCAGAGTCTTTGAGCCAAGGCAGAAAGTTTTGCTATTCAATTCTAGGCTCAAATTATACCCTGGGAAATTAAAATCCCGGTGGAGAGGTCCATATGTAATTACGAGTGTGTCACCATATGGATACGTAGAGCTTCAGGATAATGAATCTAACAAAAAGTTCATTGTTAATGGACAGAGAGTTAAACATTATCTTGAAGGCAACTTCGAGCAAGAATGCTCAAAACTGAGACTTGATTAGAGCTCAGTGGTAGTCCAGCTAAAGACAATAAAGAAGCGCTTGCTGGGAGGCAACCCAGCCCTTTACAAAGTTTATTTACTAATTAAATAAATTTTCTTTTTTTACAGGTATGAGTCCAAGTATCTTCAAAGGTGAAATAGCAATTGGTTGAAGTCACAGAGTTACAGGAAAATTTGGAAGCTCATTGGCGTGAGAAAGCCAGTAAGAAACACTTTGGGCGTTAAACGCCCAAAAGAAGCACCCACTGGGCGTTCAACGCCAGTAAGGGTAGCCATCTGGGCGTTAAACGCCAGAAAGGAGCATCTTCTGGGCGTTGAACGCCAGAAAGAAGCACCTTCTGGGCGTTTAACGCCAGTCTGCTAGCATCCTGGGCGTTCAGAAAAACGCCCAGTGACAAAGGACTTCCTGGCGTTCAACGCCAGAAAGAAGCATCAGCTGGGCGTTGAACGCCCAGGAGAAGCAACAATTGGGCGTTAAACGCCCAAAATATGCATCGTTTGGGCGTTTAATGCCAGGATGGTGGGAGGAGGTAAAAATTCGTTTTTAATCCTAATTTTTCTAAATTTTTATATTTCAATTCATGATTTCTTACATAAACATGTTCCAAATTGTCATCCATCATATCAAGTTAGTTTTCTAAAAACCCTGATTTCTAAAATTCCATGTTTCAAAAATTTTAAATATATCTTAATCCAAAAAAAAAAAAACAAATGGTTTTCCAATCCAATCCAACTCTTTTAAGTTTGTTTTCAAAACTCAATTATCTTTTTAAAATCTTTCTCAAAATTAAAAATTTCAGATTTATCTTTTAAATTATCATTCATATCTTTCTCTTTTTAAACTATATCTTTTTCTTATCATATATATCTTTTATAAATCATATTTTCTATCTTATCTCTTTCTTATTTTCGAAAATTTCCCACCCCCCTTCCCTATTTATTGAATTCGGCACCCCCCTCCTCAGCACCATCAAACACTTGCTCTCCTCCTATCCCTCTTCTTGCTTCTCTTTTGCTTGAGGACAAGCAAAGCTCTAAGTTTGGTGTGTTTTATCCGTGATCACAAAAACATACCCACTAAAGATCATGGCTCCCAAAGGAAAACAACCCAACCCAAGAGGCAAGAAAGAAAACACTCCAAAGCCACTTTGGAATCAAGGGAAGTTCTTAACTAAAGAACATTCAGACCATTACTACAAGATAATGAGTCACAGATCAGTGATCCCGGAAGTCAGATTTGATCTGAAAGAAGATGAATATCCGGAGATCCAAGAGCAAATTCGAAACAGGAATTGGGAAATTCTGGCCAATCCTGAAACGAAAGTGGAAAGGAACATGGTTCAGGAGTTCTATGCTAATCTATGGCAGACAGACAGGCAAAGAATAATTGGAGCTGCTCTCTTTGACCATCGGACCTTAGTCAGAGGAAAGATCATTCATACCAATTCTGACAAGATCAGGGAGATATTTAAGCTTCCCCAACTGAAAGATGACCCAGACTCCTTTAATAGGAGAATGATGAGGGTCAATAAAGGGCTAGACAAGGTTCTGGAGGACATATGCATCCCAGGAGCCAAGTGGACTACCAGCACGACTGGCATCCCAGTTCAACTCAAAAGAGAAGATCTAAAACCAGTAGCCAGAGGCTGGCTGGACTTTATTTGTCGTTCCATATTGCCCACCAGCAACCATTCTGAAGTTACCATCAAAAGAGCTGTCATGATTCACTGCATCATGTTGGGAAAAGAAGTCAATTCGAATATTGGGAACATCTTGAGGCTTCTATTTCCAAATTACAAGAAGCTATGGACCAAATAAAGGAAGAACAGAATAATCAAAGTAGCATGCTTTGCAAACTGCTCAAGGAACAGGAAGAGCAAGGGCGTGATCTAAGGGAGCTGAAGCGCCAAAAATTAATCCTTGAACAACACCCCAAGGATTAGAAGAGCATGCCCTCCTCAAAACAAAAGGTTGTTGAGTTCCAATTTTTCTGCTTTAACTTAGTGATAGCGTTTTTTTTTTAGAAATTCACCTTAGGAGATATATAGTAGTAGTAGTAATTAGTATGTCTATTTTGTTTTTATTTCCATTTAAGCTATAATTTATTTTTCTCATCATCATCAGGCATAAATAAAGTAGTAGATTTTTTTTGAATAAAGAAGTAATCTATATTTTTCGAGTTCTTAATAATAAAAATTATAATTAATTATGTGTGGTGGCAATACTTTTTGTTCTCTGAATGAATGCTTGAATAGTGCATAATTTGTACTTTGAATTTGATGAATATTGGCTCCTGAAGGAATGAGGAACACGAAAAATATTATTGATGATCTGAAAAATCATGAAATTGATTCTTGAAGCAAGAAAAACAGTCAAAAAAAAAAAAAGAAAGAGAGAGAAGGAGCAATAGAAAAAGCCATGAGCCCTAGGTAAGGGTAAAAAGGATCCAAGGCTTTGAGCATCAATGGATAGGAGGGCCCAAGGAAATAAAATCCAGGTCTAAGCGGCTAAACCAAGCTGTCCCTAACCATGTGCTTGTGGCATGCAGGTCCAAGTTACAAACTTGAGACTGAGTGGTTAAAGTCGTGATCCAAGGCAAACAGAGTGTGCTTAAGAGCTCTAGATACCTCTGACTGGGGACTTTAGCAAAGCTAAGTCACAATCTGAAAAGGTTCACCTAGTCATGTGTCTGTGGCATTTATGTATCTGGTGGTAATACTGGAAAACAAAGTGCTTAGGGCCACGGCCAAGACTCATAAAATAACTGTGTTCAAGAATCAACATACCACACTAGGAGAGTCAATAATACTATCTGAATTGTGAGTTCCTAAGGATGCCAATCATTCGGAAATTCAAAAGATACAGGGAGATGCCAAAACTGTTCAGAAACAAAAAGCTACAAGCCCCGCTCATCTAATAAGAATCTGAGCTTCATTTAAAACTCTAAAATATTATTACTTCTTAATTTCTGTTAAAACCCATTTTATTTATCTAGTTGCTTGAGGACAAGCAACAGTTTAAGTTTGGTGTTGTGATGAGCGGATATTTTATACGCTTTTTGGGGTAATTTCATGTAGATTTTAGCATGTTTTAGTTAGATTTTAGTAGAATAATATTAGTTTTTAGGCAAAAATCATATTTCTGGACTTTACTATGAGCTTGTGTGTTTTTCTGTGATTTCAGGTATTTTCTGGCTGAAATTGACAGAGCTGAGCAAAAATCTAAGTTAGGCTGAAAAAGGACTGCTGATGTTGTTGCATCCTGACCTCCCTGCACTCGAAATGGATTTTCTGGAGCTACAGGAGTCCAATTGGCGCGCTCTCAACGGCGTTGGAAAGTAGACATCCAGGGCTTTCCAGGAATATATAATAGTCCATACTTTACGCAAGGGTAGACGACGTAACTTGGCGTTAAACGCCAAGTTCATGCTGCTGTCTGGAGTTAAACGCCAGAAA
>NC_029776.3:69713347-69727398 GCF_000817695.3 Arachis duranensis | reverse complement strand
TGATGGCATGAGTCTCTAAACTCCATTGTTGGGGGTGAGGAGCTCTGCAGCGTCTCGATGAATTAATACAATTCCTTTATTTTCCATTCAAACACGCTTGTTCTTATCTAAAATGTTCATTCGCGCTTATTTGTGGAGAAGGTGATGATCCGTGACACTCATCACCTTCCTCAATCCATGAACGTGTGCCTGACAACTACCTCCGTTCTACATCAGATTGAATGAGTATCTCTTAGATTCCTTAATCAGAATCTTCGTGGTATAAGCCGGATTGATGGCGGCATTCATGAGAATCCGGAAAGTCTAAACCTTGTCTGTGGTATTCCGAGTAGGATTCTGGGATTGAATGACTGTGACGAGCTTCAAACTCCTGAAGGCTGGGCGTTAGTGACAGACGCAAAAGAATTAATGGATTCTATTCCAACCTGATTGAGAACCGACAGATGATTAGCCGTGCTGTGACAGAGCATAGGAACGTTTTCACTGAGAGGATGGGAAGTAGCCATTGACAACAGTGACACCCTACATAGAGCTTGCCATGGAAGGGACCTTGCGTGTGGGAAGAGGATTTCAAGGAAAAGTTGAGATTCAGAGGACAAAGCATCTCCAAAACTCCAACATATTCTCCATTAATAAAGTAACAATTCCTTATTCCAAATACTTTGACTTCTTATCATTAAAACCAATTAATCTTATTAACATCCTGACTAGGATTAATAAAATAAACATTGATTGCTTCAAACCAACAGTCTCATTGGGATCGACCCTTACTCACGTAAGGTATTACTTGGACGACCCAGTGCACTTGCTGGTTAGTTGTGCGGATCACAAATTCGTGCACCAGTTGTGTTAACTGCTGCAACTTGGAGGCTATCAATCCTCTTGGCCATTTGCTCAAATTGTTGTTGAATTTGCTGCTGCATCATTTTGTTTTGAGCCAGGATTGTGTCCACTCCTTCCAACTCTATCACTCATTTCCTTTGTGATGGTTGGCGTTACCTTTGGTGAGCAAAGAAGTACTGGTTGTTAGCCACCATATCAATGAGATTTTGATCTTCCTCTGGAGTCTTTATGAGTTGCACAGAACCTCCTGTTGAATGATCCAGAGCCTCTTGAGATTTCAGTGTCAAGCCTTCATAAAAATTTTACAGTCTCTCCCACTCATTGAACATTTCAGGAGGGAATTTCCTGATTAGAACCTTGTACCGTTCCCATGACTCATACAAAGGTTCAGCATCCAATTGTGTAAATGTTTGTACTTCAGTCTTCAATCTAATAACTCTCTGAGGTGGGTAAAATTTGGCAAGGAACTTGCTCACTAAATCATCCCAATTGTCTATGCTGTCCCTTGGAAAGGATTCCAACCATTGAGTAGCTTTGTCTCTGAGAGAAAATGGGAATACTAGCAGCTTGTAGATGTCAGGATGCACTCCATTGGTTTTAACCGTGTCACAAATCCTCAAGAATGTAGACAAGTGTTGATTTGGATCTTCAAGTGGTCCTCCTCCATAAGAACAATTATTTTGAACTAAGGTGATGAGTTGTGGCTTCAGTTCAAAGTAATTTGCATTAACATTTGGGGTAAGAATGCTACTCCCACAATGTCTAGGATTTGCAAATGTATAGGAAGCCTCTGTGGTGGATTGTTGTTGTTATTGGCTACTCCTCCTTGTTGATTTGGTGGATTATTTGACTGTTCCTCCATGTCATAGAATTCTTCTTCAGACTCTTCTTCTCCAACAATGTTTTTCCCTCTCTCAGCTCTTCTTAATCTCCTGAGAGTGCGTTCGTCTTGTTCATGAGAGTTGGGTATAGCTCTTCTTGTATCTGACATACAAGCAAAACATAAGAAACATAAAAAAACCAGTGACACTTCAATCTATTGCTAGAATGAAGTTTGAGTTAGCTTAAGCAAAAATTCAAACAGTTAGTGTGTTATCAACGAAAAATAAAGAAACAGAAAAGAAAAAATGCTTGATCTAGATCTCCACTTCACTTAATCATTGTCAATCTAATTCAATCCCTGGCAACGGCGCCAAAAACTTGATGTGTGGAAAATGATCCAACACGAAACTCACCGGCAAGTGTACCGGGTCGCATCCAGTAATAATAACTCGCATGAGTGAGGTCGATCCCACAGGGATTGAAGGATTGAGCAATTTCTATTTAGTGGTTGATTTAGTCAAGCGAATCAAGTATTGGTTGAGTGTTTGTGATTAACGGAAGCTAAATTGCTTGAAATGTAAAGGAGAAGGGAAGAATTACTGTAAATTAAAAAGCAAAGAAAGTAAAGAAGTTGAATCTTAAAGTGCAAGTAATATAAAGTGCAGAAACTTAAATTGCAAGAAATATAAATGGCTGAAACTTAAAGTGCAAGAAATGTAAATTGCTTGAATTATAAAAGGGATTGGGAATTGAGATTGCAGAAATTAAACAAGAACAAGTGAATTGCAATAAACAGACAAGTAGAAGATAAATTGAATTAAGGTAGATCTCAAACAGAAAAGTAAAAATGCTTTGAAAATTTAAGAACAGAAAGTGAGCGATGCTTAATTTGTAGCAATTTAAAAGAAGGTTGAAGATCAAAGAAGTGGAAGAGACTAGAAAACAAGTCTAGATCTCAATTCCTTCCTTTATCCAACAAGAACAATTGCAAAAGAAATAAAGAAAAGTGAATTGTAGAAAGAGTAGAGATGAAGCAGTAAACAGAAATTGAAATTAAATTATGCAAAAAATTAAAACAAGAGATCTCAAGGTGAGATTGAAATAGAAGTCCTTTAATTCTTCACCCAAGATCCAAAGCAAGAAAAGTAAAGGGTGCTCAAGCAAGAACAAGGAAGAAGAGAGATCAATTCTCCTTCCCAATTCTCTAAGAACTAAATCCCAAAGTAAAAGCTCAAAAATAGAAGTTAAAAGAAAAGTCAAAAGTGATTCTAGAGGTTCTTAATTACATCAAACTAGCTACTATTTATACACTTTCTATTCTTGGATTTTGGAATTTGGATGGGCTTTGAATTGGTGAAGAAATGAATTAAGTTGTATTTTTAATTCAATTTTCAGCCCATGGAGAATTTGATTCCAAGAGGATGCTCAACTCAAGTGGGGTGCTGAGCATTGAGGCTTTGTGTGGGGATCCTTTGTAGCGTGCAATGTTAGTGAAGGCACTAGGGGAATGCTCTGCTCACAAGGTGAGCTGAGCATTGGGGCCTTGCATGCATGCCTTGTGAGCGTCTTGTTCCCTGGCCGTGTCAAATTGTTGCGCGCTCATTTCCTTTGGCCCGTGTCAAGCTCTTGTGTGATGCACCAAGGAGTAGCACTCATCTCTCCAAGTGAGCTGAGCATTGGAGCTTCCAAGGGAGGTCCTTGGTTTGAAACTTGAGGGAAGCATGCGCTGGTGGTATTTTCTTGGTTTCCTTGTGGCTCCTTGCTCCTTGCTTCCTCAAGGTGTTGAGTTCGAACCTTGGATGATGCAATTGGCCAATTCTTGGCTTATTTTCCTTGTGAGTAGCGCTTCCCCACTCCCCCTTGGCTCTTGGTTCGACTCTTGGAGAAGGTATTTGGCAAATAATTTCCTTGAATTTCTTTTGATGAATGCCCGATAATGCTCCCTTGGTGAGCTGAGCATTGTTTTTCCTTTCCTTGTTTTTTGGCTTCAAATTGTGCTCAGCTCACCAAGGTGAGCAGAGCATTGAGACATTGCTTCCTTGGTTTATTGTTGTGCTCCTTTGGAGAGCACTGAGCTCTTGGGGAAAGCATTGTGACTTCCCTCCTTTCATGTGCCACGCTTCCTTATGTTCTTTGCCACACTTTTCTTTTCCTTGAGCCACACTTTTTAAACCACGCTTTCTTGTTTTCTTCTTTTCTTCACCTACAAGTAATCAAAACAACCAATCAAAGTATCACCAAATTCACAAGGTTTATAAATCATTAAAAATCAATTAATTTTAGCCCAAACCTCATGATTTAGCATCAATTAAATGGTGGTTGTTTGATTTAAAGAAGTCATGCATTTTCATTCCAAATTACTTACTTAGAATGCAAGAAAGTGCATAAAACCTAGTGAAAACAAAGAAAAAGGCTAGTGAAACTAGGCTAAGATGACTTGTCATCAGATACTTAATTCACGGCCTTTGGGTGGTTGACTCTTTTTCTAGCATGTTGGTTGGATTCGGCCATGTCGCCAATGAGTTGCCATGCCTCCTCCACCGTCCTATATTTGGATAAGGAGCCATTGCTAGATGCATCCAAAAGAGTCTTATCTTATTCCCTCATCTCTTGGCATATGTAGCCGAGTAATACTTGAGTGTCAAGCATGTGGTTGGGGCATGCGCCAAGGAGTTTGCGAAACCGTTCCCAAAATTCGTATAGAGTTTCCGTTTCACCTTGCACAATACATGAGATCTCCTTCCTTAGCTTGTCCATCCTTTCCGCAGGTAAGAATTTTTTCTAAGAACCCTCTTCTAAGCAAGTCCAAATTGGAAACAACTTCGCTAGGTAAAGTGTAGAACCACTCTTTAGCTTTATCTTCAAGAGAAAATGGGAAAGTGAACAACCATACGGCAACTTCATCGGATCCTTCCCGTCTAGTTGTTGAGCATACACTATGAAAATCCTTGAGGTGTCAAATAGGATCTTGTGCGGGAAGTCCATGGAACTTAGGTAGGAGGTGAATCAAAGCGGTCTTGAGTTCAAATCTCGCGTCTAAGTTTGGATGAAGCACATGAACAGGTTGAAGAACATAATTCGTTGCACCCGCTTCCTTGAGAGTAACTCTCCTTGGAGCGGCCATGGTGTGGGCACCTAGATCAAAAGAAGAACTATTAGTAGTACTAACGGAAGAATAGCTAGTGCCTTCTTCGAATGACGGTTCGGAATCCACTTCAGGTAAGGTTGGTGAATTGGTAGGAACTTTTTCACCTTCCCCAAAGGTTAACCGCCTCTGAGCTTGCCTAATGTGAAGCAAAGTTCGTTTAATTTCTGGATCAAATAGGGCTAAGCTTGGATTTGGTTGTGAACCCGTCATACAATGAAGGGAATGTAAAGCTCATGGTAACAAGTGGAATTAGACAAGATTAGTCCTATGGTAAACAATCAAAGAAATAATCAAGAGAAAATGCAAGTATGTACATATACACATATTCACACTAAACAATAACATGGCACACATAAGTAAGTCCCCAGCAATGGCGCCATTTTGATAAACAAAATTTTGTATGTCGATATAGAATTTAGTAGTGAATACAATCGTGAGTATAGTATAATCGACACTCAAATCTCGCATCAAACAATTCTACAATCTACAATCGAGAGTATTAATCCCGAGTCGTCCTTCCTTGGACTTGCATTAGAGTGCTCATTATTGCTTAGGAAGTCAAAGTCTTTTGTGATTTTTGAGAGTTGGTATGAGAGTGCAAGCTAACAAAGTTTAAACAATAAACAAACAATATTAAAGAACTTGGCCAAGGATGAGCATTGGAAGTTCCATCACCATAGCTTCCTTCAATTATGATAACAATTGAGTCTGGCTTCACTTAGTTGACCCCTAATTATAGAGGAGATTCAAGTGAAAGTAACTAGCTTGGACACAAGTCCTAGCTTCACCCTAGGTGATGCTAGCTTTAGTGCACTCCAAGTCAATTAGAAATTCTTAATTCTCAATCAACAATTGACATCCACTATTTAAGTATCTCCAATAGTTCAATCCTTAAGCCAAGTAAAAGAATTTTACTCCATGGCTAGTGTTATCATTTTATCAAACATTTGGTGAGCATTCATAAGAGACATTATGAAATTGAGATGAAGAGTTGAAATCAAGAGATCTAAATCACACAATCATCAACAATTGAACAATTGCAAGTAAATGGATATGAAAATATCTCAATTCACTAGTCCAAATCCAAGTAACAAAGTCAAAGCTAGATCCAAAGTGAGAGGATCAAAAGAACACAAATTGAGAATAGGAGAAGAGTAGATCTACTAATTGCATCAAAGCAAAAGTGAATTACAATGGATCTCACCAAGAGAATCAAAGGAGAATTAAAATGGAGAATGAAATCCTAGAGAGAGGTTGGAGGTTCTCTCTCTACCTAAAATGTAACCAACTCCAGGAAAATATCTAAGAAAAAGTAAAAATGAGTGAAAATCCCCCTAACCCTTCAACCCTTGGTCTTCTTAAGCTTTTCCCACCAAAGCTCTACCCCAAAATAGGGTCTCTAACTTCCTCCACGCTCTGGTCATGTGCTTTCTTAAAAAAATCTTGTGTGACCATCGGCGCGTACGCGCACGGTACACGCACGCGCCCCTGGGGTAATCGCAATCCGCGTGCAGGCGTAACGTGCGCGGGCGTGTCCATGAGGATCATAGTCCAGCCGCTAAACGTGCCAACTCGTAGCTTGGCTCCTGGCTTTGGCTCCTGGCAGCTCGAATCTGCGCGGACGCGCCATGTGCGCGCGCACGCGCTGCTGAAATTCCCAAAGCTTAATTTTTCCATGCTCCTTTCCTTTGTGCGTGCTCCCATTCTCCCTTCCAAGTCATCCTTGCCCTATAAACTCTGAAACCACTTAACATACGGATCACAGCATCGAATGATACTAAAAGAGGAATAAAAATATATGTAATTTAGTGCAAAGGAAGCATGTTTCATCCATGAGGCAAAATTGGGAAAGGAACACAAAATCATGCATTTTCATATGAATAAGTGCGTAGGATCATTGATAAAACCCTCAAAATTTATACAAGATAAACCCTAAAAATGGGGTTTATCACCCACTGACTTTGTAGTGCTGGAAATGGAAGAGCACAAGAGTGCAATCTCATTCTAGGAAGACCTTTCCTAGCAACTGGACGAACCCTCATTGACATCCAAAAAGGGAAAGTAACCCTGAGAGTCAACGAGGATGAGTTTAGGCTGAATGCTATGGAAGTAATGAAGCACCTAGACACATCAAAAGACTGTATACGTGTTGATATTATTGACTCCTTGGTACAGGAGATCAGCATGGTTGAGAGTCTTAAATCAAAGCTAGAGGATACCTTTAAAGATGTTCAGCTTGATCTGGAAGAACCAGAGGAAATAACAGAACCTCTGAAAATTCCTCAGGAAGAGGAGAAACCTCCTAAACCCGAGCTCAAACTACTACCACCATCCCTAAAATATGCATTTTTAGGAGAAGGTGAAACTTTTCCTGTAATCATAAGCTTTGCCTTAGAGCCACAGGAAGAGAAAGCACTAATTCAGGTGCTAAGGACACACAAGACAGGTCTTGGGTGGTCCATTAGTGATTTTAAGGGCATTAGCCCAGCCAGATGCATGCACAAGATCTTATTGGAGGATAATGACAAACCAGTGGTTTAACTACAAAGGCGGCTGAATCCAGCCATGAAAAAGGTGGTGCAGAAAGAGATCACTAAATTACTAGAGGCTGGGATTATATATCCCATTTCTGATAGCCACTGGGTGAGCCCTGTCCAAGTTGTACCCAAAAAGGGAGGCATGACAGTGGTTCATAATGAAAAAAATGAACTGGTTCCTACAAGAACAGTTACAGGGTGGCGTATATGTATTGACTATAGAATACTCAATACAGCCACCAGAAAGGATCATTTTCCTTTGTCGTTCATAGACCAAATGCTAGAAAGGCTAGCAGGTCATGACTATTACTGCTTTCTGGATGACTACTCAGGCTACAACCAAATTACAGTAGATCCCCAGGATCAAGAGAAAATAGCATTCACATGTCCATCTGGAGTATTTGCCTACAGAAGGATGCCATTTGGTTTGTGTAATGCAGCGGCAACCTTTCAGAGATGCATGCTCTCTATTTTCTCTGATATGGTGGAAATGTTTTTGGAAGTCTTCATGGACGACTTCTCAGTATTTGGAGATTCATTCAGCTCCTGTCTTGACCATCTAGCACTTGTTCTAAAAAGGTGCCAAGAGACCAACCTGGTTTTAAACTAGGAGAAATGTCACTTTATGGTGACTGAAGGAATTGTCCTTGGACACAAAATTTCAAACAAGGGGATAGAGGTGGATTAAGCCAAGGTAGAGGTAATTGAAAAATTACCACCACCTACCAATGTTAAAGCAATCAGAAGCTTTCTGGGACATGTTGGATTCTATAGGAGGTTTATAAAGGATTTTTCAAAAATTGCAAAACCCCTAAGCAACCTGCTAGCTGCTGACATGCCATTTATCTTTGACACAGAGTGTCTGAAAGCCTTTGAGACTCTCAAGGCTAAGTTGGTCACAGCACCTGTCATATCTGCACCAGACTGGACATTACCATTTGAATTAATGTGTGATGCCAGTGACCATGCTATTGGTGCAATATTAGGACAGAGGCGTAATAAGCTTCTGCACGTCATTTACTATGCTAGCCGTGTTCTAAATGACACATAGAAGAATTACACAACCACAGAAAAAAGAGCTGCTTGCAGTGGTTTATGCCATTGACAAGTTTATATCCTATCATGTAGGATCAAAAGTGATTGTGTACACTGACCATGCTACTCTTAAATATCTATTCACAAAGCAAGATTCAACTCCCAGGCTCATAAGATGGGTGTTTCTTCTGCAAGAGTTTGATATAGAAATAAGAGACAAAAAAGGGACAGAGAATCAAGTAGCAGATCACCTGTCTCGGATAGAACCAGTAGAAGGGATGTCTCTCCCCCTCATTGAGATCTCTGAAACCTTTCCGGATGAGCAACTCTTTGCCATTCAGGAAGTGCCATGGTTTGCAGACATTACAAACTATAAAGCTGCGAAATTCATTCCCAAGGAGTACAGCAGGCAGCAAAAGAAAAAATTACTTTCTGACGTGAAGTACTACTTGTGGGATGAACCATATCCCTTTAAGAGATGCGCAGATGGAATAATCCGTAGGTGCGTGCCTAGAGAAGAGGCACAGAAGATCCTATGGCATTGCCATAGATCACAATATGGAGGACTTTTCGGAGGTGAGTGAACAGCCACCAAAGTCCTCAAATGTGGCTTCTACTGGCCTACACTCTATAGAGACTCCCGAGAGTTTGTACGTAATTGTGATAGTTGCCAGAGAGCTGGTAATCTGCCTCATGGTTACGCCATGCCTGAATAAGGGATCTTAGAGATTGAGTTGTTTGATGTATGGGGTATTGACTTCATGGGGCAATTGCAACACCCATTAACGATACTAAGACAATACTGAAGTTCCTCCAGAAATATATCTTTAGTAGATTTGGTGTCCCTGGAGCACTAATCAGTGATGGAGGCACTCGTTTCTGTAATAAACAGCTTTACACTGCCGTGGTCCGATATGGAATTAGCCACAAGGTGGCAACTCCATATCATCCACAGACCAATGGGCGAGCTGAAATCTCTAATAGAAAACTAAAAAGAATCTTGGAACGGACTGTAATTGCCCATAGAAAGGATTGGGCAAAGAGATTGGATGATGCTCTATGGGCATACAGAACAGCATTCAAGACTCCTATAGGAACCTCTCCATACCAGCTTGTATATGGGGAGGCTTGTCACCTGCCCATGGAACTGGAGCATAAAGCCTAGTGGGCAACCAGATTCCTAAACCTTGATGCCAAATTAGCTGGAGAGAAAAGATTGCTCCAGCTGAATGAGCTAGAGGAATTCAGACTCAATGCTTTTGAAAATGACAAAATTTACAAGGAGAAAGCAAAAAGATGGCATGATAAGAACCTGTCATCCAGAGTCTTTGAGCCAGGACAAAAGGTTCTGCTTTTTAACTCTAGGCTCAGGCTATTCCCTGGGAAACTAAAATCCCAGTGGAGAGAACCATATGTGATTACAGGTGTGTCACCATATAGATATGTAGAGCTTCAGGATATTGATTCTAACAAAAAGTTCATTGTTAATGGACAGAGAGTCAAACATTATCTTGAAAGCAATTTTGAGCAAGAATGCTTAGGACTGAGACTAGATTAAGGCTCAGTAAGGTCCAGCTAAAGACAATAAAGAAGCGCTTATTGGGAGGCAACCTAGCCATTACTGTAGTTTATTTGTCATTTAAATAATAATTACAGGAGTTCACAGAGTTACAGAAGGGTTCAGAGCAGAAAGCAGAGAAAAGAAGCTCATTGGCATGAAAACGCCAGTAAGAGTCACTTTTAGGCGTTAAACGCCAGAATGGGCATCATTTTGGGCATTTAACACCAATAAAGATACCTTTCTGGGCGTTAGACGCCAGAATGGGTAGCATTCTGGGCGTTTAACGCCAGACTTATAGCATGCTAGGGGTTTTGAAAAATGCCCAGTGACAAAGGCTTTCTGGCATTTAACGCCAGCCAGGGTACCTGGCTAGGCATTAAACGCCCAAAACAAGCAACAACTGGGCGTTAAACGCCCAAAACAAGCAACAGTTGGGCGTTTAACGCCAGGAACGTGGAGGGGAGGTAGTTTTGTTTTCCAACTCAAATTTTTTTATTTTTTTTTTTTTATGTTTTCATCCATAATTTCTTGCATAAACATATTACAAAACCTCATCTTTCAATTTCAATTTCAAAAATAACTCTTAATCCTAAAAATCTTTTCTTCTTTTAAAATCTTTTTTCAAAACTCATATATCTTTTTTTTCTTTTCAAATCTTTTGCAAAACCCATCTATCTTTTTAATATCTTTTCAAATCTTCTTTTTTAACTCATCATACTATCTTTTCCAATTTAGTTTTATCTTTTTCAAAATTCTCTTATATCTTTTTAATTCTAAAATTACATTTTTTGCATTACATACTTATCCTTTACAAATCATATCTTTTATCATATCTTTTTCAAAAATTTTCGAACCCACCCCTTCCTTTTAAATTTACATTCGGCCACCCCCTCTCCTCCACAATTCGAATTTGGCTCTCCTCCTTCTCCTCTCCTTTCCTTTCTTTTGCTTAAGGACAAGCAAACCTCTAACTTTGGTGTGTTTTATGTGATCACTGAGCTAAGACTCACTAAGATCATGGCTTCTAAGGGAAAATAAGCCACTTTAAGAGGCAAGAAAGAGAATAATCCAAAATCACTTTGGAATCAAAAGAGGTTCTTAACCAAGGAACATTCGGACCATTACCACAAAATAATGGGTCTAAGGTCAGTGATCCCGGAAGTTAAATTCGATCTAAAAGAAGACGAATATCCGGAGATCCAAGAGCAGATTCGAAACAGAGGTTGCAAAATTCTAGCTAATCCTGAGAGGAAAGTGGGTAGAAACATGGTTTAGAAATTCTACTAAAATCTGTAGCAAAAAGAGAGGCAGAGAATGACTGGAACCGCTTTCTATACCTTTCAAACCATGATCAGAGAGAAGATTATCTACTTCCACCTTGACAGAATAAGAGAGGTCTTCAAGATGCCTCAACTATAAGATGATCTAGAATCCTTTAATAGGAGAATAGGGAGATCAGATAAGCGCTTAGATCAAATTCTAGAGGACATATGCATCCTTGGAACCAAGTGGACAACCAGCACAAAAGGTGTTCCAAACCAACTCAAGAGAGGGGATCTCAAACCAATTGTTAGGGGCTGGCTGGATTTCATTGGGCGTTCCATACTGCTGGTGGACGAAATTGTGATCATCAACAATGGCTTCAAAGACTTGGTGCTCTCAAACATGAATCACACTTTGTCACAATTCCGCACAACTAACCAGCAAGTGCACTGGGTCATCCAAGTAATACCTTACGTGAGTAAGGGTCAATCCCACGGAGATTGTTGGTATGAAGCAAGCTATGGTCATCTTGTAAATCTCAGTCAGGCTTATCCATGTGGTTATGGGAGATTAGATAATTAAAAGATAAATAAAATAAACAGGAAATAAAGATAAAGTTACTCATGTAATCCAATGATGGGAATTTCAGATAGGTGCATGGAGATGCTGTGTTCCTTCTGAATCTCTACTTTCTTATTACATTCACCCAATCCTTCTTACTCCTTTCCATGGCAAGCTGTATGTAGGGCATCACCGTTTTCAATGGCTACATCCCATCCTCTCAGTGAAAAAGGTCCAAATGCTCTATCACAGCACGGCTAATCATCTGTCGGTTCTCAATCAGGTTGGAGTAGAATCTAGTGATTCTTTTGCGTCTATCACTAACACCCAGCCTTCAGGAGTTTGAAGTACGTCACAGTCATTTAATCCCGGAATCCTACTCGGAATACCACATACAAGGTTAGACTTTCCGGATTCCCATGAATGCTGCCATCAATTCTAGCTTATACCACGAAGATTCTGATTAAGGAATCCAAGAGATATGCGTCCGGCCTAAGGTAGAACGGAAGTGGTTGTCAATCACGCGATATCTTAGAAGTTGAAGTGGTTGTCAATCACGTGATATCTAGCTTATATGATGAGTGTCACGGATCATCACATTCATCAAGTTGAAGTGCAACGAATATCTTAGAACAGGAATAAATCGAATTGGATAGAAAATAATAGTAACTGCATAAAAACTTGAGGTACAGCAGAGCTCCACACCCTTAATCTATGGTGTGTAGAAACTCCACCATTGAAAATACATAAGTGATAGGTCAAGGCATGGCCAAATGGCAAGCCTCCATGAAGGTCTAAGGACTAGGCGTCCAGAGATGTCTAATACACTAGTAAAAAGTCCTATTTATAATAAACTAGCTGCTAGGGTTTACAAAAGTAAGTAATTGATGCATAAATCCACTTCCGGGGCCCACTTGGTGTATGTTTGGGCTGAGCTTGAATGTTACACGAGCTGAGGCTTATCTTGGAGTTGAACGCCAAGTTGTAACGTGTTTTGGGCGTTCAACTCTAGTTCGTGACGTGTTTCTGGCGTTTGACTCTGGAATACAGCATGGAACTGGCATTGAGCGCCAGTTTACATCCTTTAATCTCAAACAAAGTATGGACTATTATATATTGCTGGAAAGCTCTGGATGTCTACTTTCCAACGCCGTTGAGAGCGCACCATTTGGAGTTTTGTAGCTCCAGAAAATCCATTTCGAGTGTAGGGAGGTCAGATTCCAACAACATCAACAGTCCTTTGTCAGCCTTTTATCAGAGTTTTGCTCAGGTCCCTTAATTTCAGCCAGAAAATACCTAAAATCACAGAAAAACACACAAACTCATAGTAAAGTCTAGAAATGTGAATTTAACATAAAAACTAATGAAAACATCCCTAAAAGTAGCTAGATCATACTAAAAACTATCTAAAAACAATGCCAAAAAGCGTATAAATTATCCGCTCATCACATACTAAAAACTACCTAAAAACAATGCCAAAAAGCGTATAAATTATCCGCTCATCACAACACCAAACTTAAATTGTTGCTTGTCCCCAAGCAACTGAAAATCAAATAGGATAAAAAGAAGAGAATATACTATAAATTCCAGAATATCAATGAATATTAATTCTAATTAGATGAGCGGGACTTGTAGCTTTTTGCTTCTGAACAGTTTTGGCATCTCACTTCATCCCTTGAAATTTAGAATGATTGGCATCTCTAGGAACTCAGAGTTCAGATAGTGTTATTGATTTTCCTAATTAAGTATGTTGATTCTTGAACACAGCTACTTTTATGAGTCTTGGCCGTGGCCCTAAGCACTTTGTTTTCCAGTATTACCACCGGATACATAAATGCCACAGACACATAACTGGGTGAACTGATGAGCGGATAATTTATACGCTTTTTGGCATTGTTTTTAGATAGTTTTTAGTAAGTTTGAGCTACTTTTAGGGATGTTTTCATTAGTTTTTAGGCAAAAATCATATTTCTGGACTTTACTATGAGTTTGTGTGTTTTTCTGTGATTTCATGTAATTTCTGGCTGAAATTGAGGGAGCTGAGCAAAAATCTGAGTTAGGCTGAAAAAGGACTGCTGATGCTGTTGGATCCTGACCTCCCTGCACTCGAAATGGATTTTCTGGAGCTACACGAGTCCAATTGGCGCGCTCTCAACGGCGTTGGAAAGTAGACATCGAGGGCTTTCCAGCAATATATAATAGTCCATACTTTGTTCGAAGAATGACGACGTAACTTGGCGTTGAACGCCAAGTACATGCTGCTGTCTGGAGTTAAACGCCA
>NC_029776.3:69698964-69712992 GCF_000817695.3 Arachis duranensis | reverse complement strand
CGAGTAGGATTCCGGGATTGAATGACTGTGACGTGCTTCAAACTCCTGAAGGCTGGGCGTTAGTGACAGACGCAAAAGAATCAATGGATTCTATTCCAACCTAATTGAGAACCGACAGATGATTAGCCGTGCTGTGACAGAGCATAGGAACGTTTTCACTGAGAGGATGGGAAGTAGCCATTGACAACGGTGACACCCTACATAGAGCTTGCCATGGAAGGGACCTTGTGTGTGGGAAGAGGATTTCAAGGAAAAGTTGAGATTCAGAGGACAAAGCATCTCCAAAACTCCAACATATTCTCCATTAATAAAGTAACAATTCCTTATTCCAAATACTTTGACTTCTTATCATTAAAACCAATTAATCTTATTGACATCCTAACTAGGATTAATAAAATAAACATTGATTGCTTCAAACCAACAATCTCCGTGGGATCGACCCTTACTCACGTAAGGTATTACTTGGACGACCCAGTGCACTTGCTGGTTAGTTGTGTGGATCACAAATTCGTGCACCATGAACCTTTTCAGATTGTGACTCAGCTTTGCTAGAGTCCCCAGTTAGAGGTGTCCAGAGCTCTTAAGCACACTCTTTTTGCTTTGGATCACGACTTTAACCACTCAGTCTCAAGCTTTTCACTTGGACCTTCATGACACAAGCACATGGTTAGCGACAGCTTGATTTAGCCGCTTAGGCCTGGATTTTATTTTCTTGGGCCCTCCTATCCATTGATGCTCAAAGCCTTGGATCCTTTTTACCCTTGCCTTTTGGTTTTAAGGGCTATTGGCTTTTTCTGCTTTTTTTTTAAAAAAATTTTTTGCCATTTTTTTCGAGCTTTTGCTTTTTCACTGCTTTTTCTTGCTTCAAGAATCAATTTTATGATTTTTCAGATCACCAATAACATTTCTCTTATTCATCATTCTTTCAAGAGCCAACAATTTTAACATTCATAAACAACAAGATCAAAAATATGCACTGTTCAAGAATTCATTCAGAGAACAAAAATCATTGTCACCACATCAATATAATTAAACTAAATTCAAGGATAAATTTGAAACTCATGTATTTCTTGTTGTTTTGAATTAAAAATATTTTTCATTTAAGAGAGGTGAAGGATTAATGGAATTATTCATAGCTTTAAGACATAGTTACTAAATACTAATGATCATGTAATAAAGACACAAACATAGATAAACATATAACATAAAAAAAATGAAAACTAGAAAAAAAATTAAGAACAAGGAATGAGTCCACCTTAGTGAGGGTGGCACCTTCTTGAAGGACCATTGATGTCCTTGAGCTCTTCTATGTCTCTTCTTTGTCTTTGTTGCTCCTCCCTAGTAATTTTGGTGCTCCTAATAATTATGTGGAGGAAAATGTATCCCCTGAGGTATCTCAGGGATTTCTTGATGAGGGAATTCCTCATGTTCTCTTGATGTGCAGTCAAATGCTCTTCTACTAAGCTATGGACCCTTGAGATGAATCTCTCCATCTCCCATGACTTGGAGGTGGAAGCTTTTTATCTTCCCTTTTCTCTTTTTTTTCTTTTTTTTTTTTTGAGGTTTCTCTGAATTGTTGATTTTTAGTTTCTCTTGACTTCCTCTTCAGAGTCCTTTCAGGTTCAGCATCTGCTTCAATAAGAATGTTCTTGTCCTTGCTCCTACTCATATGAAAAAGAAGGGAACAGAAAATAATAATAGGGATCCTCTTTGTCCAGATATAGAGGTTCCTTTATGTGAGTAGAAAAGAAGAAGAATAGGAAGGAGAAGAGGAAAATTCGAACTCAGAGAGAGCGGGGTTCGAATTTTAGGATGAAGATAAGTGTTAGTAAATAAATAAAATAAATAGAAAGAGATGAGGGGGAGAGAAATTTGAAAATAATTTTGAAAATGGGTTAGTAATTTCGAAAATTAAAATGAAATAAAATTAAAATTAAAATTTGAAACAATTATAATTTTTGAAAATTAAAATGAAATAAAATTAAAATTAAAATTTGAAATAATTAGTTAATTAGAAGAATTTTGAAAAAGAGGTGAGATATTTTCGAAAATTGAAGAGGGAAAAGTAGTTAGGTGGTTTTGAAAAAGATAAGAAACAAACAAAAAGTTAATTAGTTAGTTGAAAAAGATATTAAAGTCAAATTTGAAAAGATAAGAAGATAAGAAGTTAGTTAAGATATTTCAAAATCAAATTTTTGAAAAAGATAAAATTTTGAAAAAGATATGATAAAAAGATATGATTTTTGAAAAAGATAAGATTGAAAAGATATTTTTTTGAAAAGATATGCTTTTAAAAGATATGGTTTGAAAAGATAAGTTTGAAAAGATATGCTTTTAAAAGATATGGTTTTAAAAAGATATGATTGAAATTAGTTTTGAAAAAGATTTGAATTTTAAAATCACAATTAATGACTTGACTCACAAGAAATCACAAGATATGATTCTAGAACTTAAAGTTTGAATCTTTCTTAACAAGAAAGTAACAAACTTGAAATTTTTGAATCAAAACATTAATTGTTGATGTTATTTTCGAAAATATGATGTAAAGATAAGAAAAAGATTTTGAAAATATTTTGAAAAAGATTTTTGAAATTTTTGAATATGATAAAAAGATGGAAAAGATATGATTTTTGAAAAAAGATTTTAAAAAGATAAGATTTAAAAAGATAAGATATTTATTTATTTATTTATTTATTATTTTTGAATTTTTTTATGATGAGAGAGAAAAATACTAAAAATACTCAATGCATGAAAATTTTGGATCAAAACACATGATGCATGCAAGAACACTATGAATGTCAAGATGAACACCAAGAACACTTTGAAGATCATGATGAACATCAAGAACATATTTTTGAAAAATTTTCAATGTAAAGAAAATATGCAAGACACCAAACTTAGAAATCTTTATGTTTAGACACTATGAATGCAAAAATGCACATGAAAAACACCATACAACACAAAACAAGAAAATATGAAGATCAAACAAGAAAGTTCATCAAAAACAACTTGAAGATCATGATGAATGCAATGCATGAATGCAATTTTTGAAAAGTGCAAATGAAGATGCAATTGATACCAAACTTAAAACTTGACACAAGACTCTAACAAAAAACACAAAATATTTTTTGATTTTTATGATTTTATAATTTTTTTTGTATTTTATTTTTATATTTTTTCGAAAACATATAGGAAAAATAAAATAAGAAATTCTAAATTTTTAATGAGAATTCCAGTGTTCATCAAATGTCAGTCTAAAGCTTCAGTCCAAGAATTAGACATGACTTCATAGCCAGCCAATCTTTTCATAAAAGCTTCAGTCCAAAACACTAGACATGGCCAATGGCCAGCCAAGCTTTAAGTGACAAATCAAGCATACAGCAGCAGATGGATTAGTAACAGCTAGCTTGCTCTTGTGATGATGGGTTGAAGCCTCGGTCCAAAAGATTAGACATGGTTTTACAGCCAGCCGGATTTCAACATATCATCATGAAACTCTAGAATTCATTCTTAAAAATTTTGAAGAACAGGATAAAATATTTATTATTTTTTTTCAAAAATTTTAATAATAAAAACAAAAAGCTTAAATTAAAATAAAATTACCTAATCTAAGCAACAAGATGAACCCTCAGTTGTCCATACTCGAACAATCCCTGGCAACGGTGCCAAAAACTTGGTGGACAAAATTGTGATCATCAACAATGGCTCCAAAGACTTGGTGCTCTCAAACATGAATCACACTTTGTCACAATTCCGCACAACTAACCAGCAAGTGCACTGGGTCGTCCAAGTAATACCTTACGTGAGTAAGGGTCGATCCCACGGAGATTGTTAGTTTGAAGCAAACTATGGTCATCTTGTAAATCTTAGTCAGGCTTATCCATGTGGTTATGGGAGATTAGATAATTAAAAGATAAATAAAATAAACAGGAAATAAAGATAAAGTTACTCATGTAATCCAATGATGGAAATTTCAGATAAGTGCATGGAGATGCTGTGTTCCTTCTGAATCTCTACTTTCTTATTATATTCATCCAATCCTTCTTACTCCTTTCCATGGCAAGCTATATGTAGGGCATCACCATTGTCAATGGCTACATCCCATCCTCTCAGTGAAAAAGGTCCAAATGCTCTGTCACAGCACGGCTAATCATCTGTCGATTCTCAATTAGGTTGGAGTAGAATCCAGTGATTCTTTTGCGTCTGTCACTAACGCCCAGCCTTCAGGAGTTTAAAGCTCATCACAGTCATTCAATCCTGGAATCCTACTCGAAATACCACAGACAAGGTTTGACTTTCCGGATTCCCATGAATGCCGCCATCAATTCTAGCTTATACCACGAAGATTCTGATTAAGGAATCCAAGAGATATGCACCCGGCCTAAGGTAGAACGGAAGTCGTTGTCAATCGCACGCGTTCATAGGTGAGAATGATGATGAGTGTCACGGATCATCACATTCATCAAGTTGAAGTGCAACGAATATCTTAGAACAGGAATAAATCGAATTGGATAGAAAATAATAGTAATTGCATTAAAACTTGAGGTACAGCAGAGCTCCACACCCTTAATCTATGGTGTGTAGAAACTCCACCGTTGAAAATACATAAGTGATAGGTCCAGGCATGGCCGAATGGCCAGCCTCCATGAAGGTCTAAGGACTAGGCGTCCAGAGATGTCTAATACACTAGTAAAAAGTCCTATTTATAATAAACTAGTTGCTAAGGTTTACAGAAGTAAGTAATTGATGCATAAATCCACTTTCGGGGCCCTCTTGGTGTATGTTTGGGCTGAGCTTGAATGTTACATGAGCTGAGGCTTATCTTGGAGTTGAACGCCAAGTTGTAACGTGTTTTGGGCGTTCAATTCTAGTTCGTGACGTGTTTCTGGCGTTTCACTCCAGAATGCAGCATGGAACTGGCGTTGAGCGCCAGTTTACGTCATCTAATCTCGAACAAAGTATAGACTATTATATATTGCTGGAAAGCTCTGGATGTCTACTTTCCAACGTCATTAAGAACGCGCCATTTGGAGTTCTGTAGCTCCAGAAAATCCATTTCGAGTGCAGGGAGGTCAGACTCCAACAGCATCAGCAGTCCTTTGTCAGCCTTTTTTCAGAGTTTTGCTCAGGTCCCTCAATTTCAGCCAGAAAATACCTGAAATCACAGAAAAACACACAAACTCATAGTAAAGTCCAGAAATGTGAATTTAACATAAAAACTAATGAAAACATCCCTAAAAGTAGCTAGATCATACTAAAAACTATCTAAAAACAATGTCAAAAAGCGTATAAATTATCCTCTCATCAACTGCCTATCAGCAACCACTCCGAAGTCACTATCAAGAGAGCAATGATGATCCATTGTATTATGCAAGGAACGAAGTGGAGATTCATCATCTGATTTCTTGTGAGCTCTACACAATTACAAATAAGAACTCCAAGGAAGCCAAATTGGCTTACCCGAACTTGATTTCTCTGCTATGTAAAGAGGCTGGGGTGAAAATGGGAGTAGATGAGTTCATCCCAGTCGAACATCCAATCACCAAGAAGTCAATGGAGGGACAACAAGTACAAGAAAAATCCATCAAAAGGAGGGCGCAGGAGTTCCTCCCAGAAATACCTCAGATTGACTACTGGACCCGCCTAGAAGCATCTGTCACCAAGCTGCAAGAAACTATGGATCAACTTAAGGAAGAACAGCAAAATCAAAATAGTATGATCTGGAAGCTACTTAAAGAACAAGAAAAGCAAGGACGTGAGCTACAGGAACTGAAGCGCCAGAGGCTCTCCCTTGAGGGACCAAACACCCCATAGATTGAAGGGGCATCCATCTTCCAAAATAAAAGTTGTTGAGTCCTAATCTTAACTCTGTGATAACTTCTGCTATTAGAAATCTATTTTAGGAGTCATATGAGTAGTAGTAGTTAGTATTTTTATTTTTATTTTTATCATCTCCAAGTAAGCTATCATTTATTTTTCTCATCATCATTAAACATAAATGAAATAGCAGATATTTTTAGAATAAGGAGGCAACTTTTTCGAGTTTTTAATAAGAAAAATTCAAATTATTTATATGTGGTGGCAACACTTTTTGTTTTCTGAAAGAATGCTTAAACAGTGCATATTTTTTATCCTGTTGTTTATGAATGTTAAAACTGTTGGCTCTTGAAAGAATGATGAAAAAGAGAAATGTTATTGATAATCTAAAAAAATCATAAAATTGATTCTTGAAGCAAGAAAAAGCATTGAAAAAAATTTGGCGCAAAAGAAAAAGAAAAGCAAGCAGAAAAAGCCAATAACCCTTTAAACCAAAAGGCAAGGGTAAAAAGGATTCAAGACTTTGAGCATTAAGGGATAGAAGGGCCAAAGGAATAAAATCTTGGCCTAAGCGGCTGAATCAAGCTGTCCCTAACCATGTGCTTGTGGCATGCAGGTCCAAGTGAAAAGCTTGAGACTGAGTGGTTAAAGTCGTAATTCAAAGAGTGTGCTTAAGAACACTGGACACCTATAATTGGGGACTTTAGCAAAGCTGAGTCACAATCTGAAAAGGTTCACCCAGTTATGTGTCTGTGGCATTTATGTATCCGGTGGTAATATTGGAAGGCAAAGTGCTTAGGGCCATGGCCAAGACTCATAAAGTAGCTGTTTTCAAGAATCAACATACGATACTAGGAGAATCAATAATACTATCTGAATTTTGAGTTCTCATGGATGCCAGTCATTCTAAACTTCAAAGGATGAAGTGAGATGCCAAAACTGTTCAGAAGCAAAAAGCTACTAATCCCGCTCATCTAATTAGAATTGAGCTTCATGTAAAACTCTGAGATTGCCTCTTGATCTTTGTGCTACCCTATTTTGTTTATCTAGTTGCTTAGGTACAAGCAACAGTTTAAGTTTGGTGTTGTGATGAGCGGATATTTTATACGCTTTTTAGGGGTATTTTCATATAGTTTTTAGTAGGATCTAACTATTTTTTAGTATATTTTTATTAGTTTCTATGCAAAAATTACATTTATGGACTTTGCTATGAGTTTGTGTGTTTTTTCGTGATTTCATGTATTTTCTGGCTAAGATTGAGGGACCTAAGCAAAAATATGATTCAGAGGCTGAAAAAGGACTGCAGATGCTATTGGATTCTGACCTCCCTGCACTCGAAATGGAATTTTTGGAGATACAGGAGTCCAAATGACACGCTCTTAATTGGGCTTGAAAGTAGACATCCAGGGCTTTCTAGCAATATATAATAGTCCATGCTTTTTCCGAGTTTAGACGATGCAAACTGGCGTTCAACGCTAGCCTTCTGCCCTATTCTAGCGTTAAACGCCAGAAATAGGTTACAAGCTAGAGTCAAATGCCAGAAACAGGTTAAAACTTGGAGTTTAACTCCAAGAATAGCCTATGCACGTGAAAGCTTCAATGCTCAGCCCTAGCACACACCAAGTGGGCCCCGAAATTCGATTTCTACACTATCTATCTTAGTTTACTCATTTTATGTAAACCTTGGTTACTAGTTAAGTATAAAAACTACTTGATGAGCGGATAATTTATACGCTTTTTGGCATTGTTTTTAGTATGTTTTAGTTAGTTTTTAGTATATTTTTATTAGTTTTTAGTTAAAATTCACTTTTCTGGACTTTACTATGAGTTTGTGTATTTTTCTGAGATTTCAGGTATTTTCTGGCTGAAATTGAGGGACATGAGCAAAAATCTGATTCAGAGGCTGAAAAGGACCGCAGATGCTGTTGGATTCTGACCTCCCTGCACTCGAAGTAGATTTTCTGGAGCTACAGAAGCCCAATTGGCGCGCACTTACCTGAGTTGGAAAGTAGACATTCTGGGCTTTCCAGAAATATATAATAGTCCATACTTTGCTCGAGATTTGATGGCCCAAACCGGCGTTCCAAATCAGCTCAAAACTGCCTGGCGTTAAATGCCGGAAATGGCACAAGAATGGGAGTTAAACGCCCAAACTGGCACAAAATCTGGCATTTAACTCCAAGAGAAGTCTCTACATGAAAATACTTCAATGCTCAGCCCAAGCACACACCAAGTGGGCCCGGAAGTGGATTTTTATGTCATTTACTCATCCTTGTAAACCCTAGGCTACTAGTTCTCTACAAATAGGACCTTTTACTATTGTATTCTTATCTTGGTAGCTATCTTTAGTCTTATGCTATCTTAGGTCATGGGGGCTGGCCTCACGGCCATGCCTAGACCTTGTTCTTATGTATTTTCAACGGCGGAGTTTCTACACACCATAGATTAAGGTGTGGAGCTCTGCTGTACCTCGAGTATTAATGCAATTACTATTGTTCTTCTATTCAATTCAGCTTATTCTTGTTCTAAGATATTCATTTGCACCCAAGAACATGATGAATGTGATGATTATGTGACACTCATCATCATTCTCACTTATGAACGAGTGCCTGACAACCACTTCTGTTCTACAAGCAAACAAGGCTTGAATGTTTATCTCTTGGATCCCTTGATCAGAATCTTCGTGGTATAATCTAGAATTGATGGCGGCATTCAAGAGAATTCGAAAGGTCTAAACCTTGTCTGTGGTATTCTGAGTAGGATTCAATGATTGAATGACTGTGACGAGCTTCAAACTCCTGAAGGCTGGGCGTTAGTGACAGACGCAAAAGAATCACTAGATTCTATTCTAACCTGATTGAGAACCGACAGATGATTAGCCGTACCGTGACAGGGTGCGTAGAACATTTTCACTGAGAGGATGGGAGGTAGCCACTGACAACGGTAAAACCCTACATACAGCTTGCCATGGAAAGGAGTAAGAAGGATTGGATGAAGACAGTAGGAAAGCAGAGAGACGGATGGGACAAAGCATCTCCATTCACTTGTCTGAAATTCTCACCAATGAATTACATAAGTATCTCTATCTTTATCTTTATGTTTTATTCATAAATCATCTATAACCATTTGAATCTACCTGACTGAGATTCACAAGATGACCATAGCTTGCTTCATACCAACAATCTCCGTGGGATCGACCCTTACTCGCGTAAGGTTTATTACTTAGACGACCTAGTGCACTTGCTGGTTAGTTGTGCGAAGTTGTGATAAAGAGTTGAGATTACAATTGTGCGTACCATGTTGATGGCGCCATTGATGATCACAATTTCGTGCACCAAGTTTTTGGTGCCGTTGCCGGGGATTGTTTGAGTTTGGACAACTGACAGTTGATCTTGTTGCTTAGATTAGGTATTTTTCAGAATTTTTAAGAATGAATTCTAGTGTTTCAAGGTGATGTTCTTATCATCACCAAAGCTGATTGATCTTCATCAATTTAGCTCTTGAATGCAATGTCCTGCTAAAGCTTGGCTAGCCGTGTCTAATTCCTTTAGACTAAAGCTTTAGACTAACATTGCATGATTCCTGGAATTCTTATTAAAAATTTTGAATCTCTTTATTTTCTTTTTCCACATAATTTTCGAAAAAACCAAAAAATTACAAAAAAAAAACCAAAAATATTTTATGTTTCTTATTGAGACACTAGTCTCATTGTAAGTTTGGTGTCAATTGCATGTTTCCGTTCTTCTTACATTTATCATGTGTCTTCAGTGATCTTCAAGTTGTTCTTGATGATTTACTTGCTCTGATCTTTAAATTCTCTTGTTTTGTGTGTTTTGTTGTTTCTCATATGCATTCTCAATTTGTTAGTGTCAGTAGTATACAAACTTCTAAGTTTGGTGTCTTGCATGCATTGTTTATTTGATTTCAGTTGCATTTTGATTATTCCTCATTATTAAAAATCCAAAAAATTTTTAATTTATGTCTTTTCAAGTCAATAATACAGAGAATTGAAGATTGAGAACATACTGCAGAGGAATTACACAGAAAAAGTTGGGCGTTCAAAATGCCCAGTGAAGAAGGAAAACTGGCGTTTAAACGCCAGCAGGGTGCCTGGCTGGGCGTTTAACGCCCAAAATGGTAGTATTTTGGGCGTTAAACGCCAGAATGGATACCATTCTCGGCGTTTAACGCCAGGATGGCACAAGAGGGAAGATTTGCTACTTTTAGGGATGTTTTCATTAGTTTTTATGCTAAATTCACATTTCTGGACTTTACTATGAGTTTGTGTGTTTTTCTGTGATTTCAGGTAATTTCTGGCTGAAATTGAGGGACTTGAGCAAAACTCTGAAAAAGGCTGACAAAAGGACTGCTGATGCTATTGGAATCTGACCTCCCACTCGAAATGGATTTTCTGGAGCTATAGAACTCCAAATGGCGCGCTCTCAACGGCGTTGAAAAGTAGACATCCAGAGCTTTTCAGCAATATATAATAGTCTATACTTTATTTGGGAATTGATGACGTAACTTGGCGTTGAACGCTGAGTACATGCTGCTGTCTGGAGTTAAACACCAGAAACACGTCATGATCCGGAGTTGAACGCCCAAAACGCGTTATAACTTGGAGTTCAACTCCAAGAGAAGCCTCAGCTCGTGGATAGATGAAGCTCAGCCCAAGCACACACCAAGTGGGCCCCGAAAGTAGATTTATGCATCAATTACTTACCTTTGTAAACCTTAGTAGCTAGTTTAGTATAAATAAGACTTTTTACTAGTGTATTAGTCATCTTTTGACAGTTTAATCTTTGGACTTTGTAGTCTTTGATCATTCGGTCTCTTGATCATGGAGAGGGCTGGCCATTCGGCCATGCCTGAACCTTTTACTTATGTGTTTTCAACAGTGGAGTTTCTGCACACCATAGATTAAGGGTGTGGAGCTCTGCTGTACCTCAAGTCTCAATATAATTAATATTATTTTCTATTCAATTCTCTTTTATTCTTATTCCAAGATATACGTTGCACAACACTTTGATGAATGTGATGATCCGTGACACTCATCATCATTCTCACCTATGAACGCGCGTGACTGACAACAACTTCCGTTCTACCTTGAGAGGAGCACAACATCTTCACACACTTGTCTGAAATTCCCACTATTGCTTTACATAAGTATTTCTATCCCTTTTTATTTTATTTATTTTTATTTATCCAATCTAATCACATTTGACTTTATGAGTCCACTTAACTGAGATTTACAAGATGACCATAGCTTGCTTCATACCAACAATCTCTGTGGGATCGACCCTTACTCACGTAAGGTATTACTTGGACGCCCCAGTGCACTTGCTGGTTAGTTGAACGGAGTTGTGACTTCAAATAGAGCCAATTATTAAATTTCATACAAGTACAAGAAGTATGGATCACAATTTCGTCCACCAAGTTTTTGGCGCCGTTGCTGGGGATTGTTCGAGTATGGACAACTGACGGTTCATCTTGTTGCTCAGATTAGGTAATTTTCTTTTCAAAAACTTTTTCAAAATTTTTCTTTTTCGTTTTTTCAAAAATATTTTCGAAAAAAATTAATAAAATCATAAAAATCAAAAATATTTTGTGTTCTTGTTTGAGTCTTGAGTCAAATTTTAAGTTTGGTGTCAATTGCATGCTTTAAAAATTTTTCTTGCATTTTTCGAAAAAAATTCATGCATTCATGGTGTTCTTCATGATTTTCAAGTTGTTCTTGACAAGTCTTCTTGTTTGATCTTGATGATTTCTTGTTTTGTGTTGTTTGTTGTTTCTCATATGCATTTTTTGTTTATTAGAGTCCATGCATTACAAATTTCTAAGTTTGGTATCTTGCATGTTTTCTTTGCATCAAAAATTTTTCAAAAATATGTTCTTGATGTTCAACATGATCTTCAAAGTGTTCTTGGTGTTCATCTTGACATTCATAGTGTTCTTGCATGCATCATGAGTTTTAATTCATAATTTTCATGTTGTGAGTCATTTTGGTTGTTTTTCTCTCTCATCATTAAAAATTCAAAAAAATAAAAAAAATATCTTTTCCTTATTTCCCTCCAAATTTTCAAAATTTTGGGTTGACTTGGTCAAAAATTTTTTAAAATTAGTTGTTTCTTACAAGTCAAGTCAAAATTCCAATTTTAAAAATCTTATCTTTTCAAAATCTTTTTCAAAATTATATCTTTTTTATTTTTTTTCTTTTTTTCTCTATTTTTCGAAAATTTCAAAAATCTTTTTCAAAATATTTTCAAAATCTTTTTCTTATCTTTATATCATATTTTCGAAAATTAGCTAACAATTAATGTGATTGGTTCAAAAATTTGAAGTTTGTTACTTTCTTGTTAAGAAAGGTTCAATCTTTAAGTTCTAGAATCTTATCTTGTAGTTTCTTGTTAGTTAAGTCATTTTAAAAATTAAATCTTTTTCAAATATATCTTTTTTGTTTTATCTTATCTTTTTCAAAAATTTTATCTTTTTCAAAATTTGATTTCAAAATATCTTATCTAACCTCTTATCTTCTTATCTTTTCAAATTTGATTTTAATATCTTTTTCAACTAACTCTTTGACTTTTTGTTTGTCTCTCATCTTTTTCAAAACCAACTAACTACTTTTCCCTCTCTAATTTTCGAAAATATCTCATCTCTTTTTCAAAAATTCTTTTGTTTTAAATTTTGATTTTAATTACTTCTTATCTTTAATTTTCGAAAATTACTAACCTCTTTTTCAAAATTGTTTTCGAAATTATCCCTCTCTATTCTTATTATATTTAATTATTTATTTACTAAAACTTCTCTTCAACCCTATCCACATAATATCCGAATCCCCTCTTCTACTTTCTTCTCTCTTTTCTTTTTCTACTAACATAAAGGAATCTCTATACTGTGACATAGAGGATTCCTCTTTCTTTTCTTGTTTTCTTCAGAGGATTCCTCTTCTTTTTTTTTTCTGTTCTCTTCTCTTTCATATGAGCAGGAACAAGGAAAAAGGCACTCTTGTTGAAGCTGATCCAGAACCTGAAAAGGACTCTGAAGAGGAAATTGAGAGAAGCTAAATTACAACAATCCAGAGGCAACCTTTCAGAAATTTTCGAACAAGAGAAGGAGATGGCAGCCAAAAATAATAATAATGCAAGGAGAATGCTTGGTGACTTTACAAAGCCAACGTCCAAGTTTGATGGAAGAATCATCTCCATTCCTGCCATTGGAGCCAACAACTTTGAGCTGAAACCTCAGGTAGTTGCCTTAATGCAACAAAACTGCAAGTTTTATGGACTTCCATCTGAAGATCCATACCAGTTTCTAACTGAGTTCTTGCAGATCTGTGAGACTGTAAAGACGAATGGAGTTGATCCTGAAGTCTACAGACTCATGCTTTTCCCTTTTGCTGTAAGAGACAGAGCTAGAATATGGTTGGATTCACAACCTAAGGATAGCCTGGACTCCTGGGATAAGCTGGTCACTGCCTTCTTGGATAAATTCTTTCCTCCTCAAAACCTGAGCAAGCTGAGAGTGGATGTTCAAACCTTCAAGCAAAAAGATGGTGAATCCCTCTATGAAGCTTGGGAAAGATACAAGCAGCTGACCAAAAGATGTCCATCTGACATGTTTTCAGAATGGACCATATTAGATATATTCTATTATGGTCTATCTGAATTTTCGAAAATGTCATTGGACCATTCTGCAGGTGGATCTATTCACCTAAAGAGAACGCCTGAAGAGGCTCAAGAACTCATTGACATGGTTACAAACAACCAATTCATGTACACCTCTGAGAGGAATTCCGTGAATAATGGGATACCTCAGAAGAAAGGAGTTCTTGAAATTGATGCTCTGAATGCCATATTGGCTCAGAACAAAGTGTTGACTCAGCAGGTCAACATGATCTCTCAAAGTTTGAATGGATGGCAACATGCATCCAACAGTACTAAAGAGGCAGCTTCCGAAGAAGCTTATGATCCTGAGAACCCTGCCATGGCAGAGGTTAATTACATGGGTGAACCTTATGGAAACACCTATAACTCATCATGGAGAAATCATCCAAATTTCTCATGGAAGGATCAACAAAAGCTTCAACAAGGCTTTAACAATGGTGGACGCAATAGGCTAAGCAATAGCAAGCAATATCCATCATCTTCTCAGTAACAGACAGAGAACTCTGAGCAAAACACCTCTAATTTAGCCAATCTAGTCTCTGAT
>NC_029776.3:69696591-69697853 GCF_000817695.3 Arachis duranensis | reverse complement strand
AGGAGCTGTGATAGATGTCAACAGAGGAGAATTAGTCCTTCAATTGAATGGGGACTACCTTGTGTTTAAGGCACATGGCCATCCCTCTGTGACAAAAGAGAGTAAGCATGAAGAGCTTCTCTCGGTTCAGAGTCAAGAAGAGCCACCACAGTCAAACTCTAAGTTTGGTGTTGTGAGGCCACAACCAAACTCTAAGTTTGGTGTTAAGATCCCATATCCAAACTTTAAGTTTGGTGTTGGGATTATACAACATTGACCTGATCACCTTGTGGCTCCATAAGAGCCACTGTCAAGCTATTGACATTAAAGAAGCGCTTGTTGGGAGGCAACCCAATTTTATTTATCTAATTTTTATTTTATTGTTATTTTATGTTTTATTAGGTACATGATCATGAGGAGTCACGAAAAAATCAAAAAAAATTAAAAACAGAATCAAAAACAGCAGAAGAAAAAAATCACACCCTGGAAGACGCACAGGCTGGCGTTCAACGCCAGTAAGATGCATCTGGCTGGCGTTCAACGCCAGAACAGAGCATCATTCTGGCGCTGAACGCCAGAAACAAGCAACATTCTGGCGCTGAACGCCAGGAATGTGCTTAGAGAAGAAAAGCTGGCGCTGAACGCCAGTAACAAGCATGAAACTGGTGTTCAACGCCAGAAACATGCTTTACATGGGCGTTGAATGCCCAGAACGTGCACCAATGGGCGTTTAAATGCCAGAATGGTGTGCAAAGGCATTTTACATGCCTATTTGGTGCAGGGATGGAATTCCATGACACCTCAGGATCTGTGGACCCCACATGATCACCTCAGGATCTGTGGACCCCACAGGATCCCCACCTACTATATTCCTACCTTACTCCCTAATCCTAATTTTGTGATGACTATTCCCCATGTCACACTTCCCAACACTCTTCACCAATCACCTCAATTCCTCTTCCCAATCACCCCCTTCACCACTCACATCCATCCACTCTTCCCCATAAACCCCACCTTCCTTCAAAAATTCAAAACCATTTTCCCACCCATTCCCACCCTAAATGGCCGAATATACACTACCCCCTCTCCCTATATATACCCTTTTATTCTACTTCATTTTCACAAAACACAACCCCCCTCTTCTTCCCCTTGGCCGAACCTACCTCTCTCCCTGGTGCACGAAATTGCAATTACACTTTTGCAATTCCGCACAACTAACCAGCAAGTGCACTGGGTCGTCCAAGTAATACCTTACGTGAGTAAGGGTCGATCCCACGGAAATT
>NC_029776.3:69694046-69695145 GCF_000817695.3 Arachis duranensis | reverse complement strand
TTTTTGATTCACTGCTTTTTCTTGCTTCAAGAATCAATTTGATGATTTTTCAGATCCTCAATAACAGTTCTCCTTTTCCATCATTCTTTCAAGAGGCAACAATTTTAACATTCTTAAAACAACAAATTCAAAAGACATGCGCTGTTCAAGCATTCATTCAGAAAACAAAAAGTATTGTCACCACATCAACTAATTCAACTAGTTTCAAAGATGAATTTAAAATCCTATACTTCTTGTTCTTTTGTGATTAAAGTATTTTTCATTTAAGAGAGGTGATGGATTCATAGGACATTCATAGCTTTAAGGCATAGACACTAAGATACTAATGATCATGTAATAAGACACAAACATAGATAAACATAAGCATAAATTTTCGAAAAACAGGAAAATGAAGGACAAGGAGATTAAAGAACGGGTCCACCTTAGTGATGGCGGCTTGTTCTTCCTCTTGAAGATCTTATGGAGTGCTTGAGCTCCTCAATGTCTCTTCCTTGCCTTTGTTGCTCCTCTCTCATGATTCTATGTTCTTCTTTAATTTCATGGAGGAGGATGGAATGTTCTTGGTGCTCCACCCTTAGTTGTCCCATGTTGGAACTCAATTCTCCTAGGGAGGTATTGATTTGCTCCCAATAGCTTTGTGGAGAAAAGTGCATCCCTTGAGATGAATCTCTCCATCTTCCATGGCTCGGAGGTGGAAGCTTTTGTCTTCCTTTCCTCTTTCTAGAGGTTTCTCCGGTCTGAGGTGCCATAAATGGTTATGGAGAAACAAAACGCAACGCTTTTATCACACCAAACTTAGAAGGTTTGCTCGTCCTCGAGCAAAAGAATAAAGAAGAGAGAGAGTGGTGGGGTAGGTGGGGATCCTGTGGGGTCCACAGATCCTGAGGTGTCAAGGATAATTCATCCCTGCACCAAGTGGCGAGCAAAAATGCTCCTTATGCCAATTCTGACGTTAAACGCCGGGCTGGTGCCCATTTCTGGCGTTTAACGCCAGCTTGGTGCCCATTCCTGGCGTTTAACGCCAGTCTGGTGCCCCTTTCTGGCGTTAAACGCCCAG
Organism: Arachis duranensis; assembly: GCF_000817695.3. Lineage (NCBI taxonomy): Eukaryota > Viridiplantae > Streptophyta > Magnoliopsida > Fabales > Fabaceae > Arachis > Arachis duranensis. The sequence continues at coordinate 69,694,088 of NC_029776.3, read as the reverse complement.
AATGGTGCCAGACTGGGCGTTAAACGCCCATCTGCTAGCCTC
>NC_029776.3:69692278-69693856 GCF_000817695.3 Arachis duranensis | reverse complement strand
CATGATCATCAACCTACAGAAAACATAAAATAGCAAAAGAGGATAGATAAATATAACAAGATTGGGTTGCCTCCCAACAAGCGCTTCTTTAATGTCAGTAGCTTGACAGTGGGCCCTCATGGAGCCTCACGGATGCTCAGAGCAATGTTGGAACCTCCCAACACCAAACTTAGAGTTTGGTTGTGACCTTCCAACACCAAACTTAGAGTTTGACTGTGGGGGCTCTGTTTGACTCTGTTTTGAGAGAAGCTCTTCATGCTTCCTCTCCATGGTTACAGAAGGAAAACCTTGAGATTTATAGTTTGCACTGTCTGCAAGCCACGGAGCTTCCTGAATAGCAAACAATTGCTCATCCGGAAAGGTTTCAGAGATCTCAGTAGGAGGGAGGGATGCTCCTGCTACTGGTTCTATCCGGGACAGGTGATCAGCTACTTGATTCTCTGTCCCTTTTTTGTCTCTTATTTTTATATCAAACTCTTGCAGAAGCAACACCCATCTTATGAGCCTGGGTTTTGAATCCTGCTTTGTGAGTAGATATTTAAGAGCAGCATGGTCAGTGTACACAATCACTTTTGATCCTACTAAATAAGATCTGAACTTGTCAATGGCATAAACCACTACAAGTAGCTCCTTTTCTGTGGTTGTGTAGTTCTTCTGTGCATCATTTAGAATACGGCTGCCATAATAAATGACGTGCAAAAGCTTACCATGCCTTTGTCCCAGTACTGCACCAATGGCATGGTCACTGGCATCACACATTAGTTCAAATGGTAATGTCCAGTCTGGTGCAGAGATGACTGGTGCTGTGACCAGCTTAGCTTTCAGGGTCTCAAACGCCTGCAGACACTCCTTATCAAAGATAAATGGCGTATCAGCAGCTAGCAGATTACTCAGAGGTTTTGCAATTTTTGAAAAATCCTTTATAAACCTTCTGTAGAATCCTGCTTGCCCTAGAAAGCTTCTGATTGCCTTAACATTGGTAGGTGGTGGCAATTTTTCAATTACTTCAACTTTAGCTTGATCCACCTCTATTACCTTGTTTGAAATTTTATGCCCAAGGACAACTCCTTCAGTCACCATAAAGTGACATTTTTCCCAGTTTAAAACTAGGTTGGTCTCTTGGCATCTTTTCAGAACAAGTGCTAGATGGTTAAGGCAGGAGCTGAATGAGTCTCCAAATACTGAAAAGTCATCTATGAAGACTTCTAGAAATTTCTCTACCATATCTGAGAAGATAGAGAGCATGCACCTCTGAAAGGTTGCAGGTGCATTGCACAGACCAAAAGGCATCCTCCTGTAGGCAAATACTCCAGAAGGACATGTAAATGCTGTTTTCTCTTGGTCTTGAGGATCTACTACAATTTGGTTGTAACCTGAATAGCCATCTAAAAAACAGTAGTATTCATGACCTGCTAGTCTCTCTAGCATCTGGTCTATGAAAGGTAAAGGAAAATGATCCTTTCTGGTGACTGTATTGAGCCTTCTGTAGTCAATACACATACGCCACCTTGTAACTGTTCTTGTAGGAACCAGTTCATTGTTTTCAATATGAACCACTGTCATGCCTCCCTTCTTGGG
>NC_029776.3:69691789-69692109 GCF_000817695.3 Arachis duranensis | reverse complement strand
CACTGGCTTAGCATCATCCTCCAATAGGATCTTGTGCATGCATCTTACTGGGCTAATGCCCTTAAGATCACTTATGGACCATGCAAGAGCTGTCTTGTGTGTCCTTAGCAGTTGAATTAGTGCTTCCTCTTCCTGTGGATTTAAAGCAGAGCTTATGATCACTAGAAAAGTGTCACCTTCTCCTAGAAATGCATATTTCAGGGATGGTGGTAGTGGCTTGAGCTCTGGTTTAGGAGGCTTATCTTCTTCCTGAGGAATTTTCAGAATTTCTTTTATTTCCTTTAGTTCCTCCAGATCAGGCTGAACATCTTTAATGATGT
>NC_029776.3:69690740-69691565 GCF_000817695.3 Arachis duranensis | reverse complement strand
AACGCCAAGTTCATGCTGCTGTCTGGAGTTAAACGCCAGAAAAACGTCATGATCCGGAGTTGAACGCCCAAAACACGTTATAACTTGGAGTTCAACTCCAAGAAAGGCCTCAACTCGTGGATAGCTTTGATCTCAGCCCCAGCACACACCAAGTGGGCCCCAGAAGTGGATTTCTGCACCAATTATCTTAGTTTACTCATTTTTTTTAAACCTAGGTTACTAGTTTACTATTTAAACAACTTTTAGAGACTTATCTTGTACCTCATGACATTTTCAGATCTGAATTACATACTTTGTGATGGCATGAGTCTCTAAACTCCATTGTTGGGGGTGAGGAGCTCTGCAGCGTCTCGATGATTAATACAATTCCTTTGTTTTCCATTCAAACACGCTTGTTCTTATCTAAGATGTTCATTCGCGCTTAATTGTGAAGAAGGTGATGAGCCGTGACACTCATCACCTCCCTCAATCCATGAACGTGTGCCTGACAACCACCTCCGTTCTACATCAGATTGAATGAATGTCTCTTAGATTCCTTAATCAGAATCTTCGTGGTATAAGCCGGATCGATGGCGGCATTCATGAGAATCCGGAAAGTCTAAACCTTGTCTGTGGTATTCCGAGTAGGATTCCGGGATTGAATGACTGTGACGTGCTTCAAACTCCTGAGGGCTGGGCGTTAGTGACAGACGCAAAAGAATCAATGGATTCTATTCCAACCTGATTGAGAACCGACAGATGATTAGCCGTGCTGTGACAGAGCATAGGAACGTTTTCACTGAGAGGATGGGAAGTAGCCACTGACAACGGTGACACCCTACATAG
>NC_029776.3:69688070-69689090 GCF_000817695.3 Arachis duranensis | reverse complement strand
GAACTCAGTCCGGTGGATCAGGCTAATGAAATTAATCAACAATTGGACTTTCTTACTCAGCAGCTAGCCGAATTCAAGGAAATATTACAGGAAACAAGAATGGCTAACAGGAATATGGAAGTGCAATTAAAGCAGACAGAAAAGCAACTGTCAAAATAAATAGCAGAAGAATGCCAAGCAGTTCAATTAAGAAGTGGGAAAACATTAAATACCTCACTTCAAAGCAGCAGGAAGCCAAGAAATGAACAAATGGCCAATCAAAATCCCTCTGAGGACAATCAGAGCCCAGAGAGGAACAATACTAGCGCTGAACGCCCAGACCATGCTCATTCCTGGCGTTCAACGCCAGAAACAAGCATGAATCTGGCGTTGAACGCCCAAAGGGAACATGGTTCTGGCATTCAAACGCCAGTAACAAATAAGGAAGTGGCGTCTAACGCCACTTCAGCTTCCACCCCTGGCATTCAAATGCCAGTGGGTGATCAGTCACATACAAGTGCTGATAACAACCCTTCTAAAAAGGCTTCCCAGCCCATTTCTGTAGGTAATAAGCCTGCAGCAACTAAGGTTGAGGAATACAAAGCCAAAATGCCTTATCCTCAAAAACTCCGCCAAGCGGAACAGGATAAGCAATTTGCCCGCTTTGCAGACTATCTCAGGACTCTTGAAATAAAGATTCCGTTTGCAGAAGCACTTGAGCAAATACCATCCTATGCTAAGTTCATGAAAGAGATCTTAAGTCATAAGAAGGATTGGAGGGAAACTGAAAAATTTTACCTCACTGAAGAATGCAGTGTAGTCATTCTGAAAAGCTTACCTGAGAAGCTTAAAGATCCTGGAAGCTTTATGATACCATGCACATTAGAGGGTACTTGTACCAAGCAAGCTTTATGTGATCTTGGGGCAAGTATCAACCTAATACCTGCATCTACTGTCAGGAAGCTTGGTTTAGCTGAAGAAATTAAACCAACCAGGATATGTCTTCAACTTGCTGATGGCTCCATTAAATACCCATCAGGC
>NC_029776.3:69687606-69687829 GCF_000817695.3 Arachis duranensis | reverse complement strand
CATCCAGACACCCCAAATGACTGCATGAGTGTTGATATTATTGACTCTTTGGTAAGAGAGGTCAATATGGCTGAGAGTCTCGAATCAGAGCTAGAAGACATCTTTAAAGATGTTCAGCCTGATTTGGAGGAATCAGAGAAGATAATAGAACCTCTGAAGATCCCTCAAGAAGAGGAGAAACCTCCAAAACCCGAACTCAAACCATTACCACCATCCCTGAAAT
>NC_029776.3:69686814-69687446 GCF_000817695.3 Arachis duranensis | reverse complement strand
AGTGATCTTAAGGGCATTAGCCCAGCCAGATGCATGCACAAAATCTTACTGGTGGGTGACGCCAAGCCAGTGGTTCAACCACAAAGGCGGCTGAATCCAGCTATGAAAGAAGTGGTGCAGAAGGAGGTCACTAAATTACTAGAGGCTGGGATTATTTATCCTATCTCTGACAGCCCCTGGGTGAGCCCTGTCCAAGTCGTCCCTAAGAAGGGAGGCATGACAGTGATTCATAATGAAAAGAATGAACTGGTTCCTACAAGAACAGTTACAGGGTGGCGTATGTGTATTGATTATAGAAGACTCAATACAGCCACCAGAAAGGATCATTTTTCTTTACCATTCATAGACCAGATGCTAGAAAGACTAGCAGGTCATGAATACTACTGCTTCCTGGATGGATATTCAGGTTATAATCAAATTGCAGTAGATCCCCAAGATCAAGAGAAAACGGCATTCACATGCCCATCGGGAGTATTTGCATACAGAAGGATGCCATTTGGCCTGTGCAATGCACCTGCAACCTTTCAAAGGTGCATGCTCTCAATTTTCTCTGATATGTTGGAAAAATTCCTGGAAGTCTTCATGGATGACTTTTCAGTATTTGGAGACTCATTCAGCTCCTGTCTTGACCA
>NC_029776.3:69681790-69683054 GCF_000817695.3 Arachis duranensis | reverse complement strand
ACATCTTGAGGCTTCTATTTCCAAATTACAAGAAGCTATGGACCAAATAAAGGAAGAACAGGATAATCAAAGTAGCATGCTTTGCAAACTGCTCAAGGAACAGGAGGAGCAAGGGCGTGATCTAAGGGAGCTAAAGCGCCAAAGGATTAATCCATGAAAAAGCACCACATATTTTAAAGGAGCACCTACTCCTCAAAACAACAGGTTGCTGAGTTCCTATTTTTGCTTTAGCTTAGTGATAGTATTATTATAGAAATTCACCTTAGGAGATATTTAGTAGTAATTAGTATGTCTATTTTGATTTTATTTCCAATTAAGCTATAATTTATTTTTCTCATCATCATCAGGCATGAATAAAGTAGTAGATTTTTTTTAGAATAAAGAAGTAATCTATATTTTTCGAGTTCTCAATAATAAAAATTATAATTAATTATATGTGGTGGCAATACTTTTTGTTCTCTGAATGAATGCTTGAACAGTGCATAATTTGTACTTTGAATTTGATGAATATTGGCTCCTGAAAGGATGAGGAACACGAAAAATATTATTGATGATCTGAAAAATCATGAAATTGATTCTTGAAGCAAGAAAAAGCAGTCAAAAAAAAAAAAAAGAAGCCATGAGCACTAAGTAAGAGTAAAAAGGATCCAAGGCTTTGAGCATCAATGGATAGGAGGGCCCAAGGAAATAAAATCCAGGCCTAAGCAGCTAAACCAAGCTGTCCCTAACAATGTGCTTGTGGCATGCAGGTCCAAGTTACAAACTTGAGACTAAGTGGTTAAAGTCGTGATCCAAGGCAAACAGAGTGTGCTTAAGAGGTCTGGATACTTCTGACTGGGGACTTTAGCAAAGCTAAGTCACAATCTGAAAAGGTTCACCTAGTCATGTGTCTGTGGCATTTATGTATCTGGTGGTAATACTTGAAAACAAAGTGCTTAGGGCCACAGCCAAGACTCACAAAATAACTGTGTTCAAGAATCAACATACTACACTAGGAGAGTCAATAATACTATCTGAATTCTGAGTTCCTAAGGGTGTCAATCATTCTGAAATTCAAAAGATACAGGGAGATGCCAAAACTGTTCAGGAACAAAAAGCTACAAGCCCCGCTCATCTAATAAGAATCTGAGCTTCATCTAAAACTCTAAAGTATTATTACTTCTTAATTTCTGTTAAAGCCTATTTTATTTATCTAGTTGCTTGAGGACAAGCAACAGTTTAAGTTTGGTGTTGTGATGAGCGGATATTTTATACGCTTTTTGGG
>NC_029776.3:69681092-69681625 GCF_000817695.3 Arachis duranensis | reverse complement strand
TTTTTCTGTGATTTTAGGTATTTTCTGGCTGAAATTGAGGGAGCTGAGCAAAAATCTGACTTAGGCTGAAAAAGGACTGCTGATGCTGTTGGATCCTGACCTCCCTGCATTCGGAATAGATTTTCTGGAGCTACAGGAGTCCAATTGGCGCGCTCTCAATGGCGTTAGAAAGTAGACATCCAGGGCTTTCCAGCAATATATAATAGTCCATACTTTGCGCGAAGATAGACGACGTAACTTGGCGTTGAACGCCAAGTTCATGCTGCTATCTGGAGTTAAACGCCAGAAAAACGTCATGATCCGGAGTTGAACGCCCAAAACACGTCATAACCTGGAGTTTAACACCAAGAAAGGCCTCTACTCGTGGATAGCTTTGATCTCAGCCCCAGCACACACCAAGTGGGCCCCAGAAGTGGATTTCTGCACCAATTATCTTAGTTTACTCATTTTTTGTAAACCTAGGTTACTAGTTTATTATTTAAACAACTTTTAGAGACTTATCTTGTACCTCATAACATTTTCAGATCTGAATT
>NC_029776.3:69679951-69681004 GCF_000817695.3 Arachis duranensis | reverse complement strand
GCTCTGCAGCGTCTCGATGATTTAATACAATTCCTTTGTTTTCCATTCAAACACGCTTGTTCTTATCTAAGATGTTCATTCGCGCTTAATTGTGAAGAAGGTGATGAGCCGTGACACTCATCACCTCCCTCAATCCATGAACGTGTGCCTGACAACCACCTCCGTTCTACATCATATTGAATGAATGTCTCTTAGATTCCTTAATCAGAATCTTCGTGGTATAAGCCGGATCGATGGCGGCATTCATGAGAATCCGGAAAGTCTAAACCTTGTTTGTGGTATTCCGAGTAAAGAGTTGAAGTCAGAGGACAAAGCATCTCCAAAACTCCAACATATTCCCCATTACTGCACAACAAGTAACGCTATTATTCTCTATTATTTTAACTTACAATTTTAAATACTTTGACTTCTTACAACTAAATCCAAATAACTTTATTGGCCTCCTGACTAAGATTAATAAAATAAACATTGATTGCTTCAAACCAATAATCTCCGTGGGATCGACCCTTACTCACGTAAGGTATTACTTGGACGACCCAGTGCACTTACTGGTTAGTTGTGCGAATCACAAATTCGTGCACCAATGTCATCTAGCTCTGATTCAAGACTTTTAGTCATATTGACCTCCTCCACCAAAGAATCAATAATATCAGTGCTCATGCAGTCATTTGATGTGTCTGGATGCTGCATAGCTTTGACAACATTCAACTTGAACTCATCCTCATTGACTCTCAGGGTTAATTCCCCTTTTTGGACATCAATGAGGGTCCGTCCAGTTGCTATGAAAGGTCTTCCTAGAATGAGAGTTGCACTCTTGTGCTCCTCCATTTCCAGCACTACAAAGTCAGTGGGAAAGGCAAATGGCCTAACCTTAACAATCATGTCCTCAATTATGCCTGATGGGTATTTAATGTAGCCATCAGCAAGTTGAAGACATATCCTGGTTGGTTTGACTTCTTCAGTCAAGCCAAGCTTTCTGATAGTGGATGCAGGTATTAGAGTGATACTTGCTCCAAGGTCACACAGGGCTGTCTTGGTGCAAGCACCTTCTAA
>NC_029776.3:69675860-69676608 GCF_000817695.3 Arachis duranensis | reverse complement strand
ACACAAACTCATAGTAAAGTCCAGAAAAGTGAATTTTAACTAAAAACTAATAAAAATATACTAAAAACTAACTAAATCATACTAAAAACATACTAAAAACAATGCCAAAAAGCGTATAAATTATCCGCTCATCACTCCCTCTCTACCATATTCTCTTCTTCTTCTTCTTCTTCTTCTCTTCTTTCTTCTATTGCTCGAGGATGAGCAATATTTTACGTTTGGTGTGGTCAAGACACAATCTTTTTTGTTTTCCACTACCATCAATGGCACCTAAGGCCGGAGAATCCTCTAGAAAAGGAAAAGGGAAGACAAAAGCTTCCACCTCCACTAGAAAGAGGAAAGGGAAGACAAAAGCTTTCACCTCTGAGTCATGGGAGATGGAGAGATTCATCTCAAAAGCCCATCAAGACCACTTCTATGAAGTTGTGGCCAAGAAGAAGGTGATCCCTAAGGTCCCTTTCAAGCTCAAGAAAAATGAGTATCCGGAGATCCGACATGAGATCCGAAGAAGAGGTTGGGATGTCTTAACCAACCCCATGCAACAAGTCGGAATCTTAATGGTTCAAGAGTTCTATGCCAATGCATGGATCACTAGGAACCATGATCAAAGTATGAACCCAAATCCAAAGAATTATCTCACAATGGTTCGGGGGAAATACTTAGATTTTAGTCCGGAAAATGTGAGGTTAGCGTTTCACTTGCCCATGATGCAAGGAGATGAACGCCCCTACACTAGAAGAGTCAACGT
>NC_029776.3:69674927-69675666 GCF_000817695.3 Arachis duranensis | reverse complement strand
ATCTGAAGTTACTGTGGATCGGGCCATCATGATTCATAGCATCATGATTGGAAAGGAAGTAGAAGTTCATGAGGTCATCTCCAATGAAATCTACAAAATGGCCGACAAGCCCTCCACCATGGCAAGGCTAGCTTTTCCTCACCTTATTTGCCATCTATGTTACTCAGCTGGAGTTATCATAGAAGGAGACATCCCCATTGAAGAGGATAAGCCCATCACCAAGAAGAGGATGGAGCAAGCAAGAAAGATCCCTCACGATTCTCAAGAGATGCATGAGGAAGCTCATCATCAAGAAATCCCTGAGATGCCTCAAGGGATGCACTTTCCTCCCAACAACTATTGGAGCAACTCAACATCTCCTTAGAAGATTTGAGCCACAATGTGGAACAATTAAGGGTGGAACATCATGAGCACTCCATCATTCTCCATGAAATAAGAGAAGATCAAAGAGCAATGAGGGAGGAGCAATAAAGGCAAGGAAGGGACATAGAAGAGCTTAAGGACATTGTTGGACCTTCGAGAAGAAGACGCCACTAAAGGTGGATTCATTCCTTGTTCTTTATTTCTTTCTGTTTTCGGTTTTTAATGTTGTGTTTATCTATGTTTTGTGTCTTTATTTCATGATCATTAGTATGTAGTAACAATGTCTTAAAGCTATGAATAAAATCCATTAATCCTTCACCTCTCTTAAATGAAAAATGTTTTAATTCAAAAGAACAAGAAGTACATAAATTTCAAA
>NC_029776.3:69674107-69674571 GCF_000817695.3 Arachis duranensis | reverse complement strand
GTGCTTAAGAGCTCTGGACACCTCTAACTGGGGACTCTAGCAAAGCTGAGTCACAATCTGAAAAGGTTCACCCAGTCATGTGTCTGTGGCATTTGTGTTTCCGGTGGTAATACTGGAAAACAAAATGCTTAGGGCCACGGCCAAGACTCATAAGTAGCTGTGTTCAAGAATCAACATGCTTAACTAGGAAAGTCAATAACATTATCCGAAATTCTAAGTTCCTAGAGAAGCCAATCATTCTAAACTGCAAAGGAAAAAGTGAGATGCCAAAACTATTCAGAAGCAAAAAGCTACAAGTCCCGCTCATCTAATTATAATTAATATTCATTGATATTCTGGAATTTATTGTATATTCTCTTCTTTTATCCAATTTGATTTTCAGTTGCTTGGGGACAAGCAACAATTTAAGTTTGGTGTTGTGATGAGCGGATAATTTATACGCTTTTTGGCATTGTTTTTAGGTA
>NC_029776.3:69673637-69673959 GCF_000817695.3 Arachis duranensis | reverse complement strand
TTTTGTGTGTTTTTCTGTGATTTCAGGTAATTTCTGGCTGAAATTGAGGGACTTGAGCAAAACTCTGAAAAAGGCTGACAAAAGGACTGCTGATGCTGTTGGAATCTGACCTCCCTGCACTCGAAATGGATTTTGTGAAGCTACAGAATTCCAAATGGCGCGCTCTCAAAAGCTTTGAAAAGTAGACATCCAGAGCTTTTCAGCAATATATAATAGTCCATACTTTATTTGGGGATTGATGACGTAACTTGGCGTTGAACGCCGAGTACATGCTGCTGTCTGGAGTTAAACGCCAGAAACACGTCATGATCCGGAGTTGAAT
>NC_029776.3:69672074-69673523 GCF_000817695.3 Arachis duranensis | reverse complement strand
ACCAAGTGGGCCCCGGAAGTGGATTTATACATCAATTACTTACTCATGTAAACCCTAGTAGCTAGTCTAGTATAAATAGGATAAGTTACTATTGTATTAGACATCTTTTGACAGTTTAATCTTTGGAATTTGTAGTCTTTGATCATTCGGTCTCTTGATCATGGAGAGGGCTGGCCATTCGGCCATGCCTGAACCTTTTACTTATGTGTTTTCAACAGTGGAGTTTCTGCACACCATAGATTAAGGGTGTGGAGCTCTGCTGTACCTCAAGTCTCAATACAATTATTATCACTTTCTATTCAATTCTCTTTTATTCTTATTCCAAGATATACGTTATACTTAACTTTGATGAATGTGATGATCCGTGACACTCATCATCATTCTCACCTATGAACAAAATTCCCGCTATTGATTTACATAAGTATTTCTATCCCTTTTTATTTTATTTATTTTTATTTATCCAATCTAATCACATTTGACTTTATGAGTCCACTTAACTGAGATTTACAAGATGACCATAGCTTGCTTCATACCAACAATCTCCATGGGATCGACCCTTACTCACGTAAGGTATTACTTGGACGACCCAGTGCACTTGCTGGTTAGTTGAACGGAGTTGTGACTTCAAATAGAGCCAATTATTAAATTTCATACAAGTACAAGAAGTATGGATCACAATTTCGTCCACCAGCCAGCCAGGGTGTCTGGCTGGGCGTTTAACGCCCAAAAGGGGTGAGTTTTGGATGTTAAACGCCAGAATGTGCACCATTCTGGGCGTTTAACACCAGGATGGCACAAGAGGGAAGATTTTGTTTTTAATGCCAATTTTTTTCAAGTTTTCAAAATTTTTCAAAATCAAATCTTTTTCAAATCATATCTTTTCAATCATATATTTTCAAATTCAATTTCTTTCCATTTTTCAAAAATACTTGCTAACAATTAATGAATTGATTCAACATTTCAAGTATGTTGCCTTTTCTGTTGAGAAAAGTTTAATGTTTGAATCATATCTTTTCTTGTTAGCCAAGTTATTAATTTTCAAATTCAAATCTTTTTAAATTGTTTTTCAAATTATATCTTCTCAATCATGTCTTTTTAAAACTATATCTTTTTCAATCATATCTTCTTAAATCACATCTTTTTCAAAATAGTTTCCAATCATATCTTTTTAATTTCTTATTTCAAAATCTTTTTCAAAAATCACTTGATTTCTTTCCCACTCTTAGTTTTCGAAAATCAATTAATCTTTTTTTAAATGTTTTTAAAATGTTTTTAATTTATTTTCAAAAATTTCTTCCCCTCTTCTCACATCTTTCTATTTAAGGACTAACACTCCTCCACTATCAACAATTCGAACTCTATCTCTCTTGATAAGTTCGAATTCTTCTTCTTCTACCTCCTCCTTCTATTCTTCTTTTCCTCTGACATCTCAAGGAATCTCTATACTGT
>NC_029776.3:69670301-69670619 GCF_000817695.3 Arachis duranensis | reverse complement strand
TGAAACAAGGTCCTCCATTAGAAACTTGGAGGCACAAGTGGGTCAGCTGAGTAAGAAAATTACTGAACTCCCTCCTAGCACTTTTCCAAGCAATACATAAGAGAATCCAAAAGGAGAGTGCAAGGCCATTAACATGACCTACATGTCCGAATTTGGAGAGGAGGAAGAGCCAGTGAGCGCCACTGAGGAAGGCCTCAATGGACGTTCACTGGCCTCTAATGAGTTCCCTAATGGGGAACCATGGGAATCTGAGGCTCACACTGAGACCATAGAGATTCCATTGGATTTACTTCTGCCATTCATGAGCTCTGATGAGTA
>NC_029776.3:69669951-69670271 GCF_000817695.3 Arachis duranensis | reverse complement strand
AGTACCTTGGAGCAATCATGAAGCTAAATGACAAGTTATTTGGTAATGAGACTTGGGAGGATGAACCCCCTTTGCTCACCAAAGAGCTGGATAACTTGACTAGGCAGAGATTACCTCAAAAGAGACAGGATCCTGGGAAGTTCTCAATACCTTGTACAGTAGGCACCATGACCTTCAAAAAGGCTCTGTGTGACCTAGGGTCAAGCATAAATCTCATGCCCCTCTCTGTAATGGAGAAGCTAGGGATCTTTGAGGTGCAAGCTGCAAAAATCTCACTAGAGATGGCAGACAATTCAAGAAAACAAGCTTATGGACTTGTT
>NC_029776.3:69667170-69669607 GCF_000817695.3 Arachis duranensis | reverse complement strand
TGGTGTTAAACCCCCACATTCAAACTCTAAGTTTGGTGTTGGGAGGTTCCAACATTGCTCTGAGCATATGTGAGGCTCCATGAGAGCCCACTATCAAGCTACTGACATTAAAGAAGCGCTTGTTGGGAGGCAACCCAATGTTATATTTATCTATTTTTTCTTTGTTATTTTATGTTTTTTGTATGTTGATGATCATGGGAAGTCACAAAATCAATTGAAAAAGTAAAAACAGAATGAAAAACAGAAAGAAAAATGGCACACCCTGGAGGAAGACCTTGCTGGCGTTTAAACGCCAGTAAGGGCAGCAAATGGGCGTTTAACGCCCAGTCTGGCACCATTCTGGGCGTTTAACGCCAGAAAGGGGCACCAGACTGGCGTTAAACGCCAGGAAAGGGCAAGAAGTTGGCGTTAAACGCCAGAAATGGGCACTAGCCTGGCGTTTAACGCCAGAATTGGCATAAAGAGCATTTTTGCTCGCCACTTGGTGCAAGGATGAATTTTCCTTGACACCTCAGGATCTGTGGACCCCACAAGATCCCCACCTACCCCACCACTCTCTTTCTTCTTCACTCATTCACCAATCACCTCAATACCTATTCCCCAAAAACCTCTCACCTATCAAATCCCATCTTTTTTTCTTCACCACTCACATCCATCCTTCATAAAACCCCACCTACCTCACCATTCAAATTCAAAACACTTTCCCTCCCAAACCCACCCTCACATAGCCGAACATTACACCCTCTCTCCACTCCTATATAAACCCATCTTCACTCCTTCATTTTCACACAACCTAAACACTACTTCTTCCCCTTAGCCGAACCACAAAGCCTCCTCCATCTCCTTCATTTCTTCTTCTTCTACTCTCTTCTTTCTTCTTTTGCTCGAGGACGAGCAAACCTTTTATGTTTGGTGTGGTAAAAGCATTGCTTTTTGTTTTTCCATAACCATTTATGGCATCCATGGCCGGAGAAACCTCTAGAAAGAGGAAAGGGAAGGCAAAAGCTTCCACCTCCGAGTCATGGGAGATGGAGAGATTCATCTCAAGGGTGCATCAATACCACTTCTATGAAGTTGTGGCCATGAAGGAGGTGATCCCCGAGGTCCCTTTCAAACTCAAAAAGAGTGAATATCCAGAGATCGGACATGAGATCCGAAGAAGAGGTTAGGAAGTTCTTACCAACCCCATTCAACAAGTCGGAATCTTAATGGTTCAAGAGTTCTATGCCAATGCATGGATCACCAAGAACCATGATCAAAGTGTGAACCCGGACCCAAAGAATTGGCTTACAATGGTTCGGGGGAAATGCTTAGATTTTCGTTCGGAAAATGTAAGGTTGGCATTCAACTTGCCCATGATGCAAGGAGATGAACACCCTTACACTAGAAGGGTCAACTTTAATCAAAGGTTGGACCAAGTCCTCATGGACATTTGTGAAGAGGGCGCTCAATGGAAGAGAGATTCAAGAAGAAAGCCTGTTCAACTGAGAAGGCATGACCTCAAGCCCGTGGCTATAGGATGGTTGGAGTTTATCCAACGCTCAATCATTCTGACTAGCAACCGGTCCGAAGTTACTATAGACCGGGCTATCATGATTCATAGCATCATGATTGGAGAGGAAGTAGAAGTTCATCAGGTTATATCCTAAGAACTTTATAAGGTGGCGGACAAGTCCTCTACCTTGGCAAGGTTAGCCTTTCCTCATCTCATTTGTCACCTCTGTTATTCAGTTGGAGTTGACATAGAGGGAGACACCCTCATTGATGAGGACAACGCCATCACTAAGAAAAGGATGGAGCAAACAAGAGACCCCTCTCATCATGAAATCCCTAAGATGCCTCAAGAGATTCACTTTCCTCCATAAAACTATTGGGAGCAAATCAATACCTCCCTAGGAGAATTGAGTTCCAACATGGGACAACTAAGGGTGGAGCACCAAGAACATTCCATCCTCCTCCATGAAATTAGAGAAGATCAAAGAATCATGAGAGAGGAGCAACAAAGGCAAGGAAGAGACATTGAGGAGCTCAAGCACTCCATAAGATCTTCAAGAGGAAGAACAAGCCGCCATCACTAAGGTGGACCCGCCCTTTAATCTCCTTATTCCTTAATTTCCTGTTTTTCGAAAAATCATGCTTATGTCTATTCATGTTTGTGTCTTATGATCATTAGTGTCTTAGTCTCTATGCCTTAAAGTTATGAACGTCCTATGAATCCATCACCTTTTCTAAATGAAAAATGTTCTTAATTGAAAAAGAGAAGAATTGCATAAATTTTGAATTTTATAACAGATTAATTATTTTGATGTAGTGGCAATATTTTGGTTTCTGAATGTATGCTTGAACAGTGCATAAGTCTTTTAAATTTTTTGTTCATGAATGTTGGCTCTTGAAAGAATGATGAAAAAGGAGACATGTTACTGAGGATCTGAAAAAT
>NC_029776.3:69666016-69667137 GCF_000817695.3 Arachis duranensis | reverse complement strand
GCATGAAGGAAAAGGAGAACTGTTATTGAGGATCTGAAAAATCATCAAATTGATTCTTGAAGCAAGAAAAAGCAATAAATTAAAAAAAAACAAAAAGAAAAGAAAGAGAAAAAGAAAAGAAAAAAATAAAATTGTGATCCAAAGCAAAAAGAGTGTGCTTAAGAACCCTGGACACCTCTAATTGGGGACTCTAGCAAAGCTGAGTCACAATCTGAAAAGGTTCACCCAGTTATGTGTCTGTGGCATGTATGTATCCGGTGGTAATACTGGAAGACAGAGTGCTTTGGGCCACGGCCAAGACTCATAAAGTAGCTGTGTTCAAGAATCATCATACTTAACTAGGAGAATCAATAACACTATCTGGATTCTGAGTTCCTATAGAAGCCAATCATTCTGAATTTCAAAGGATAGAGTGAGATGCCAAAACTATTCAGAGGCAAAAAGCTAAAGCCCCGCTCATCTAATTAATACTGATCTTCATAGATGTTTTTGGAGTTCATTGCATATTCTCTTCTTTTTATCTTATTTGATTTTCAGTTGCTTGGGGAAAAGCAACAATTTAAGTTTGGTGTTCTGATGAGCGGATAATTTATACGCTTTTTGGCATTGTTTTTAGTATGTTTTTAGTATGTTTTAGTTAGTTTTTAGTATATTTTTATTAGTTTTTAGTTAAAATTCACTTTTCTGGACTTCACTATGAGTTTGTGTATTTTTCTGTGACTTCAGGTATTTTCTGGCTGAAATTGAGGGACCTGAGCAAAAATCTGATTCAGAGGCTGAAAAGGACCACAGATGTTGTTGGATTCTGACCTCCCTGCACTCGAAGTGGATTTTCTAGAGCTACAGAAGCCCAATTGGTGCGCTCTCAACTGCGTTGGAAAGTAGACATCCTGGGCTTTCCAGCAATATTTAATAGTCCATACTTTGCCCGAGATTTGATGGCCCAAACCGGCGTTCCAAATAAGCTCAAAATTGCCCGGCGTTAAACGCCAGAACTGGCACAAGAATGGGAGTTAAACGCCCAAACTGGCACAAAAGTTGGCGTTTAACTCCAAGAGATGTCTCTACACAAAAATGCTTCAATGCTCAGCCCAAGCACACACCAAGTGGGCCCGGAAGTT
>NC_029776.3:69656796-69665782 GCF_000817695.3 Arachis duranensis | reverse complement strand
CAATTACTATTGTTCTTCTATTCAATTCAGCTTATTCTTGTTCTAAGATATTCATTTGCACCCAAGAACATGATGAATGTGATGATGATTTGACACTCATCATCATTCTCACTTATGAACGAGTGCCTGACAACCACTTCTGTTCTACAAGCAAACAATGCTTGAATGTTTATCTCTTGGATCCCTTGATCAGAATCTTCGTGGTATAAGCTAGAATTGATGGCAGCATTCAAGATAATCCGGAAGGTCTAAACCTTGTCTGTGGTATTCTGAGTAGGATTCAATGATTGAATGACTGTGACGAGCTTCAAACTCCTGAAGGTTGGGCGTTAGTGACAGACGCAAAAGAATCACTGGATTCTATTCCAACCTGATTGGGAACCGACAGATGATTAGCCGTGCCGTGACAGAGTGCGTAGAACATTTTCACTGAGAGGATGCGAGGTAGCCACTGACAACGGTAAAACCTTACATACAGCTTGCCATGGAAAGGAGTAAGAAGGATTGGATGAAGACAGTAGGAAAGCAGAGAGACGGAAGGGACAAAGCATCTCCATTTGCTTGTCTGAAATTCTCACCAATGAATTACATAAGTATCTCTATCTTTATCTTTATGTTTTATTCATAAATCATCTATAACCATTTGAATCTACCTGACTGAGATTTACAAGATGACCATAGCTTGCTTGATACCAACAATCTCCGTGGGATCGACCCTTACTCGCGTAAGGTTTATTACTTGGACGACCCAGTGCACTTGCTGGTTAGTTGTGCGAAGTTGTGATAAAGAGTTGAGATTACAATTGTGCGTACCATGTTGATGGCGCCATTGATGATCAAAATTTCGTGCACCACTACTTTTAGAGATTTATTTTGGATCTCATGAAATTTTTACATCTGAATTTGTATCTTCTATGGCATGAGTCTCTAAACCCCATGGTTGGGGGTGAGGAGCTCTACTGTGTCTCGATGAATTAATGCAATTACTTCTATTTTCTATTCAATCACACTTGTTTCTATTCTAAGATATTCATTCGCAGCTCAACATGATGAATGTGATGATCCGTGACACTCATCACCATTCTCAACCTATGAATGCGGGTCTGACAACCACCTCTGTTCTACCTTAGATTGAATGTAAATCTCTTGGGTTCATGGTTCACTAGTTTGACTGCCTCTCCTGACAACAGAGCATTCAAATCCTTAAGATCAGAGTCTTCGTGGTATAAGCTAGAATCAATTGGTAGCATCCCTGATATCTGGAAAGTATAAACCTTGTCTATGGTATTCCGAGTAGGATCCGGGAAGGGATGACTGTGACGAGCTTCAAACTCATGAATGCTGGGCGCAGTGACAGTGTGCAAAAGGATCAATGGATCCTATTCCAACATTAGTGAGAACCAACAGATGATTAGGCGTGTACATGGACCCTTTTCACTGAGAGGACGGCTGGTAGCCATTGACAATGGTGATCCACCAACATACAGCTTGCCATGGAAGGAGACCTGCGTGCGTGAAAAAGAAGACAGTAGGAAAGCAGAACTTCAGAAGACAGAGCATCTCCAAAACCTCAACCTGTTCTCCATTAATGCATAACAAGTATCATTTAATTCATGCTCTTTTACTCTTCGCAATTAAAACTAAGAACCACTATTGATATCCTGACTAAGAATAATAAGATAACCATAGCTTGCTTCAAGCCGGCAATCTTTGTGGGATCAACCCTTACTCACGTAAGGTATTACTTGGACGACCCAGTGAACTTGCTGGTTAGTTGTGCGGAATTACAAAGTGTGATTGTAATTTTCGTGCACTACGTGCCATGACCTTGGTAGCTCTCGTCCTTCAAGTTCGGACACCCTGTAGTACCCTTTTCCCAGTACCTCCGTGACTCGGTATGGTCCTTTCCAGTTAGCTGCTAGCTTTCCTTCTTCTGGTCGACCTGTTCCGATGTCATTTCAGATTAGGATGAGATCGTTGTTGGCGAAACTTCGCCGAACCACTTTCTGGTTGTATTTAGAGGCCATTTGATGTTTTAAAGCTTCCTCCCTGATCCGAGCTCTCTCTCGGATTTCTAGAAGTAGGTCGAGCTCTTCCCTTTGATTTTGGGAGTTGTCCTCTTCATTGTAGTGGATCATTCTAGGGGATCCTTCCTTGACCTCTATTAGGATAATTGCCTCCACTCCATAAGCCAATCGAAAGGGTGATTCCCCTGTTATGGAGTGTGCGAGTTGTCCGATATGCCCATAGGACTTGTGGGAGCTCTTCAGCCCGTGCTTCTTTTGCATCCTGTAGTCTCCGTTTTAACCCGACTAGTATGACTTTCTTGGCAACTTCTGCTTGTCCATTAGCCTGGGGGTGTTCTATGGATTTGAATTGGTGCTTTATTTTCAAGTCAGCTACCAACTTCCTGAAACCCACATCTGTGAATTGCGCGCTGTTGTCTGTGGTGATGGAGTGGTGGAATGGAAAACCCTAAACCTTGTAACAATATTTCTGTATAAGAATTTCTGGCTTCTTTGAGCAGTTGCATTAGCTAGGGGCTCCGCCTCAATCCATTTCATAAATTAATCTACCCCTACAATAAGGAATTTGACTTGTCTGGATCCTTGGGGAAAGGGTCCCAGGAGGTCGAGTCTCCATCTTGCGAATGGCCAAGGTGATGTTATGCTGATGGGCTCCTCTGGTGGGGCGATGTGGTAGTTACTATGTTTCTGACATGGTGGACATGTCTTTACAAACTCGGTTGCTTCTTTTTGCAAAGTTGGCCAAAAGAACCCAGCTCGGAGTACTTTTTTGGAGAGGGCTCGTGCTCCGGTGATTGCCACACATGCCGTTGTGTACTAAAACCTCCTTTGTGTTGGAGGTCGGCACACATTTTAATAGGGGTGTTGAAATCCCTCTCTTGTATAGAATATTGTTTATGATTGTGTAGTATTGTACCTCCAATTTGAGCTAGTTGATTATGGGGGTCATCCATCCATGATCCTGACCTGTTATGGCTAGGACCTTTTCTTCCCCTGAGATTGATGGGCTTTGTAGTACTTCCTGAATGAGGCTTCTATTATTGCCACATGGTTTGGTGCTGGCTAATTTTGAGAGTGCATCAGCTCGAGCATTCTGTTCTCGAGGTATATGGCGGACCATATATTCCCCGAGCTGTTCCCTGGTTTTGTCCAGATATTTTTTCATGGTGGAGTCCTTAGCTTGGTAGCTCCCCACTATTTGTGAGGTGACGACTTGCGAATCGCCGAAGATGATAAGCTTTTTAACTCCAAACTCCCTAGCCAGCCTCAAACCAACTAGTAGCGCTTCGTATTCCGCCTGGTTGTTTGATGCAGGGAACTCAAATTTTAGGGAGAGTTCGATTTGGGTTCCCTGATCAGTTTCTATTATCACTTCTGCACCACTCCTAGTTTTGTTTGAAGAGCCGTCTACATAAAGATTCCATTTTGTAGGAGTTCCCGGGGTGTCAGTGTACTCAGCAATGAAGTCGGCCAAATACTGAGACTTGAAGGCGGTCTGGGCATCATACTGAAGATCGAACTCAGATAGCTCAACTACCCATTGTAGAATTCTTCCAGCTAGATCTGTCTTCTATTGAATGCCTTTTGTGGGCTGGTTGGTCCAAACTTTGATGGTATGAGCTTGAAAATATGGGCGGAGTCATCAGGAGGTTAGTATAAGAGCATAGGCGAACTTTTTCTATTTTTTGGTAGTTCAGTTCGGACCCTTGCAGGGCTTTGCTGATGAAGTAGATGGGTTGTTGTCCACTTTCGTCCTCCTTGACTAGTGCGGAGGCTATTGCCCGATTTCCTACTGCGAGGTACAATACAAGTGGTTCTCCTTCCCGTGGTTGAGTATTCCACTGTCCATTTAAACTCCTTTCCCTTCCTTAAAATGGTGTAGAATGGGAGAGATCTTATGGCCGATCTGGCTAAAAATCTGGATAAGGTTTCTAGTCTTCCGTTGAGTTGGTGTACCTTTTTGACGCAGGTCAGACTCTTCATGTCCAGTATAGCCCGGCATTTATCCCGGTTCG
Organism: Arachis duranensis; assembly: GCF_000817695.3. NCBI lineage: Eukaryota > Viridiplantae > Streptophyta > Magnoliopsida > Fabales > Fabaceae > Arachis > Arachis duranensis. Next base: position 69,661,740 of record NC_029776.3, on the reverse strand, counting down.
CCTCAATTCCTCGTTGTGTTAGCATGAAACCCAGGAATTTGCCAGCTTCTACTGCAAAGGTGCATTTTGCAGGGTTAAGTCGCATGCCATGCCTTCTTATGGTACTGAACACTTGGGCGAGGTCGGCCAATAATGACTCCTCACTTTGTGTTTTTACCAACATGTCGTCCACATATACCTCTATGAGTTTCCTGATATGGTCTGTGAAGACTTTGTTCATTAATCTTTGGTAGGTAGCTCCTGCATTTTTGAGTCTGAATGGCATGATCACATAACAGTAGTTTGCTTTTAGGGTTAGGAATGGGGTCTTTTCTTGATCAGGTGGATACATTGGGATTTGATTGTATACTGAATAAGCATCCATGAACGAGAGGTACTTGTATCCGTAGGAGGTATCCACTAGAATTTCGATATTTGGGAGTGGATAAGGATCTTTTGGGCAGGCTTTGTTGAGATCGGTGTAGTCGGTGCACATCCGCCACTTCCCATTTGATTTTTTCACCAGCTAGCCATAGTGGGTATTTGACTTCTCTTATGAATCCTACCTCCAGTAAAGCTCATACCTGTTCTTCCACAGCTTGGGATCTTTCAGGTTTGAGTTTTCTACGTTTCTATTGTACTAGCCAAGACCCTGGGTATACTGCCAGCTTGTGGTACATTAGTTTGGGGTTTATGCCCGGCATGTCTGCGGCTTTCTATGCGAAGAGGTCGGCATTATCCCTTAAAATCTGAATCAGAGGCTCCTTTACATCTCTGTTTGAGGTTGCCCCAATATTTGTTGTTTTGTCTAGGGCATCTCCGATCTGGAATTTTTCTATCTCGCCCTCAGGTTGTAGATGAAGTTCTTCCTGACTTCGAACTCCACCGAGCTCGATGGTGTGGATTTCTTCTCCTTTGCCCCTGAGGTTTAGACTTTTGTTGAAACAGTGTCGCGCTATTTTCTGGTTTCCTTTTATCATAGCGATCCCCTCTGGAGTTGGAAATTTCATGCATAGATGTGGAGTCAAAACTACTGCGGCGAGCTGATTCAGTGTTGTCCGACCTATTAGGGTATTGTAGGCTGAGCTTACGTCAACTACGATGTAGTCTATGTTGAGTGTCCTTGATCGAATTCCCTTTCTGAAGGTTGTGTGTAGCGAGATATATCCAAGCGGTTGGATTGGAGTGTCTCCTAGTCCAAACAAGCTGTTCGGATATGCTTTGAGCTCTTTTTCTTATAGGCCGAGTTTGTCGAAGGCGGATTTAAACAAGATATCCGCCGAGCTTCCTTGGTCCACCAGTGTGAGGTGGAGATTAGCATTGGCCAATATGATAGTAATGACCATGGGATCGTCATGTCCCAGGATGACGCCTGCTGCGTCTTCTTGGGTAAAAGTAATAGTAAGGAGGTCGGATGACTCTTCTCCTTCTCCAACATGATATACTTCTTTAAGGTGCCTTTTGCGAGATGATTTTGAGATCCCGCCACCTGCGAATCCTCCGTTTATCATATGAACGTGTCTTTCTGGGGTGTGGGGTGGTCGTTCAGTTTGTCCGACCTCTTCATCCCTTCTTCTCTTTCTGGCCTCATCCGATTTGTTGGCTAAGTATCGATCTAGTCGTCCCTCTCTTACCAATTTTCTATGACATTTTTTAAGTCGAAACACTCATTGGTAAGATGTCCATAGATTCGGTGGTATTCACAGTATTCTGTTCGATTACTTCCACCTTTTTGCTTTTGATTGGGCGAGGTGGTGGGATCTTCTCGGTGTGGCACACTTCTCTGTAAACATCCACAAGAGACACCCGAAGAGGGGTGTAATTGTGGTATTTTTTTAGCTTCTCTCCATGTTGATCTTCTTTTTTCTTGGACTCTTTATCCTTTTCCTGAGAGGAGTAGGAGAATCTGGATTTTGAGGTCTTTCCTAATCGAGAGTTTTCCTCCATGTTGATATACTTCTCTGCCCGTTCTTGCATTTCATTTAAAGATGTTGGGTGCTTCTTTGATATGGAGTGACTGAAAGGTCCTTCTCGTAGGCCATTAATGAGAACCATGATGGTTGCTTCTGTTGGCAGACTTTGTTTGTCTAGGCAACGAATTGCAGTCTTTGTTAGGGTAGTCGGGAAGGCTTTGCAACGAATAGTGTCTGAGGCGTCAGTGAGATATATTCTGCTTCTAAAATTGCTGAGATGATGGCTTGGGTCTAATGTGCCGTCGTATGGGGTCATGTCGGGAGCTTTGAAGTCCTTTGGGACTTTGGCTTTCATGATCTCTTTAGTGAATGGATCTTGATCTTTGTGGGGGCTATCTTCATGACTGGATCGAGTAGTATTGGTTTTGAGATTGGCGTCGCCTTGTTTCCTTTTGAAGATCCTTCTCGGTTTCCCGTTGATGCTCGGCCTCTTTTTCGAGTTGTTTAAGACGGTCTTGTTGAGCTTGTAGTGCCTCTATGATTTCTGTACTTGCCAAAATTTTGTCTTTATTTGGTTGAGATGCATCTTTTGGTGTGGTGTCCGCATTCTTATGCGGCGTCCTATTCTTTAGGTCAGAGTCATGGTCGTTGTCAAGGTTGTCCACCATGATGATGGGATGAATTCCACGTTCCCCAGCAACGGTGCCAATGTTCTGAGGGTTACCTGAATCTGTAGGTCGATCTCAGACGAGATCTGTGGCGGTGGTTGGCACTATTGTGTCCAACTTATTGGACTTGTTGGTGCTCCTGATCCTTCGTCACCGGAGGGTGGTGGTACCTGCAAAAGACTCTGATGCTTAAGTTAGCACGTGCTTTTGGTAGGTCTTTAGTAGAATCAGAGTATGAGTTATACCTAGGTGCTCCAGTGTATTTATAATGGTGTAGAGTGACCTTTTCTGGAGTTAAGATAGTTATCTTATCTTATCTTTGAGTGAGGTCATCTTATCTTTAAGGGGAACCACTTTTATCTTTCTAGGCTTTAGATTTGGGCTGGGTTCCTTCATTTGGGCGCTCTTTGGGCTCTTCTGGTGATTTGGCCGGGCTCTTTGAGAAGAGGTTGGGTAATCTTGACCTGAAGAGGACGGTCGACTTGTCTTCAACCAGCCCGGTTCGTACAGCTCGACCCAGGCAGGAACAACATCAATATGGAAGAACACTCTCGACTGGGAGAAACTTCAAGAGCCAATTTTTCCTATTCTTCTGGAGACAAAGACAAAGCCAAAAAAGAAAGAAGAGTCAATTGCCGAGAAGCCCAGGAAATATCATAACTACACCCCCCTCCGAGTATCCATAGTAGACGTCTACAGGGAAATATGTCGCAATGAGAAGATCCCGCCTCCCTGTCTGATCAAACACAAAAAAAGAAGAAAGTCAGACGGAATATTGCGAATACCTCAAACTCTACGGACACCCCACCAACGAATGCTATGACCTGAAAAACATCATAGACATGTTGGCCCGGGAAGGACGACTGGACCAATACCTAGCCAACAGGACGGACGACCAAAGGAAGAGAAGAAGAGATGAAGACAGAGGACGGCCAGAATGCCCCACTCTCTCCCAGGAAAGGCACGTCCATATGATCAATGGAAGATTCACAGGAGGTGGGATCTCAAGATTGTCCCATAAAAGGCACCTTAAGGAGGTATACCATGTCCCAGAGGTGAGTCAACCAGTTGACCTTTCCACGATCTCTTTTACCAAAGAAGACGTTGCAGGCATTGCCCCAGGGCATGACGATCCCATAGTAATCACCGTCATACTGGTAAACGCCAACCTCCACCGAACTCTGGTCGACTAGGGGAGTTCGGCTGACATCCTATTCAAAGCCACTTTCGACAAGCTCAGATTCAAAGAAAAAGAGTTAAAGGCATATTCCAATAGCCTATTCGGGCTGGGAGACAACCCGATTCAACCTCTCAGATACATCTCATTGCACACTACCTTTAAGAAGGGAGCCCAGTCCAGAACATTAAGCATCGACTTCATTGTAGTCGATGTAAGCTCGGCATATAACACCCTCCTAGGCCAGACAACTCTAAATCAACTCGCCGCAGTAGTCTCTACTCCACACTTATGCATGAAATTCCCAACTACGGAAGGCATAGCCACCATAAAGGGTGATCAGACGCTTTAGTTGAAAATTAAGAGCCCTAGTGTTAATTTTGGAACTCATATGGTATGAGATTGAGAATGTATGTTGATTGGAGTTGAATTGAAGAATTGGAATACTTGGGATTGATATATTGTGGCTGGGACATGTTAATTTTTTGTTCAAAAGATTGGAAAGCTTGTGGAAAATGAGGTTTTGTGGTGTTTTGTGCTTGAACGAATCGGCCAATGTATGGTTTCAATTTTTGGTAGTTGGTGGACGAAATTGTGATAAAAGAGTTTCAAGCACTGTTGGAGAAGCTCACAACTCCGTTCAACTAACCAGCAAGTGCACTGGGTCGTCCAAGTAATACCTTACGTGAGTAAGGGTCGATCCCACGGAGATTATTGGTTTGAAGCAATCAATACTTATTTTATTTATCTTAATCAGGATATCAATAGGATTCTTTAACTTCGTATTTTAATAAAGAAAAAGGGTGTAAAATTGTTGGACGAAAAAAAGGGAATAATAGCGTTACTTGTTGTGCAGTAATGAGAAATATGTTGGAGTTTTGGAGATGCTTTGTCCTCTGACTTCAACTCTTCCTTGAAATCCTTCTCCACACGCAAAATCCATTCTATGGCAAGCTCTATGTAGGGTGTCACCATTGTCAATGGCTACCTCCCATCCTCTCAGTGAAAACGTTCCTATGCTCTGTCACAGCACGGCTAATCATCTGTTGGTTCTCAATCAGGTTGGAATAGAATCCAATGATTCTTTTGCGTCTGTCACTAACGCCCAACCCTCAGGAGCTTGAAGCTCGTCACAGTCATTCAATCCTTGAATCCTACTCAGAATACCACAGACAAGGTTTAGACCTTCTGGATTCTCTTGAATGCC
>NC_029776.3:69652034-69653649 GCF_000817695.3 Arachis duranensis | reverse complement strand
TAGGCCTTGTGTTCCAGTTCCATTGGCAAGTGACATGCCTTTCCATACACGAGCTGGTATGAGAGGTCCCTATAGGGGTCTTAAATGCTGTTCTGTATGCCCATAGAGCATCATCCAAGCTTCTTGCCCAATCCTTTCTACGGTTAATTACAGTCTGTTCCAGGATTCTTTTAAGTTCTCTATTTGAGACTTCAGCTTGCCCATTAGTTTGTGGATGATATGGAGTAGCTACCCTGTGGTTGACTCCATAACGTACCAGAGCAGAATAAAGCTGTTTATTACAAAAATGAGTGCCCCCATCACTGATTAACTAAAGCTGTTTATTGCAGAAATGAGTGCCCCCATCACTGATTAATACTCTAGGGATACCAAATCTGCTGAAGATGTGTTTCTGGAGGAATTTTAACACTGTTTTAGTGTCATTAGTGGGTGTTGCAATAGCCTCCACCCATTTGGATACATAATCCACTGCCACCAGAATATAAGTGTTTGAGTATGATGGTGGGAAAGGTCCCATGAAGTCAATGCCCCATACATCAAACAACTCAATCTCCAAGATTCCTTGTTGAGGCATGGCATAACTGTGAGGTAGGTTGCCTGATCTTTGGCAACTGTCACAATTAAGCACAAACGCTCGGGAATCCTTATAGAGAGTAGGCCAGTAGAAGCCACTTTGGAGGACTCTTGTGGCTGTTTGCTCACTTCCAAAATGTCCTACATACTGTGATCCATGGCAGTGCCACAGAATCTTTTGCGCTTCTTCCTTAGCCACACATCTACGGATTACTCCATCTGCACATCTCTTGAAGAGATATGGTTCATCCCAAAGATAGTACTTTGCATCTGTAATTAATTTCTTTGATTGCATCCTACTATACTCTTTGGGTATGAATCTCACTGCCTTGTAGTTTGCAATGTCTGCAAACCATGGCACTTCCTGGATGGCAAGCAGTTGCTCATCCGGAAAGGTTTCAGAGATCTCAGTGAGAGGGAGGGACGCCCCTTCCACTGGTTCTATTCGGGACAGGTGATCTGCCACTTGATTCTCTGTCCCTTTTCTGTCTCTTATTTCTATATCAAACTCTTGCAGAAGCAATACCCATCTTATGAGTCTGGGTTTTGAATACTGCTTTGTGAGTAGATATTTAAGAGCAGCATGATCAGTTTACACAATCACTTTTGATCCTACTAAATAGGATCTGAATTTATCAATGGCGTAAACCACTGCAAGTAGCTCTTTTTCTGTGGTTGTGTAATTCTTCTGTGCATCATTTAGAACATGGCTGGCATAATAAATGACGTGCAGAAGTTTGTCATGCCTTTGTCCCAACACTGCACCAATGGCATGGTCACTGGCATCACACATCAATTCAAATGGTAATGTCCAGTCTGGTGCAGAGATGATTGGTGCAGTAACCAATTTGGCTTTCAGAGTCTCAAATGCCTGCAGACACTCTTTATCAAAGATAAATGGCGTGTCAGCAGCTAGCAGGTTGCTCAGAGGTTTGGCGATTTTTGAAAAATCCTTTATAAACCTCCAAAATCCTGCATGCCCCAGAAAGCTTCTGATTGCCTTAACATTGGCAGGTGGTGGTAATTTTTCAATTACCTCTAC
>NC_029776.3:69647782-69650744 GCF_000817695.3 Arachis duranensis | reverse complement strand
AGTTTCCCTCCAATCCTTCTTATGACTTAAGATCTCTTTCATGAACTTAGCATAAGAGGGTATTTGCTCAAGTACTTCTGCAAACGGAATCTTTATTTCAAGAGTCCTGAGATAGTCTGCAAAGCGGGCAAATTGTTTATCCTGTTCCGCCTGGCGGAGTTTTTGAGGATAAGGCATTTTGGCTTTGTATTCCTCAACCTTAGTTGCTGCAGGTTTATTACTTACAGAAGTGGGTTGGGAAGCCTTTTTAGAAGGGTTGTTATTAGCACTTGTATGTGACTGATCACCCACTGGCATTTGAATGCCAGGTGTGGAAGCTGGAGTGGCGTTAGACGCCACCTCCCTGTTTGTTACTGGCGTTTGAACGCCAGAACCATGTTCCTTTTGGGCGTTCAACGCCAGATCCATGCTTATTTCTGGCGTTGAACGCCAGGAATGAGCATGGGCTGGGCGTCAGCGCCAGCATTATTCCTCTCTGGGCTCTGATTGTCCTCAGAGGGATTTTGATTGGCCATCTATTCATTTCTTAGCTTCCTGCTGCTTTGAAGTGAGGTATTTAATGTTTTCCCACTTCTTAATTGAACTGCTTGGCATTCATCTGCTATTTGTTTTGACAGTTGCTTTTCTGTCTGCTGTAATTGCACTTCCATGTTCCTGTTAGACATTCTTGTTTCCTGTAATATTTCCTTGAATTCGGCTAGCTGCTGAGTTAGAAAGTCCAGTTGTTGATTAATTTCATTAGCCTGATCCACCGGACTGAGTTCAGCAGTTACTGTTTTAGCTTCTTCTTTCATGGAAGATTCACTGCTTAGATACAGATGCTGATTTCTAGCAACTGTATCAATAAGCTCTTGAGCTTCTTCAATTGTTTTTCTCATATGTATAGATCCACCAGCTGAGTGGTCTAGAGAAATCTGAGCATTTTCTGTAAGCCCATAGTAGAAGATGTCTAATTGCACCCATTCTGAAAACATTTCAGAGGGGCATTTTCTTAGCATCTCTCTGTATCTCTCCCAGGCATCATAAAGGGATTCATTATCTCCTTGTTTGAAGCCTTGGATGCTTAGCCTTAGCTGTGTCATCCGTTTTGGAGGGAAATAGTGATTCAGGAATTTTTCTGACAGCTGTTTCCATGTTTTTATGCTGTTCTTAGGCTGGTTATTTAACCACCTCTTAGCTTGATCTCTTACAGCGAATGGAAATAGTAATAATCTGTAGACATCCTGATCCACTTCTTTATCATGTACTGTGTCAGCAAATTGTAAAAATTGTGCCAGAAACTCTGTAGGTTCTTCATGTGGAAGACCAGAATACTGGCAGTTTTGCTGCACCATGATAATGAGCTGAGGATTCAGCTCAAAGCTACTAACTCCAATGGAGGGTATACAGATACTACTCCCATATGAAGCAGTAGTGGGGTTAGCATATGACCCCAGAGTCCTCCTGGACTGATCATTCCCCCTTAATTCCATAATAGAATAAAAGAGATGGTATGTATGTTGCTATTGTCTAAAAAAAATCAATTTTTATAAAATAAAATAAAAACGAAACAAAAGCAATTGAAAAATAATTTGAAATTGAAATCTGAATTTTGTAAAAAAAAAAAATTCGAAAGAGTAGTTCAAAATTAATTGGAAAATAGAAAATTTTTTTTTGAATTTTGAATTTTATGATGAAAGAGAAAAACACACAAAAGACACAAGACTTAAAATTTTTAGATCTATTGCTCCTTATTTTCGAAAATTTTTGGAGGGAAAACACCAAGGAACACCAAACTTAAAAATTTTAAGATCAAGACACAAGAAAACTCAAGAACACCTTGAAGATTCACAAGAACACCAAGAACAAAAGGAAAAACACCAAACTTAAAATTTTTAGAAAACTTTAATAAATTTTCGAAAATTATAAAAAGATTAACAAGAAAACACCAAACTTAAAGTTTGGCACAGATTAAATCAAGAAAAATTATTTTTGAAAAAGTTTTTCAAAAGAACTGGTGCCCAATTGCCAAGAACATAAGCCAACGCTATAACCAACTGAGTTAAAAATGTAATGTATTTTAAAGATGTATTATTTTTATGGATAAAAGTATAATTTTTGAAAGTTAATGTTTTGAAAAAAAAAAGCACAAGAAAAACAAGAAAAGACACAAAACAAGAAAAACTCAAGATCAAACAAGAAAAATAACCAAGAACAACTTGAAGATCAATGAAGAACAAAGAACACAAGTTCGAAAATTTAAAGAAAAATATCAAATATGCAATTAACACCAAACTTAAAATAAGATACTAAACTCACGAAAAATTAACAATTAATTAAGAAAAATAAATTTTTTTTTTGAAAAGAAATTTTTGAAAAGAAAATATCCTATCAGAATTTAATGACTCTATAAAAACAAATTATTCCTAATCTAAGAAATAAAATATGCCTTCAATTGTCCAAACTCAATAATCCCCGGCAACGGCGCCAAAAACTTGGTGGACGAAATTGTGATAAAAGAGTTTCAAGCACTGTTAGAGAAGCTCACAACTCCGTTCAACTAACCAGCAAGTGCACTAGGTCGTCCAAGTAATACCTTACGTGAGTAAGGGTCGATCCCACGGAGATTATTGGTTTGAAGCAATCAATACTTATTTTATTTATCTTAATCAGGATATCAATAGGATTCTTTAGCTTCGTATTTTAATAAAGAAAAAGGGTGTAAAATTGTTGGACGAAAAAAAGGGAATAATACCGTTACTTGTTGTGCAGTAATGAGAAATATGTTGGAGTTTTGGAGATGCTTTGTCCTCTGACTTCAACTCTTCCTTGAAATCCTTCTCCACACGCAAAATCCATTCTATGGCAAGCTCTATGTAGGGTGTCACCGTTGTCAATGGCTACCTCCCATCCTCTCAGTGAAAACGTTCCTATGCTCTGTCACAGCACGGCTAATCATCTGTCGGTTCTCAATCAGGTTGGA
>NC_029776.3:69642308-69647612 GCF_000817695.3 Arachis duranensis | reverse complement strand
AAGGAATTGTATTAAATCATCGAGACACTGCAGAGCTCTTCACCCCCAACAATGGAGTTTAGAGACTCATGCCGTCAAAAGTATGTAATTCAGATCTGAAAATGTCATGAGGTACAAGATAAGTCTCTAAAAGTTATTTAAATAGTAAACTAGTAACCTAGGTTTACAGAAAATGAGTAAACTAAGATAATTGGTGCAGAAATCCACTTCTGGGGCCCACTTGGTGTGTGGTGGGGCTGAGACTAAAGCTATCCACGAGTAGAGGCCTTTCTTGGCGTTAAACTCCAGGTTATGACGTGTTTTGGGCGTTCAACTCCGGATCATGACGTTTTTCTGGCGTTTAACTCCAGACAGCAGCATGAACTTGGCGTTTAACGCCAAGTTACGTCGTCTATCTTCGCGTAAAGTATGGACTATTATATATTGCTGGAAAGCCCTGGATGTCTACTTTCCAACGCCGTTGAGAGCGCACCAATTGGACTCCTGTATCTCCAGAAAATCCATTCCGAGTGCAGGGAGGTCAGGATCCAACAGCATCAGCAGTCCTTTTTCAGCCTAAGTCAGATTTTTGCTCAACTCCCTCAATTTCAGCCAGAAAATACCTGAAATCACAGAAAAATACACACACTCATAGTAAAGTCCAGAAATATGATTTTTGCCTAAAAACTAATAAGATTCTACTAAAAACTAATTAAAACATACTAAAATCTACATGAAATTACCCCCAAAAAGCGTATAAAATATCCGCTCATCAGTAGTTAATATATAATGTTGTGTAAAACTTAGTGTTCATACCCTGGGTCGAACTATACGATCCGAGTTGATCAAAGACAAGAGCGACCGACCTCTTAAGGCTGGTCGTTACCGACCTCTTCCTAAAAGTGGTCGGCCAAAATGCCATAGAGGCCCAAGTAGGCCCAAACAAAAGGATGCAACCCACTTCAAAGGCGGCTAGCCTAAAAGATAAGATGAGTTCACTCAAAGATAAGATAAGATAACTAACTTATCTCAAGAAAGGTCACTCAACACTACTATAAATACACTGGAGCACCCAGGTATTTTTCATACTCTGATTCTACACAAAAACCTGCCTAAAGCACGTGCTAACTTAATCATCAGAGTCTCTTGCAGGTACCACGACCCTCTGGTGATCAAGGATCAATAATATCTCCAATTCTCCAAGGTCGGACACAGTAGCACCGACCATCACAGAAGATCTCGTCCGAGATCGACCTTCAGTTTCAGATAACCCTCGAAACATTGGTTCCGTTGTTGGGGAACCTGGAAGTCATCCCATCACCATAACGGAAAACCATGACAACGATCACAACTTTGGTTTGGTGGACAGAACACCAAAACAAAAACACGGACGTCACCTCCACCTCAAAACGGGGAGGACAAGCAACCCCGAAATACAGAAACATTAGATGCTCTCCAAGAACAGTAGGATCGTCTCAAATAGCTCGAAAAAAAGGCTGAGCATCAGCGGGAAGCCAAGAGAGATCTCTGGAGAGAAACAAGACCATGCCGAGAGCTAGAGGACAAGCTCCTAAGGCTCGAGGCCAACATCAAAGCTAAAACCACCCGATCTAGTCACGAAGATAGCCCCCACAAGGACCAAGACCCATTCACCAAAGAAATCATGAAAGCTAAAGTCCCAAAAGACTTTAAAGCTTCTGACATGACCCCATACGACGGTACATCTGATCCAAGCCATCATCTCAGCAATTTCAGAAGCAGGATGTATCTCACAAATGCCTCGGATGCCATTCGATGCAATGCTTTCCCAACTACTCTGACCAAGACGGCCATAAAGTGGTTCGACAGTTTACCGCCATGGTCAATAGCAAGCTTCGATGACCTCACCAAGAAGTTTCTAGCTAGATTCTCCATCCAAAAAGACAAAGCCAAGCTTGCCCCTAGCCTGTTAGGGATTAAACAAGGAGATCGGGAAAGCCTCCGCAACAACATGGAAAGATTCAACAAGGCATGTCTGGACATACAAAGTCTGCCAACAGAAGCAGCCATCATGGGTCTCATCAATGGCCTGTGAGAAAGACCTTTTAACCACTCAATATCAAAAAAAATCCAACATCTCTAAACGAGGTTCAAGAAAGGGCCAAAAAATACATCAAGATGGAGGAGAACTCCCAATTGGGAGATAGCTCAAAAGCCTGATTCTCCTACCCCCCTCGGGACAAGGATAAAGAATCTAGGAAGAAAGAAGACCCACCCACTGAGAAACCTAGAAAATACCACAACTACACCTCTCTTCGGGTGTCTCTTGTGGATGTCTATTGAGAGATATGGAATACTGAGAAGATCTCACCACCTCGCCCGATAAAACACAAAAGAGGAGGAAGTCGAACAGAGTATTGCGAATACCACCGAATCTACAGACATTCTACCAATGAATGCTTCGACCTAAAGAATGTCATAGAGAAGTTGGCACGAGAAGGGCGACTAGATCGGTTCTTAGCCAATAAAGCAGATGAACCGAGAAAGAAAAGAAGGGATAAAGAGGTTGGACGAGTTGAACGTCCACCTCACACCCTGAGAGACATGTTCATATGATAAATGGAGGATTCGTAGGAAGTGGGATCTCTAAATCATCTCGCAAAAGACACGTTAAAAAGGTATATTATGTCGGGGAAGGGGACAGGTCACCTGACCTCCCCACTATTACCTTTACCCCAGAAGACACAACAGGCATCATCCCGGGGCATGATGATCCCATGGTCATTACCGTCATACTCACCAATGCTAATCTCCACCAAACGTTGGTAGACCAAGGGAGCTCTGTAGACATCTTGTTCAAATCTGCCTTCGACAAACTCGGCCTACAAGAAAAAGAGCTCAGAGCATATCCAAATAGCTTGTTTGGACTCGGAGAGACCCCAATTCAACCCCTAGGATACATCTCACTGCATATAACCTTTGGAAAAGAAACTTGATCAAGGACACTAAGCGTAGACTACATCGTAGTCAACGTGAGCTCAGAGTATAACACCCTAATAGGTCAGACAACCTTGAGCCAGCTTGCCGTAGTAGTCTCCACTCCACATCTGTGCATGAAGTTCCCAACTCGCTGTTACAACGAAAGTCTGAACCTTAAAGGCAACCCCAGAGGAGAGGAAATCAACACCATCGAACTCGGGAGAGTTCGAGCTCGCGAAGAACTTCGTCCACAACTTGAAGGTGAGACTGAAGAAGTCCAGATCGGGGATACCCAGGATAAAACAATAAATATAGGAGCAACCTTAAAGGGAGACTTGAAGGAGCCACTAATACAGTTCCTAAAGAATAATGCCAATCTATTTGCGTGGAAGGCCGCAGACATGCCCGTCATAGATCCCAAGTTAATGTGCCACAAACTGGCAGTATATCCTGGATCTCGGCAAGTGCAACAGAAGCGTAGAAAGCTTGGCCCAGAAAGGTCCCAAGCTTTGGAAGAGCAGGTACAAGCCTTACTGGAGGGAGGGTTCATAAGGGATGTCAAGTATCCATTATGGCTAGCGAACATTGTCTTGGTAAAGAAGTCAAATGGAAAGTGGCAGATGTGCACCGACTACACCGACCTCAATAAGGCCTGCCCAAAAGACCCCTACCCGCTCCCAAATATAGACACTCTAGTAGATGCCTCTTCTGGATACAAGTACCTTTCTTTCATGGATGCTTATTCAAGATACAACCAAATCCTGATGTATCCACCCGACCAAGTAAAGACCTCGTTCCTAACCCCAAAGGCAAATTACTGCTACATAGTCATGCTGTTTGGACTCAAAAATGTAGGAACTACATACCAAAGATTGATGAACAAAGTCTTTGCCGACCACATCGAAAAGCTAATGGAGGTTTATGTAGATGACATGCTGGTAAAAACACAAAGTGAGGAATCATTGTTATCCAACCTCACCACATTATTCGACACCATAAGAAAGAATGGTATGCGACTTAACCCCGCAAAGTGCACCTTCGCAGTAGAAGCTGTCAAATTCTTGGGCTTCATGCTTACCCAAAGAGGAATCGAGGCTAACCCAGATAAATGCCAGGCTATACTTCACATAAAAATTCCAACATGCATAAAAGAGGTACAACAGCTCAACAGAAGACTAGCAGCCCTGTCCAGATTTCTAGCCAGATCAGCCATAAGATCTCTCCTCTTTTACGCAAAATTAAGGAAGGGAAAGAAGTTTGAATGGACAATGGAGTGCGAACACACCTTCCAAGATTTCAAAAAATTTCTAGGGCAACAACCCATTCTTACCCGACCACGGGAAGGTGAAGAACTCATATTATATCTCGCCATAGGAAGTCGGGAAATAGCATCAGCACTAATCACAGAAGACAAAAGTAGGCAACAACCCGTTTACTTCATCAGCAAGGCTCTACAAGGGGTTGAATTGAACTATCAAAAGGTAGAAAAGTTTGCCTGTGCCCTTATACTCACTTCTCGATGACTCCGCCCATACTTTCAAGCTCATACTATCAGAGTTCAGACCAACCAGCCCATAAAAGGTATCCTGCAGAAAACAGACTTACCGAGAAGAATCCTACAGTGGGCAGTTGAGTTATCCAAATTCGATCTTTAGTATGAAGCTCAGACTGCCATCAAATCACAGTATCTGGCCGACTTCATTGTCGAGTACACTGACACCCCGAAAACTCCTACAAAATGGAATCTCTACGTGGACGGCTCCTCAAACAAAACCGGGAGTGGCGCAGGTGTAATTATCAGAAGTGATCAGGAAACCCAAATTGAGCTATCACTAAAGTTCGAATTCCCTGCCTCAAATAATCAGGCTAAATATGAGGCACTACTAGATGGTTTAAGGCTGGTGATGAGCGGATATTTTATACGCTTTTTGGGGGTAATTTCATGCAGATTTTAGCATGTTTTAGTTAGTTTTTAGGAGAATCTTATTAGTTTTTAGGCAAAAATCATATTTCTGGACTTTACTATGAGCTTGTGTGTTTTTCTGTGATTTCAGGTATTTTCTGGCTGAAATTGAGGGAGCTGAGCAAAAATCTGAGTTAGGCTGAAAAAGGACTGCTGATGCTGTTGGATCCTGACCTCCCTGCACTCAAATGGATTTTCTGGAGCTACAGGAGTCCAATTGGCGCGCTCTCAACGGCGTTGGAAATTAGACATCCAGGGCTTTCCAGCAATATATAATAGTCTATACTTTGCGCGAAGATAGATGACGTAACTTGGCGTTGAACGCCAAGTTCATGCTGCTGTCTGGAGTTAAACGCCAGAAAAACGTCATGATCCAGAGTTGAACGCCCAAAACACGTCATAAC
>NC_029776.3:69641649-69642185 GCF_000817695.3 Arachis duranensis | reverse complement strand
AATTCGGCTTATTCTTGTTCTAAGATATTCATTTGCACCCAAGAACATGATGAATGTGATGATTATGTGACACTTATCATCATTCTCACTTATGAACGAGTGCCTGACAACCACTTCTGTTCTACAAGCAAACAAGGCTTGAATGTTTATCTCTTGGATCCCTTGATCGGAATCTTCGTGGTATAAGCTAGAATTGATGGCGGCATTCAAGAGAATCAGGAAGGTCTAAACCTTGTCTGTGGTATTCTGAGTAGGATTCGAAGATTGAATGACTGTGACGTGCTTCAAACTCCTGAAGGTTGGGCGTTAGTGACAGACGCAAAAGAATCAATGGATTCTACTCCAACCAGATTGAGAACCGACAGATGATTAGCCGTGCTGTGACAGAGCATAGGAACGTTTTCACTGAGAGGATGGGAAGTAGCCACTGACAACGGTGACACCCTACATAGAGCTTGCCATGGAAGGAATCTTGCATGTGTTGAAAGATTTCAAGGAAGAGTTGAAGTCAGAGGACAAAGCATCTCCAAAACTCT
>NC_029776.3:69638942-69640521 GCF_000817695.3 Arachis duranensis | reverse complement strand
CCTACAGAGTTTCTGGCACAATTTTTACAATTTGCTGACATAGTACATGATAAAGAAGTGGATCAGGATGTCTACGGATTATTACTGTTTCCATTTGCTGTAAAGGATCAAGCTAAGAGGTGGTTAAATAACCAGCCTAAGAACAGCATAAAAACATGGAAACAGCTGTCAGAAAAATTCCTGAATCACTATTTCCCTCCAAAACGGATGACACAGCTAAGGCTAAGCATCCAAGGCTTCAAACAAGGAGATAATGAATCCCTTTATGATGCCTGGGAGAGATACAGAGAGATGCTAAGAAAATGCCCCTCTGAAATGTTTTCAGAATGGGTGGAATTAGACATCTTTTACTATGGGCTTACAGAAAAAGCTCAGATTTCTCTAGACCACTCAGCTGGTGGATCTATACATATGAGAAAAACAATTGAAGAAGCTCAAGAGCTTATTGATACAGTTGCCAGAAATCAGCATCTGTATCTAAGCAGTGAATCTTCCATGAAAGAAAAAGCCAAAACAGTAACTGCTGAACTCAGTACGGTGGATCAGGCTAATGAAATTAATCAGCAATTAGACTTTCTAACTCAGCAGCTAGCCGAATTCAAGGAAATTTACAGGAAACAAGAATGGCTAACAGAAATATGGAAGTGCAATTAAAGCAGACAGAAAAGCAACTGTCAAAACAAATAGCAGAAGAATGTCAAGCAGTTCAACTAAGAAGTGGGAAAACATTAAATACCTTACTTCAAAGCAGCAGGAAACCAAGAAATGAACAATTGGTTACTCAAAATCCCTCTGAGGACAGTCAGAGCCCAGAGAGGAATAAAGCTGGCGCTGAACGCCCAGACCATGCTCATTTCTGGCGTTCAACGCCAGAAACAAGCATGGATCCGGCGTTGAACGCCCAAAGGGAACATGGTTCTGGTGTTCAAACGCCAGTAACAAATAAGGAAGTGGCGTCTAACGCCACTCCAGCTTCCACCTCTGGCATTCAAATGCCAGTGGGTGATCAGTCACATACAAGTGCTGATAACAACCCTTCTAAAAAGGCTTCCCAACCAACTTCTGTAGGTAATAAACATGCAGCAACTAAGGTTGAGGAATACAAAGCCAAAATGCCTTATCCTCAAAAACTCCGCCAAGCAGAACAGGATAAGCAATTTGCTCGCTTTGCAGACTATCTCAGGACTCTTGAAATAAAGATCCCGTTTGCAGAAGCACTTGAGCAAATACCCTCTTATGCTAAGTTCATGAAAGAAATCTTGAGCCATAAGAAGGATTGGAGGGAAACTGAAAAAGTTTACCTCACTGAAGAATGCAGTGCAGTCATTCTGAAAAGCTTACCTGAGAAGCTTAAAGATCCTGGGAGCTTTATGATACCATGCACGTTAGAGGGTACTTGTGCCAAGCAAGCTTTATGTGATCTTGGGGCAAGTATCAATCTAATACCTGCATCTACTATCAGAAAGCTTGGTTTGACTGAAGAAATCAAACCAACCAGGATATGTCTTCAACTTGCTGATGGCTCCATTAAATACCCATCAGGAGTAATTGAAGACATGATTGTCAAGGTTGGGCCATT
>NC_029776.3:69638502-69638781 GCF_000817695.3 Arachis duranensis | reverse complement strand
ACCTTGAGAGTCAATGAGGAGGAGTTCAAGTTGAATGTTGTCAAAGCCATGCAACATCCAGACACCCCAAATGACTGCATGAGTGTTGATATTATTGACTCTCTGGTAAGAGAGGTCAATATGGCTGAGAGTCTCGAATGAGAGCTAGAGGACATCTTTAAAGATGTTTAGCCTGATTTGTAGGAATCAGAGAAGATAATAGAACCTCTGAAAATCCCTCAAGAAGAGGAGAAACCTCCAAAACCCGAACTCAAACCATTACCACCATCCCTGAAATAT
>NC_029776.3:69637950-69638398 GCF_000817695.3 Arachis duranensis | reverse complement strand
AAGAAGCACTAATTCAAGTGCTAAGGACGCACAAGACAGCTCTTGGGTGGTCCATTAGTGATCTTAAGGGCATTAGCCTAGCCAGATGCATGCACAAAATCTTGCTGGAGGATGACGCCAAGCCAGTGGTTCAACCACAAAGGCGGCTGAATCCAGCTATGAAAGAAGTGGTGCAGAAAGAGGTCACTAAATTACTAGAGGCTGGAATTATTCATCCTATTTCTGACAGCCCCTGGGTGAGCCCTGTCCAAGTTGTCCCTAAGAAATGAGGCATGACAGTGGTTCATAATGAAAAAAATGAACTGGTTCCTACAAGGACAGTTACAGGGTGGCGTATGTGCATTGATTATAGAAGGCTCAATACAGCCACCAGAAAGGATCATTTTCCTTTACCATTCATAGACCAAATGCTAGAAAGACTAGCAGGTCATGAATACTACTGCTTCCT
>NC_029776.3:69635835-69636701 GCF_000817695.3 Arachis duranensis | reverse complement strand
TCCAGGAAGTGCCATGGTTTGTAGACATTGCAAACTACAAGGCAGTGAGATTCATACCCAAGGAATACAGTAGGCAGCAATCAAAGAAGCTGATCACGGATGCAAAGTACTATCTTTGGGATGAGCCATATCTCTTCAAGAGATGTGCAGACGGAGTAATCCGTAGATGTGTGCCTAAAGAGGAAGCACAGAAGATCATTTGGCATTGCCATGGATCACAGTATGGAGGACATTTTGGAAGTGAGCGAACAGGCACAAGAGTCCTCCAAAGTGGCTTCTACTGGCCTACTCTCTATAAAGATTCCCGAACGTTTGTGCTTAATTGTGACAGTTGCCAAAGATCAGGCAACCTACCTCACAGTTATGCCATGCCTCAACAAGGAATCTTGGAGATTGAGTTGTTTGATGTATGGGGCATTGACTTCATGGGACCTTTCCCACCATCATACTCAAACACTTATATTCTGGTGGCAGTGGATTATGTATCCAAATGGGTGGAAGCTATCGCTACACCCACTAATGACACTAAAACAGTGTTAAAGTTCCTCCAGAAACATATCTTCAGCAGATTTGGTGTCCCTAGAGTGTTAATCAGTGATGGGGGCACTCATTTTTGTAATAAACAGCTTTACTCTGCTCTGGTACGTTATGGAGTCAACCACAGGGTAGCTACTCCATATCACCCACAAACTAATGGGCAAGTTGAAGTCTCAAATAGAGAACTTAAAAGAATCCTGGAACGGACTGTAATTAACCGCAGAAGGGATTGGGCAAAAAGCTTGGATGATGCTCTGTGGGCATACAAAACAGCATTCAAGACCCCTATAGGGACCTCTCCATACCAGCTTGTGTATGAAAAGGCATGC
>NC_029776.3:69633531-69635259 GCF_000817695.3 Arachis duranensis | reverse complement strand
ATTATTCCCTGGGAAATTAAAATCCCGGTGGAGAGGTCCATATGTGATTACAAGTGTGTCACCATATGGATACGTAGAGCTTCAGGATAATGAATCTAACAAAAAGTTCATTGTTAATGGACAGAGAGTTAAACATTATCTTGAAAGCAACTTTGAGCAAGAATGCTCAAAACTGAGACTTGATTAAAAGCTCAGTAATAGTCCAGCTAATGACATTAAAGAAGCGCTTGCTGGGAGGCAACCCATGCCAATCACAAAATTTAATTTTATTCGTTTTTCTAATAATTTGAAGTTTTACAGGTAGATGCTACAGTATCTTCAAAAGGTGAAATAGCAATTGGTTGAAGTCACAAAGTTACAAGGAAAATTGGAAGCTCACTGGCGTGAAAAAGCCAGTAAGAAATACTTTGGGCGTTGAACGCCCAAAAGAAGCACCCACTGGGTGTTTAACGCCAGTAAGGGTAGCCATCTGGGCGTTAAACGCCAGAAAGGAGCATCTTCTGGGCGTTAAACGCCAGAAAGAAGCACCTTCTGGGCGTTTAACGCCAGTCTGCTAGCATCCTGGGCGTTCAGAAAAACGCCCAGTGACAAAGGACTTCCTGGCGTTCAAACGCCAGAAAGAAGCATCAGCTGGGCGTTGAACGCCCAGGAGAAGCAACATTTGGGCGTTAAACGCCCAAAACATGCATCATGTGGGCGTTTAACGCCAGGATGGTGGGAGGAGGTAACAAATTCGTTTTTTTCCTAATTTTTCAAAATTTTTATGTTTCAATCCCTGATTTCTTGCATCAACATGTTCCAAATTGTCATCCATCATATCAAGTTAGTTTTCCAAAAAACCCTGATTTCTAAAATTCCATGTTGCAAATATTTTAGGTATATCTTAACCCAAAAAAACAAATGGCTTTCCAATCCAATCCATCTCTTTTAAAATTTGTTTTCAAAACACAATTTTCTTTTTAAATCTTTTTCAAAAATTAAAAATTTCAGATTTATCTTTTAAAATTATTATTCATATCTTTCTCTTTTTAAATTATATCTTTTTCTGATCATATCTTTTAAAATCATATCTTCTATCTTATCTTTTTCTTATTTTCGAAAATTACCCACCCCCTCCCTATATTTTGAGTTCGGCGCCTCCTCCTCATCATCATCCCACACTTGCTCTCCTTCTATCCCTCTTCTTTCTTCTCTTTTGCTTGAGGACAAGCAAAGCTCTAAGTTTGGTGTGTTTTATCCGTGATCACAAAAACATACCCACTAAAGATCATGGCTCCTAAAGGAAAACAACCCAACCCAAGAGGCAAGAAAGAAAGCACTCCAAAGCCACTTTGGAATCAAGGGAAGTTCTTAACTAAAGAACATTCAGACCATTACTACAAGATAATGAGTCACAGATCCGTGATCCCGGAAGTCAGATTTGATCTGAAAGAAGATGAATATCCGGAGATCCAAGAGCAAATTCGAAACAGGAATTGGGAAATTCTGGCCAATCCTGAAACGAAAGTGGGAAAGAACATGGTTCAAGAATTCTATGCTAATCTATGGCAGACAGAAAGGCAAAAAATAATTGGAGCTGCTCTCTTTGACCATCAGACTGTAGTCAGGGGAAAGATCATTCATACCAATTCTGACAAGATCAGGGAGATATTTAAGCTCCCCCAACTGAAAGATGACCCAGACTCCTTTAACAGGAGAATGATGAGGGTCAATAAAGGGCTGGACAAG
>NC_029776.3:69629179-69633070 GCF_000817695.3 Arachis duranensis | reverse complement strand
TCCAAGGCTTTGAGCATCAATGGATAGGAGGGCCCAAGGAAATAAAATCCAGGCCTAAGCGGCTAAACCAAGCTGTCCCTAACCATGTGCTTGTGGCATGCAGGTTCAAGTTACAAACTTGAGACTAAGTGGTTAAAGTCGTGATCCAAGGCAAACAGAGTGTGCTTAAGAGCTCTGGATACCTCTGACTAGGGACTTTAGCAATGCTAAGTCACAATCTGAAAAGGTTCACCTAGTCATGTGTCTGTGGCATTTATGTATCTGGTGGTAATACTGGAAAACAAAGTGCTTAGGGCCACGGCCAAGACTCATAAAATAACTGTGTTCAAGAATCAACATACTACACTAGGAGAGTCAATAATACTAACTGAATTCTGAGTTCCTAAGGATGCCAATTATTCTGAAGTTCAAAAGATACAGGGAGATGCCAAAACTGTTCAGAAACAAAAAGCTACAAGCCCCGCTCATCTAATAAGAATCTGAGCTTCATTTAAAACTCTAAAAATATTATTACTTCTTAATTTCTGTGAGAACCTATTTTATTTATCTAGTTGCTTGAGGACAAGCAACAGTTTAAGTTTGGTGTTGTGATGAGCGGATATTTTATACGCTTTTTGGGGGTAATTTCATATAGATTTTAGCATGTTTTAGTTAGTTTTTAGGAGAATCTTATTAGTTTTTAGGCAAAAATCATATTTCTGGACTTTACTATGAACTTGTGTGTTTTTCTGTGATTTCAAGTATTTTCTGGCTGAAATTGAGGGAGCTGAGCAAAAATCTGAGTTAGGCTGAAAAAGGACTGCTGATGCTGTTGGATCCTGACCTCCCTGCACTCGAAATGGATTTTCTGGAGCTACAGAAGTCCAATTGGCGCGCTCTCAACGGAGTTGGAAAGTAGACATCCAGGGCTTTCCAGCAATATATAATAGTCCATACTTTGCGCGAAGATAGACGACGTAACTTGGCGTTGAACGCAAAGTTCATGCTGCTGTCTGGAGTTAAACGCCAGAAAAACGTCATGATCCGGAGTTGAACGCCCAAAACACGTCATGACCTGGAGTTTAACGCCAAGAAAGGCCTCTACTCGTGGGTAGCTTTAGTCTCAGCCCTAGCACACACCAAGTGGGCCCCAGAAGTGGATTTCTGCACCAATTATCTTAGTTTACTCATATTTTGTAAACCTAGGTTACTAGTTTACTATTTAAACAACTTTTAGAGAGACTTATCTTGTACCTCATGACATTTTCAGATCTGAATTACATACTTTGTGATGGCATGAGTCTCTAAACTCCATTGTTTGGGGTGAGGAGCTCTGCAGCGTCTCGATGATTTAATACAATTCCTTTGTTTTCCATTCAAACACGCTTGTTCTTATCTAAGATGTTTATTCGCGCTTAATTATGAAGAAGGTGATGATCCGTGACACTCATCACCTTCCTCAATCCACATGAACGTGTGCCTGACAACCACCTCCGTTCTACATCAGATTGAATGAATATCTCTTAGATTCCTTAATCAGAATCTTCGTGGTATAAGCCGGATTGATGGCGGCATTCATGAGAATCCGGAAAGTCTAAACCTTGTCTGTGGTATTCTGAGTAGGATTCTGGGATTGAATGACTGTGATGTGCTTCAAACTCCTGAAGGTTGGGTGTTAGTGACAGACGCAAAAGAATCAATGGATTCTACTCCAACCAGATTGAGAACCGACAGATGATTAGCCGTGCTGTGACAGGGCATAGGAACATTTTCACTGAGAGGATGGGAAGTAGCCACTGACAACGGTGACACCCTACATAGAGCTTGCCATGGAAGGAATCTTGCGTGTGTTGAAAGATTTCAAGGAAGAGTTGAAGTCAGAGGACAAAGCATCTCCAAAACTCCAACATATTTCCCATTACTGCACAATAAGTAACGATTTAAGTCTCTCTTATTCCCCTTACAATTTTAAATACTTTGACTTCTTACAATTAAATCCAAATAACCTTATTGGCCTCCTGACTAAGATTAATAAAATAAACATTGATTGTTTCAAACCAATAATCTCCGTGGGATCGACCCTTACTCACGTAAGGTATTACTTGGACGACCCAGTGCACTTGCTGGTTAGTTGTGCGGATTACAAATTCATGCACTAGCTGGCTAGGGAGGTAGGGGTCCAAAAGCTTACCATCTTCAATAATTCACAAGTAGTTACCTCACAAATAGAAGGGAGATACCAAGCTAAGGATCCAACCATGAAAAAATACCTGGATAAAACCAGAGTACAGCTCAGACAGTTCGGGGGACATGAGGTCCGACATATACCTTGGGAAAAGAATGCTCGAGTTTATGCACTTTCAAAACTAGCCAGCACCAAACCAAGGGGCAATAATAGAAGCCTCATCCAAGAAACTTTGCAAAGTCCATCAATCTCGGAGGAAGAAAAGGTCCTAACCATATTAGGTCAGGATCAAGGATGGATGACCCCCATAATCAACTACCTCAAGTCTGAGACACTTGATGCCAAGGCATCTTAGGCTAGTTTCACTAGCATTTTTCTGTTAGTTTTAGTTGTTTTATGCATTTTCTTGAGCTTAAAGTAACCAAGAATGGTTAAATGAACAACAAAGTAATGAATCATCCAAACAGTGTAATTTTGATGCAAATTCCATGAGTTTTTAGTTATATTACTTGAATGCTATGAATGGAAGAATTCTCATGAAATTTTGCAAGACTTTGATGCAATTGTGTGGATGATTTCAGGGAAGAAGAGGCTAGGCAAGGAAGCAACAAAATCAATAAAGGAAGCTTGAAGATCACATGTGGAGTACAATGTTGAAAGTGGCGTTTAACCTCTAGTTTAACCTTAAACTGGAAGTTAAACGCCAGAATAAGGAATGCACCAAATGCTGAAAGTGGCGTTTAACCTTCAGTTTAAGGTTAAACTGAAGGTTAAACGCCAGAATCATGAAAGTTGAGAAAAGAGGAAACTAGCGTTTAACCTCCAGTTTAACCTCAAACTGAAGGTTAAACGCCAGAATGAGAATGGCACCAAGGGAGTGATTCCACGTTTAACCTCCAGTTTGACCTCAAACTGGAGGTTAAACGTGTTCGACCTTAAACTGGAGCTTAAACGTGGGAATGAAGAAGGTAGCCCAGGAGTGTGAAGGTCGAACACGTTTAAGCTCCAGTTTGAGGTCAAACTGGAGCTTAAACGTGGAAATGAGAAGGCAACCCTGGAGTAGCAAAAACGCCGAACACGTTTAACCTCCAGTTTGAGTTCAAACTGGAGGTTAAACGTGGGAATGAAGAAGGTAGCCCAGGAGTGTGAATGTCGAACACGTTTAAGCTCCAGTTTGACCTCAAACTGGAGCTTAAACGTGTTCGACCAGGATTGCCTCCAGGGTTGCAATTTTCATTTCCACGTTTAAGCTTTAGTTTAACCTTAAACTGAAGCTTAAACGTGTTCGATTAATTACCCTCCTGGGTTGCTTTCTTCCAATTCCACGTTTAAGTTTCAATTTAACCTTAAACTGAAACTTAAACTTCAACTTAAACGCCACTCTTTGAAAGGGTTTCTGGGCCAATTATATTGAGGTTTAAGTTAGCATTTGAGCACAAATGTTAACTTAAACCTATTATGGTATGAAACCCAATTGAATATCATAGTTTATGGGATTGGGCCTGAAGAATTGATGAGTCTGGAACTTCAATTTGTTGAGTCTTGTGTCATTACTTGTTTATCACTAAGTTTGCTCAATGAATGTTACAGGATTGGATCACAGCCTCATCAGGATTATGGACCATAAACCCAAAGCAAAAGGAAATCAAGGAAAGGCCTCAAAGCCCAAGAAACACAACAGAAGCTCAATCTAGAAAGTGTATAAATAGGATAGAATTGAAGTTAGT
>NC_029776.3:69626939-69628056 GCF_000817695.3 Arachis duranensis | reverse complement strand
AAGAGCCATCACCTCTTAATTATCCAACCTCATCTCCTAGTTTTACATATCCAAATTCTTCATCACTTGAGCATTTCTCAGCACAAAATTCCTTCTCAAATTCATACAATTCATTTCACTATCCACAAGACTCATTCCACTACACACAAGAGTCATACCACTACCAAAACTCCAACCAAAGACCCTATCAGCCCACACAAAACACATACTCCCAGCCACCATATCACAGCCAAGATAATCAACCTCATCAGCCCAATCCGAACCAACAATTTCAAGATCAATTAAACAGGATAGAAGGAATGCTTGCAACTATGGGCAAAGATGTGGCTGATTTGAAAGGCTTTAAGGAAGAAGTGATATCCAACTTGCAAAATCAAGGTGCTGCCATTCAAAAGCTAGAAGCACAAATTGGATATCTATCAAAGCAAATCCCTACCCACAATTCTTCTAGTGATACCATGGCAAACCCAAGGAAGGAATCAGAAGAACAAGAAAGGGAGAAAGTCAATCAAGGGAGATCACACTCCAATGAAACTGAGAGTTGCAAAGAGGAAGGGTTCATTGAACCACAAATTCAGGAAGCTTTTGATGAACAGGATACTCCAACTGTCCAACAACAACCAAGTTCTGAGATCAAGGATGTGAAGGCAGTAGAAACAAGCACCAAAATGAGGATTGTGACCGAGAAACAAAGGACCATATCCATGAAGAAGAGAAGGTCGAAGAACAATCCAACTCCTGAGACAACAAGCAAGTTCACTCAAGCCAATCACAAGGGAAAGCTTGCTGGAAAGAGGCATTCACAACAAGGGGCACCAACTAGCTCCTTTATCCACTTGAAGTCATTCCTCTTAACAAACTGGAGGAAGAGGAAGAAAGTCAGGAACAGCATGTCAAGCTAATGACAGTAAACGAGCACTTGTTGGGAGGCAACCCAACCAAAGGTAGTTTTTCTTTTCTAGTTATTTCAATAAAAGAGTTAAGTAGATTTATCTGTATTGCAAGGAGCTAAGTTTGGTGTTGCACACCAAAACAATTCAAGGGTGAATGTGAGATTCTAAGTTTGGTGTTCCACCAAAAACTTCATTAAAAGCACATTTCTACCTCAGCATGACTA
>NC_029776.3:69622005-69622449 GCF_000817695.3 Arachis duranensis | reverse complement strand
TTCTTCCACCCTTTGTGAGCCTTTTTCTTGCTCTTCATCTTTTTCTTTCTTGTTGATCTTTCTTTCTTGACAAGTACTTGAGTTGTGATACCTCCCTTCTTACTTATCACCCCTGCTTCTGTTGGTTCCTTTTGAATCCCTTTTTCTTCTTGCATCTGTTTGTTTTTCTGCTCTACTTCCTTGTCAGTTGATTGCTTTGGAAAAAGATCATCACTCATTTTGCTTGTTTCTTCATCCCTTTGTACTTCTGGAAAGACTTTCAAGATGATGCTCTCCTCATGCATCCTGAGGGTTAATTCTCCCTGCTCTATGTACACAATGGCTCTAGCAGTGGCCAAAAATGGTCGACCAAGTATTATAGAGTCATTTCCATGTTCTGAAGAATCCAGGATCACAAAATCTGCTGGGTAGATAAACTTGTCAACCTTAACTAAAAGGTTCTCA
>NC_029776.3:69620077-69621905 GCF_000817695.3 Arachis duranensis | reverse complement strand
AATCTGCCTCTCTAGGTTCTTCATGGAGGCTTCTTGATTCTTGGTTGTCAATTCTTGGTTCTTCATCAGTTTCTCCATGAGAAGCTCTAGATTGGTGATTCTCTGTGTGTCTTGTGAGATGGGTTGATTTTGGGGTGTTGATGGATGAAGATAAGTGTTTTGGTTAGTTGGGTGGTTATTGGGTGGGTATTGGTTAGAATTTGGGTAGTTGTTTTGTGGTTTTCTGTACGAGTTTTGGTTAGTGTTTGGCTGGGGGTTGTGGTTTGTGTTTTTCCAATTGTTCTGGCCTGTGTTTCTTTGCCATGGTTGTTGGTTTTGATTATGGTTGTCTCCCCATCTGAGGTTGGGATGGTTCTTCCAAGATGGATTGTAAGTATCCCCAAAGACTTCATTTGTTCCAGGATTTTGGTTGTGCATGTATTGGACTTGCTCTTGTTGTTGCTCTTCTTGAGTTTCTTCACTTTGCACCCAAGTGGTTGGTGGTTGGCTTGTAGTGCTCACTGCTGCCACTTGCAAGCCATCAATTCTTTTGGCCATTTGCTCAAACTGTTGTTGAATCTGCTGCTGCATCATCTTATTTTGAGCTAATTTGAGCTTTAAGAGTGAGTCCCTCATAGAAGTTTTGTAACTTGTCCCACTCAGTGAACATCTCTGGTGGACATTTCCTCAAGAGCCTTATATCATTCCCATGCTTCATATAAGTTCTCGGCTTCCAATTGAGTGAATGTTTGAACCTCAATCTTCAACCTTAGGATTCTTTGAGGTGGATAGAATTTGGCAAGAAACTTGCTCACCAAGTCATCCCAAGTGTTGATGCTTTCTTTTGGAAAGGTCTCTAGCCATTGAGTGGCTTTATCTCTGAGAGAGAATGGGAAGAGCAGCAACTTGTAGCTATCAGGGGGCACACCATTTATTTTCACTGTGTCACAGATTCTCAAGAAGGTGGATAGATGTTGATTTGGATCCTCCAAAGGCCCTCCTCCAAAAGAACAATTGTTTTGAACCAGAGTGATGAGTTGTGGCTTTAGTTCAAAATTGTTTGCATTGACATTAGGAGGAAGAATACTACTTCCACAGTGTCTAGCATTTGCAAATGTATATGAAGCCAGGACCCTTCGTTGTTGTTGGTTATTGTTGGCCCCTCCTCCTAGTTGATTGAGATTTGATGGATCTCCTTCCATTTCTTGGAATTCCTCCTCAGATTCTTCTTCTCCAACAACGTTCTTCCCTCTTTCAGCTCTTCTTATTCTCCGAAGAGTCCTTTGATCAATTTCAGAGATGATAGGGGAAGATCTTCCTATACCTGACATACAAACACACAACAATAAACACACAGATCCAGAAAACCAATGAAACATCAATCTATAGCTAGAATGAAGTTTTAGTTAGTTTAAGCAAAAATTCAAACAGTTAGTGTGTTAGTCAAAATTAAAAGAACAGAAAAGAAAAAGTGCTTAATATAGACCTCCACTTCACTTAATCATTGTCAATCTATTTCAATCCCCGGCAACGGCGCCAAAAACTTGATGTGTGGAAAACGATCCAACACAAAACTCACCGGCAAGTGTACCGGGTCGCATCAAGTAATAATAACTCACATGAGTGAGGTCGATCCCACAGGGATTGAAGGATTGAGCAATTTTAGTTTAGTGGGTGATTTAGTCAAGCGAATCAAGTTTTGGTTGAGTGAGTTGTATTTAACAGAAGATAAATTGCTTGAAATGTAAAGGGAGAGGGGGAATTTGCAGTAAATTAAAGAACAGGAAAGTAAAATAGACTGAATCTTAAAGAACAAGAAATTAAATGACTGAAACTTAAAGTGCAAGAA
>NC_029776.3:69612395-69616405 GCF_000817695.3 Arachis duranensis | reverse complement strand
TTAATTTCCTTGGCTTCTTGGCACGGCACTCATCCTTAAGTCTTGGCTTCCTCATGGTTCCTTGTTCGATCCTTGTAGCATGCATGGGTGACATTTTCCCTTGAATTTCTTTCCTTGGAGAGCCCGATTCTGCCCTCCACAAGGGCAGGGCAAGGTTCTCTTCCTCATGGTCCCAAGGCACATTTTGTGCTCTGCCCTTGTAGTGGGCAGAGCAGAGTTGCCTTCCTTGGTTGGTTTTCTTATGTTGCCCTCCTAGAGGGCAGTCTGCCCTTGTGGAGGGCAATGTTGCCTCCCCCTTAGCATGCGGCACGCTTCTTATTGCTTTGGCCACGCTTTCCTTTCCTTAGGCTACACTTCTTAGGCCACACTTTTCCTTTTCTTTTCTTTTCTTCACCTATAATAAACCAAAACAACACTCCAAGTATCACTAAATTCAAGAGGCTTATAAATCAATTAAAATGCAATCAAAATTAGCTTAAACCTCAATGATTAACATTAAATTCATGGTGGTTGCTTGATTTAGAGAAGTTGTGTATTTTCACTCCAAGTCACTTACTTAGGATGCAAGAAAGTGCATAAATGCTAACAAAACAAGTGAAATTAGCTTGAAAAATGGGTATATGATGACTTGTCATCAACAACCTCATCACTCTTCTAACCACATTTGCTTACTTCACCTTGTCAACCTTAGCTTGTTACTCTCCAAAACTAAGGAACCAATGGCAGCCTCATCTAGCCACAAAAGAAGAAAAGACAAGCAACCCATAGAGGAGGAAAGGGAATTTGATGCATGGAAATACAAATCAGTTTTCCATGAGATCCAAGCCAAATGGATGAGACCTAAAAGGGTACTAGCTGAGGTTCCCTTTGACCTAGAAAAGGATGAGTTCCCAGGTATTTGGGAGAAGATCAAAAAGAGGAAGTGGGAGCTCTTGACTAAGCCAATCACTAAGATCAACATCAATCTGGTGAAGGAGTTTTATGCAAATGCAGTGAGGGAGGATCCAACCGTGGAACCTACCTACAAAAGTTATGTGAGAGGGGTGGAAGTTGATTTCAGCCCCAAGGCAATCATGAAAACTCTTGGCCTGAAAAACATACGTTTCAGCCAAGCAAGTTATGAGGAAAGGATGATAGGAGAACCTGACTATACGACTATTGCTGAAGACCTTTGTGCCATCAGAGCTGAATGGGTAAGAAAAACAAAAGGGGCTCCAAGAGTCTTGAGAAGGGGAGACCTAACACCTGAAGCTAAGGGGTGGTATGCAATAGTTAGGAGATCCATCCTACCCACTGCAAACTCTTCAGAAATAGTCCCTAAAAGAGCCATCTTGCTACATTGCATTATGGTGGGAGGAGAGATCAAGGTTCATAAACTCATTGCTGATCAGATACAAGAGTTTAGTGAGAAAAGTGACCCTGACTCTTGGCTCCACTTCCCTAGTACCATCATTAGACTATGCATCGATGCCCAAGTACCACTTGAAGATGAAAGACCTAATTGGCTATATTCTGGAATGGCCATAACTGCTCACAGAATGACTCTTGGCCCAACTCCCCCAAGACATACAAAAAGAAGAAATGAAGAAGGGCAACAAGCAGAAGGGGAGCAAGAAGTAGAGCAAGAAGGAGAAGAAGAGCAAGAAGAGCAAAGAAGTCCAGAAAGAAGGCAACAAGTTCCCAGAGACCCCATGGATATGAGCAGAATGCAAGAAATCATGGAAGGAATTTCTCAACAATACATGAGGTCTCAAGAGAGGCAAGAGGACTTTCACCTCAAAATGATGGACATGCAAAGGAACTTTGAATCAAGATTCCTAGATCTGCAAAGGGAACAGAATTTACAATTACAGGAATCCCTCAGCCACATATGCCAACACCAAGATGCCAATATCTTGGCAATCAAGGAAGCCACCATTTTGCAGAATGCAAGACACTCAGTTCAAGCTGATTACAACATCAGTTCTCAAATCAAGCTTAACTACATAGGGGAACATCTACACAAGATGGACCCAGCATTCCCATCTTTTGATGAGTATTTCAAAGGGAGAAAAGAAGGAGAAATAAACAAGGCAATGATCCTTGAAAAAGGAGTGGAAGAAACAATGAAAAAGGCTGGATTCTGGACAAAGCTCATGAGAAAAGATAAAGGAAGTACAAGTGGTCAAAAAGAGGTAAGAAGCAAGAAGAAGCAGGACCCCAAGAATCAAAAAGAACCAAGCAACAAATGAGAGGTGGTCTTGTTCCTTAATAATCAAATAATAGTTTGTGAATTGTCTTTATGAGCTTTCTTTCATTTTAAGTCAATTTGTATGTTTATTTGTTTACTGCTTTGAATAAAGTGAATGCCTAGATGTTTGGATATAACTTCACCTTCTTAAACAAATGCTTGCCATGCTTGTTCTGTTTCCAAAAAAATAAAAGAAAAGTTTGAACAAAAGTAATTTGGCTCAATTAGTGACAAATCAAGTAGAATTAAGTGGTGGTATGCATGCTTGATTGCTTAGTCAGCTCACTGAAATTTAGTGTAGAATTATCAATATTTTGTGTAGAAGTTGTATACTGTCTATGGATCTTGATGAATAAATGTCTTTGGCCATGAAAAAGAAAGAAAAAGAAGAAGAAAAAGCCTCTGAAAAAGGGCAACCAAAAAGCAAAAAAAAATTGAGAAAATAAGCTAGGCACCAATGGTTTGAACTTCTTAGACAAATGCCTGTGGTGTTTATGTATTAAGGATATGCTTGGATGAATAGGTTCTGAGGAGTGTTTCAACACTTGGTAACTTGGGTTAACTAACCCGGGATTATCAACCAAAAGTCCATTATCAAGAGCAACCTAAATACAAAACATTTAGTCACACAAAGAGGTGCTGGGCACCAATGTCTCAAGAAGAAATGTGAACTAAAATGCCTGTAGTGGATATGTGTAATGCAATGATAAGAAAAAGAAAATGCCAAAGGCTTGTGCAACACATGACACTGAGCAAACAAGAAGCAAAGGAGCTCTAAGAAAAAGAAAAACAAAGAAAGGAAAATGTGCCAAAGACATAAGAATAACAAGAGGCCATAGCAGTGTTTGATGGATGCAATGAAAAAGTGATAATTCTACCTGATAAGAATGAAAAAGTGATGCTGCAATTAAGTTTGGTGTTGTGATGCCAAGGCATCTTAGGCTAGTTTCACTAGCATTTTTTTGTTAGTTTTAGTTGTTTTATGCATTTTCTTGAGCTTAAAGTAACCAAGAATGGTTAAATGAACTACAAAGTAATGAATCATCCAAACAGTGTGATTTTGATGCAAATTCCATGAGTTTTTAGTTATATTGCTTGAATGCTATGAATGGAAGAATTCTCATGAATTTTTGTAAGACTTTGATGCAATTGTGTGGATGATTTCAGGGAAGAAGAGGCTAGGCAAGGAAGCAACAAAATCAATAAAGGAAGCTTGAAGATCAAATGTGCCAAGCCATACAATTTGAGGTTAAACTGGAAGTTAAACGCCAGAATAAGGAATGCACCAAATGCTGAAAGTGGCGTTTAACCTTCAGTTTAAGGTTAAACTGAAGGTTAAACGCCAGAATCATGAAAGCTGAGAAAAGAGGAAACTGGCGTTTAATCTCCAGTTTAACCTCAAACTGAAGGTTAAACGCCAGAATGAGAATGGCACCAAGGGAGTGATTCCACGTTTAACCTCCAGTTTGACCTCAAACTGGAGGTTAAACATGTTCGAGCTATTTTGTGCACCAGGGAGCCATTTCCACGTTTAAGCTCCAGTTTGACCTCAAACTGGAGCTTAAACGTGTTCGGCGTTTTTTGCTCCTCCAGGGTTGCCTTCTCATTTCCACGTTTAAGCTCCAGTTTGACCTCAAACTGGAGCTTAAACGTGTTCGACCAGGATTGCCTCCGAGGGTTACAATCTTCATTTCCACGTTTAAGCTTCAGTTTAACCTTAAACTGAAGCTTAAACGTGTTCGATTAATTACCCTCCTGGGTTGCTTTCTTCCAATTCCAC
>NC_029776.3:69605542-69611919 GCF_000817695.3 Arachis duranensis | reverse complement strand
ATTGGGATCCAATCATATAAGATTGCCAAGCAAAATTCAATGAATGCATTGGTTGAGGAAGAGATAAAAGTGTTTTGATTCGGAGATCTCAATATCTCCTAACACCCAATGAATTCCCCATTTCTGATCTACACTTTCTCTTTACATTCTGCAATTTAATTCATGCAATCACCCCCATCCTTTTTTTAATTTCAGCAATTTAGTTTCTCGCCTTTAATTCATGCAATTTAACATTCCACAATTCTCATCTAAATCTTGATTCCGCTCAACTAGAACAAACTTCTAATCCGAATTGCTCATTCAACCAGTCCTTGTGGGATTCGACCTCACTCTATTGTGAATTTTTACTTGACGATAACCGGTGCACTTGCCGGAAGGAATTTTGCGATTGTGCAATTTCCTAAATCGTAGCTATCAACACTTCCCACAGAAAAAAAGGAGGTAAAAAGGCTAGTACGAATAGCATAATTCTACACCATAGTAGGCAACATCCTATATAGGAGAGGGATTTCAACACCCCTCCTAAAATGTGTGCCGACCTCCGACATAAAGGAAGTCCTGGAAGAAGTACACAGTGGCATGTGCGGCAACCACTTGGGAGCACGAGCACTTTGAAAAAAGGTACTTTAAGCTGGTTTCTACTGGCCGACCTTACAGAAGGAAGCAACAGAGTTCGTCAAGAAAATCCCCCCATACCAGAAGCATGCCAACTTCCATATAGCTCCACCTGAAGATCTCATCTGTGTTACATCACCCTGGCCATTCGCAAAATTGGGACTCGACCTCCTCAGACCCTTCCCCCAGGGTTCAGGGCAAGTCAAGTTTCTCATTGTAGGCATAGACTATTTCACAAAGTGGATTAAAGCAGAGCCACTAGCTACTGCTACCGCCCAAAGAAGTCGGAAATTTCTATATAGAAATATTATCACAAGGTTTGGGGTTCCTTACTCCATTACCACTGATAATGGCACTCAATTTACCGGTACATGTTTCAGGAACTTGGTAGATGACCTGAAAATTAAAGAACCAATTCACATCTGTAGAACAACCACAAGCCAACGAACAGGCAGAAGCTGCCAATAAAGTCATACTGGCTGGGTTAAACTGGAGGCTACAGGACACGAAGGGAGCTTGGGCTGAAGAACTCCCACAAGTCCTATGGGCATATCAGACAACCCCACATTCAATGGAGATAGAAGAAGGATCTCCTAGAATGATCCTCTACAATGAAGAGGCCAACTCCCAAATTCAAAGGGTGGAGCTTGACCTACTGCCAGAAGTTCGAGAAAGAGCTCAGATTAGAGAGGAAGCAATAAAGCGTCGAATGGCTTTAAGAAATAATCAGAAGGTTGTCCAACGAAGCTTCGCCACCAACGATCTCATCTTAATCCGAAATGATATCAGAGCAGGTCGATCAGGAGAAGGGAAGCTAGCATTTAACTGGAAAGGACCTTACCAAGTTGAAGAAGTAATGGATAAAGGTTACTACAAGGTGACCGACCTCGAGGGGTGAGAGCTGCCAAGGTCATGCCATGCCTGTAACCTAAGAAGGTACTATAGTTAGAAAATAATAAAGATCTTAGGTCATGGTGCACTCTTTTTCCTGAAAAGGTTTTTTAATGAGGCACCTGGCCGAGATCGAGAAGGGTAAGCACTCGTATGTATACACCTTTATTTATTTATTTATCTCATTATTATTTAAATAAAAGTTATTAATTCCTTCAAAAGTTTCCTACCAAGACGCATTAATCTAAGCTCATAAAATGCAAAGTTCATCATCCAATTACAAAGAGGTCGGCAAGGTGAAGCAAAAGGAGCAAGTTAATGCAATAAGTTATAAAAAGTAACCCATAAAAAGCATCCTGACAAGGTCTCACTAAAAATGGATTACTAAAAATAACTTAACACTACAAAAAAACTTGTTTAAAACGACATTTTTATTAGGGCGGTTCTTTGTAACTGCCATAATTTTCTTTATTTTCGGCGGTATATGTTGTTGCCGTAACTTCTTTTTTGAATATGGCAGTTTTTGTGATTTCGGCAGTTAGAACCGCCGATATATTCTTTTATTAATTAAAGGAAAACCTCATTTATGCAAACCTAGCTTAGCAAGTAGAGTGCGCGAGAGTGAGTTTTCTCCTCCGGCGATGCGTCTTCAGAGTTCACAGCTTCCATTGATGCGATCTGCGTTCTCACTTCTAGGTTTGTATAGAAAATTCTCATTTCTCTTCTTCTTCTCTGGAATGCATTAATTACCTCTTCTCTCTCTCTCTCTCCTTCTCTCTCTCTCTCTCTCTCTCTCTCTCTGAGTAATGCGTCTTCTTCTCCAATATTTTTAGATCTGTTGCGGCATGGAATCCCGACGCAGAGGTTTTAGATGGAATGCTCCAGATGAAAGAGTGATTAGTGTTGCTGCGTATGAGAAAGTGTGAGTGATGTGAATGATGAACCCTAATCTCTTGTCGCCCTTCATCTTCCGCAGCTATCGTTCATCTTGTCGTTGTTTCTCATCCACTCGCGCCACCAAATTAGATAATCCAAAATTTTTGACGGCCTCTTTGATTTCTCTGCTTATTTTCTTCCTTCTTAATACCTTTCATTGATTGTAATTATGCAAATTTCAATTTTCCATTTTGCAATTTATCTCCTTTTTTTTTCAGCAAATCGCTGATTAAACAATCAAGGAATCGGATTAATGTGATAAGGAGAAAGAGAAATTCAACAAAGAAGTTTCTTAAGCGAGACACCATTGATCTGCTTGCGAATCATTTATAGGTTGCTTACAATAGAGTAATTGATTTATTTTTTCTGCTTTTGTTTCATGAAATTAGAAAACCTATATGCATAAACTAGCGGTTTTATTAATTAATTGTAATTACTTTCGCATACAATTAGTAAACCATGGTGTTTGATATATGAATTCCTATAGTTGTTATTATACTGAGCTAGGACCAAATACAAAGTCTGAGTCTATTTTAACATTTTTAATCAATTTTTAGTGTGGAAATTGTTCAAGTGGATTTGGCATGTTATCACACAAGGCTGTGCACCTGATTCAAGGCATAAACGAGCAAAAGGCAAGGTTTCTGATTCACAATGCTTAATTGCTCAGATAATTGTTGTTGTTGGATTAATTTCTATATTTTGAAATATGAACTGGTTTCTAGTCTTCCACATAGTCCAGCTAAGAAAGCCTATGTTACTGATTAAGAACTAAGAACAGTATTCCATTTAATTGTAGTGAAATAGAGAAAATCCTAATGAACCAGGTTCACCAACTTTTACTATGTACTTATGTACTATCCCTTATTTATTATCCCTTTTTTACTTCGTTTTATTTACTCCGTGATGTCTCTCATTAGGTTCATAGTATCTTCTGTAGCAGCAATGCCCTCTGGATCCCTTGCCACAACAAGGAAGGTATTAACTTGGCTTCCTTTCTCTCAGAGAATAAAGCAAACAGGTGGTTTTCATTAATATGTACCAAGTTTGTACCAAGTTTCATGGGCTTAACCCAAAAACTATATATTTCAAGTTTTTATGTTCATGGAAATAACTTGATATACAACTCTAAACTGAAATGCTAATGAAGTAGTATGTTTCATTATTAGAACATGCATATCTATTATCTCATTGTTTCCATCTTAAATAGTAGTTTGTTATTCTTTCTTAAAGAAGTTTTAAGATCACTTTTGCAGTTTTTAATTCTTCACTTTTATAGTTATGCTTCACTTTTACTCCGCTAATTTGATGCGTGACGCCTTGCTCAACGACCGAGTGGAGCTCCAAATTTTTGGTGATGTTGGTGCCAAGATCCGAGTCATGAACTTTGATACCACTGGTGTTCAGGTGCCTAATTTCTTATGCCCATTCCCTTTTTCTCTTCAATTTTTCAATTTTTCCTCCTTGGGAGTTGACGAATCTTGCAATGGTTGCCTCTAGTTACAGCTTACAGTTTATAATACAACTTTCTCAATTTATCTTCATTTTTTTTCTTTTCTTTACCTTTTTGTTTTGGCTTATGGATTAAGTTCTTTGTCGGTGGTTTCAATTTTGATTCTTAAATGTGATTGTAGTTTAGGGAGAGATGGAGAGAGACTGAGAGTGGCGGAGGCCGGAGGGGCAAAGGGACATTGGTGAGCTACGAATTCCACTACCCTCTGCTTTTTTCTTTCATTTATTTCTCTTTTCTTTTTTTTTTCTTGGGAGTTTGATAACTGTGTTCAATTTTGTCCTTTGGGAGTGTTGAATATGTAAAGATTCAATGCCAACAAAGAAGAATGTTTGGATTTGTGACCTTTGTTGAACCAGAATCTGTTAAAATGATTCTGGAAAAGGGAAATCTCCATTATGTTCATCGCTCTAGGGTGCTTGTAAAATCTTACAAGGAGAAGCCAAAAGTTGATAATTATGTAAAATCCCCATTATGTTGCTACACAGTGTTGGTTACAGCCTTTTGATCATCTTGCCTCTAATTTAATGCATGTCTCCTTCCAGGTGGAGTCTGAAATTTTCTATCGCATGGTGGACTTTCACCTTCAATTGGGACCCTTGATAACATAAGGAGCTTTGATCGTGTTCAAGAGTTCCTCATGAAGGGGCCATATGTGATCTTCTGTGATCGGATCCAGATGACAGATGTGGCTGGAAAATTTCTCCATGGGGTGCTAGATATACTTTTGGCTAGGTAGCGATAGCTTTTAGCTTCTGTACTCCATGTTGAATATGTTTGGTATATCAATATGTCTTCTATACTTTTATTGATCACATTCGTCCTTTCAGGATATATCTGAACAATTTAATCACACAAACAGTCTGAAGCCGATTGCTAGAGCTCATCAGATGGTTATGGATGGATTTAACTGCTGTAATTCTCATTCTCGTTGAGTGATCTTTGTAACAACCCTGATTTTCGTGTACGCGAGATCTTTTCTAAAGGCACGGAATTCTCCGGAAAATCAGTAAAGGGAACACCTCTGTTATATCATCAAGCATCTCGATCCTCATTATCATTATGTCATCCTTAAGCTAGAACCTCCTTTGAGGCAAGCTTGATAATGCAATCGCGAAGAACCTAGTTTTTGAACCGTATCGGTTGGCAGTTTTGATTCTGATTCTCGTAAATAGTCTTTGTTTGACGAACCGGACTCGATTCATGAGAGGATAGAGATAATAGTATAATATTATCATTATATTAGTATTAGAAAATGCTTGAATGATATTATAAGGTTACCTGGTCTGTTTTTGTTAAAAACAGAAAATCAGTTTAGCCGGGTTTATGGTTTACTGGTGCAGCTTAGCACCAGCACTCTCTAATGACTTTAGCAATGCTAAGGCCTCATTATTCATGTTTTATTCTTATAATAAATATGTTACTAGTCTCATTTATGCTAGTAGCTCAGAAAATAATTTTTAGAGATGTTTTTACGAGTGTTCCGATACACCTAGTTTTAGTAGTTGTACACCAGAGATATTTTAATATTATTTTAATCCACCTCCAAGCCAACCAATCACAGCTCATTTTAATATTATTTTAATCCACCTTCAAGCCAACCAATCACAACTCTCCTTACACCCCCAAGACACTCCAAGGCTGGTCATTTACTCCCTTTGGCCGAAAATGTGAAGAGAGAAAAGAGAGAAACTTTCATGGTTCATAAATCTTCAAAGCTTGATTTCTTCTGAACTAAAACTCAAATCAAAACTCCGATTTTACCAAAATGATCCTCTCTTTTTCCTCTACATCACCATGTGACTTATCAAGGCTGGAAATAAGGTGAGATGGCTGTCTCCCTCCCTCTTCAATTCGGTTTTCAAGGAAAACCATGTAAACATGTGTTTTCTTGATGTTTTTCCTTAGGAATCATGCTTAACTTGACTTGAGGGCCAAGAAACGTGAATTTCCAGAAAGTGTAAGGTTAGAAATCACTTCCTAACATGCTGAGTGAGATTTGGTTAGTTGAGGGTTTTTGGATTTAAAGTTGTTCTTGATGTGATTTAGGAGGAAAAAGTGCTAAAGGACCACCTGAAAGTCTAACTGAATTAGGAGCAGCAAAAAATCAGGTAGGGTGTCACAAAATTAATCTTGATTATTTGTGTTTGAGTTGTGGGAATGTTGTATGATTTGGCTGTGCTAAAAAGTGGTTGCATATATGATTGATTCTTGGTGAAAATTTGGTGAAATTTTGATGAAATTTGATGAAATTCAAGCTATGAATGTGTGTTCTTGTGGCTGCTGGAAAATGAAACCCTAGAGCTTAAATTGGGGTTCAATTTGTGTTAAAATCATGTAGAAAAGATGGGGTTTTAGTGGCTGGGAATTTATTTTGAATTTTGGTAAAAATCGGTTGCTGAAAAGACTGAAAAACGGGTAAAAA
>NC_029776.3:69600974-69604842 GCF_000817695.3 Arachis duranensis | reverse complement strand
GACCACTGAGAACGCTTTCCTGCGGTACAGATCCATGTTTTAATTCTGTAAGGCAGAGGGGTTATTTCCTGCTACAGAAATACCGTGACCACCTGTTCCATTTCTGTAGTGGCAGAGGGGTTTTTTCCTGTATACAGAAGGTGTGTCGGCATACATCCCTGCAGTGGCATATGTGTTATTTCCTGTATGCAGTGGACCCTGTGGTGGCAGAGGGGTTATTTCCTGTACACAGGGTATAGCCAATAGGAAAGCCTTATCCAGACAGAGGTTGCTGGATAACGTCGGGAGCGGGTTAGTAACCGACAGATGAGCTCATTACCTGCACTAGGGCTAGACATGCATCACACTTGGTTGTGCATTTTCTCTATTATGATTGTTGCATGAATGTATGCTTTCTCTGTTTGTATTGTATTCTCTGTGTTTGTGTCTGTGTTTTACTTTCTTGTATTCCTCTGTTTGTGATCTTTTTCTGTTTTCTTTATTTTCTCTATTTATCTATCTTCTGTTTACTACTTCTCTATATTCTGCTATTAGTCTGCTAAACAACACAAAATTAATGAACGTAACTAATAACCCTGACCCTACTAAGAACTCCCCAGTTCTTACCCCTTCTCTCTCCCTTCCCCTTCAGATGGAAGTAAGAGTATCTTACCGTAGTTCGTTGATGATGGTTCTGCAACGAGGATTCTGCTCTAG
Source organism: Arachis duranensis (assembly GCF_000817695.3). NCBI lineage: Eukaryota > Viridiplantae > Streptophyta > Magnoliopsida > Fabales > Fabaceae > Arachis > Arachis duranensis. The sequence continues at coordinate 69,604,146 of NC_029776.3, read as the reverse complement.
ATAGTCTTCTGAGTCTAGGGTGAATATCATTCTCTGTTTATATGTATATACTGTGAGACCAGCCAACGTCTGCACCCCGGTCGTATGCGCACTTTAACCTAAATCCTGTGTACGAGATTCCTATTGTGTGGCTACTTCATGAGGTACCAGAGAGACGTCCTGTGGAAAAGTCTGATCGTGCAGAGGAGTAGCAGATGATGTTATATCTTTTGATAACGTTCCACCTGACTTGAGTTGTGAAGACTTAGAACGTATTTTCCCTCGCTTTAGTAGTTTAGAGGGACTAGGTGAGTATAGAGTCTAGGCTAGCCTAGGCGCCAGCTTAGGGACTTCTTGAACAGGTCAGGCCCTAGGATGTTGTATGTATATATATGTAGATAGTTATTATCTAGCTATATCTAGGGGTGTTCTAACTAAAGGTCTATACTCTAACAAAGGCTGGATAAATGAATGTTGCTAGCTACTCGTGATGTATTTATGTGTGGTTGTTTATAACTGTTTTATCTGTTATTACTTGTGAATTGATTATGAGTGATTCCGTCTATTAATCCAAATGTTTTCAAAAAATACTTCACAAATTAACTACGTTTTTAACAACGAATCAGGCTCATATGATAAATAATAGATAATAATTAGGAAGACAAATTGGTAGTGCTCAGTTTTCGGTATGATCTAGACATATTGAAAATTGGGTCGTTACAATTTGGTATCAGAGCAGTTCGTTCCCAGTAGAGCCTGGGGAGTGGACTGACTATGCTTCATTGCATACTCTGCTTGTGTGTCTCATGCTGTTAGGGTATCTTTAAGATACATTTGGCATGAATGTCTATGAGTGCTCATTTTGGGAATGTTCGTACCTAACTTGAGATATTAAGACTGATCACCTTAATATTGATTGTTTGGTACGGATAAGACCTTAATGACTGCGAATAGGCATAGTTTAATCGAGCTTCAAACGATGAATCGATGCGAGGCACAGCTATCCTCATAGCTGTTATGATCTCCATGGCCATAGCTATGTTAGATTTGGATGCTGTAAGGAACGAATGCTTGTTTCACTTGTGGAGAAGTTGGACACTTGGCGGGGAATTGCCCAAAAGAATTTGCTCGGAATCCAGTGCGAACCCAGCAACAAGGCCGAGTGTTTGCCATGACTGCTGATGATGCTATGCAACCAAACGCCCTGATCCAAGGTCAGTGTTATGTCAAAAATCGATTTCTAACTGTACTGTATGACTCGGGTGTATCACATTCCTTTATTTCTTTAACTGTTGCTCGTGAGTTGGGACTAGATTTTTCTGAGCTGAACTTTGATCTAATTATCCATACACCTGCATCTCAAAATGTTTTGACTGGTTTAGTGTGCCTGCAAGTACCGTTTGCTATTAGGAACAGGACTTTTATACACGATCTAATCTGTTTATCTCCATCTGGTTTAGAAGTTATTTTAGGATTAGATTGGTTATCTAAGTATCATGTTTTCTTTGATTATTTTAAAAGAACTGCTGTTATTCCATCTAATAGTCTATGTACTAAACCATTTTTGTCCCATACCTTATATCTGAATTCTGTAAGAGTTACCTTAGGCAGAAGTGATTGTGAGGGGTACGTTCTGTTAGCGGCTAGCTCGAATGATAGTGAATTAAGCTTAGAACGAATCCAATGGTGAAAGAATTCCCTGATGTTTTCTTGGATGACATACCTGAGTTTCTTCCTCAGCAAGAGATAAAATTCAGCATTGATCTAGTACCTGGAACCAGACCGATTTTCATAGCACCGTACCAAATGTCACCATTGCTTGCAGAGCTGAAGAAGCTATGAGATAGGATCGTAGTGGCCTATGGAGGTACAAGAACAGAATTTATGTGCCCAACTCTGGAGAATTGCATATGAGTACATCATACCATCCTCAGACAGACGGACAATCAGAGCGAACAATCCAGACATTGGAAGACATGTTAAGATCTTGTGTGATGGATAACCAAGGCAGTTGGGATAGGTATTTGCCATTAGTCGAGTTCGTCTACAACGACAGTTTCCAATAAAGTATCGGGATGGCACCATATGAAGCTCTCTATGGAAAAAGATGTCGGACACCATTGTATTGGAATGATGACGGAGAAGTTAGTGTCTTAGGTCCAGACTTAGTGCAAGAAACTACTGAGAAGATAAAGGGTATTCGCCAGAAGATCCAGACCGCACAGAGCCGTCAAAAGAGCTATGCCGATAATAGACGTAGAACCTTAGAGTTTAGTGAGGGAGATCATGTCTTTCTAGAAGTAACTTCGATTACTGGAATAGGTAGAGTCCTTAAGACTAAAAAAAACTTAACCCTCGATACATAGGACCTTTCCAAATACTTAAAAGAGTCGGTCTAGTAGCGTATCAAATAGCCCTTCCTCCATATCTGTCAAACCTTCATGATGTTTTTCTTATGTCTCGCAACTTAAGAAATATATTCCCGACAAGAGTCACATTTTACAACCAGAGACAGTACAGTTACGAAATGATTTGACATATCAAGCATCACCAGTTCAGATAGTAGAAATAAGTCATAAGCAGCTAAGAGCCAAAGTTGTTCGCTTAGTCAAAGTAGCTTGGGAACCAAGAGGAGAAGAAGAGCACACTTGGGGACTAGAAGATAAGCTGAAAGCTAATTACCCGCATCTATTCCTAGGTAACTGAAATTTTGAGGGCAAAATTTTCTTTTAGGAGGGTAGAATGTAACAACCCTGATTTTCGTGTACGCGAGATCTTTTCTAAAGGCACGGAATTCTCCGGAAGATCAGTAAAGGGAACACCTCTGTTATATCATCAAGCATCTCGATCCTCATTATCATTATGTCATCCTTAAGCTAGAACCTCCTTTGAGGCAAGCTCGATAATGCAATCGCGGAGAACCTAGTTTTTGAACCGTATCGGTTGGCAGTTTTGATTCTGATTCTCGTAAATAGTCCTTGTTTGACGAACCGGACTCGATTCATGAGAGGATAGAGATAATAGTATAATATTATCATTATATTAGTATTAGAAAATGCTTGAATGATATTATAAGGTTACCTGGTCTGTTTTTATTAAAAACAGAAAATCGGTTTAACCGGGTTCACAGTTTACTGGTGCAGCTTAGCACCAGCACTCTCTAATGACTTTAGCAATGCTAAGGCCTCATTAT
>NC_029776.3:69600538-69600865 GCF_000817695.3 Arachis duranensis | reverse complement strand
GTTGTACACCAGAGATATTTTAATATTATTTTAATCCACCTCCAAGCCAACCAATCACAACTCACCCTACACCCCCAAAACTCCCAAGGCTGCCTCATTTGCTCATTGTGGCCGAAAATCACCAAGAGAAAAAGGAGAGAAAGTTCTTTGTTCATAAATCTTCAAAGCTTGATTTCTTCTGAACTAAAACTCAAATCAAAACTCCGATTTCACCAAAATGATCCTCTCCTTTTCCTCTACATCACCATGTGCCTTATCAAGGCTGGAAATAAGGTGAGATGGCTGTCTCCCTCCCTCTTCAATTCGGTTTTCAAGGAAAACCATGTC
>NC_029776.3:69599296-69600396 GCF_000817695.3 Arachis duranensis | reverse complement strand
TTCCTAACATGCTGAGTGAGATTTGGTTAGTTGAGGGTTTTTGGATTTAAAGTTGTTCTTGATGTGATTTAGGAGGAAAAAGTGCTTACGGACCACCTGAAAGCCTAACTGAATTAGGAGCAGCAAAACCAGGTAGGGTTTGATGAATTTAATCTTGATTGATTGTGTTTGAGATGTGTAATTATGATATGGTTTGGCTGTGCTTGAAATTGATTGTTTATATGAGTGATTCTTGTTGAAAGTTTGTGGAAAATTTGATGAAATTTGATGATATTTAAGCTATGAATGTTGTTCTTGAGGGCTGCTGGAAAACGAAACCCTAGGCCTTAAATTGGGGTTCAATTTGTGTTAAAATCATGTAGAAAAGATGGGTTTTTGGTGGCTGCTAATTTATTATGAATTATGGTAAAAATCGGTTGCTGAAAAGATTGAAAAACGGGTGAAAACAGAGAAAGAATCTGAAGAATTTATGAAGAACATGAAGAACACTTTGAGTGTGGTGAAGAACAATGAAGAACACCTTTTAGATCTTAGAAAGGGCAAGGAAGTAATTATTTTGGTGTTTGAGGGGTTATTTGGTAATTTCTGAAAGTTAGGGTGGTTAAAGTAGAAATATTAAAAGTTACCGGGGTAAAAAGTTAATTTTAAAGGTTAAAAGGTAAAGGCAAGGTAATTTTCGAAAATTTAATAATAAAATAATAAATAATAATAAAATAATAAATAATAATATTTAATTAAAAATAATATTTTAATAAAAATAATAAAATAATGCAGAAAAGCCAGTTTTCTGTAAAAGCTTTAGAAAGACAACTTTAAGTGCAGAATCTCATGATTACCTTCATAAAACACTTAGGGAGTGGTAATAACATGTTAGTGAGGAAAAGATAAAGAAAAGATAAAGGTTGAAGAAAAGATAAAAGTCAAAGAAAAAGTCTGTAAAGTTTTAATGACAGAAAACAGACAGAGATTAGTGAACGAATTAGGGCAACTTAGATAGTACTTGAGTTGCGACTAGGGTTAGGTATTATATGAAAAGTTAAACTGTTTCAGTATAGACTTAATGAACCTATACTTGGGACAGGCTAACTATTCATACCGAA
>NC_029776.3:69582163-69598686 GCF_000817695.3 Arachis duranensis | reverse complement strand
GGGCTAGACATGCATCATACTTGGTTGTGCATTTTCTCTATTATGATTGTTGCATGAATGTATGCTTTCTCTGTTTGTATTGTATTCTCTGTGTTTGTGTCTGTGTTTTACTTTCTTGTATTCCTCTGTTTGTGATCTTTTTCTGTTTTCTTTATTTTCTCTATTTATCTGTCTTCTGTTTACTACTTCTCTATATTCTGCTATTAGTCTGCTAAACAACACAAAAATTAATGAACGTAACTAATAACCCCGACCCTACTAAGAACTCCCCAGTTCTTACCCCTTCTCTCTCCCTTCCCCTTCAGATGGAAGTAAGAGTACCTTACCGTAGTTCGTTGATGATGGTTCTGCAACGAGGATTCTGCTCTAGATAGTCTTCTGAGTCTAGGGTGAATATCATTCTCTGTTTATATGTATATACTGTGAGACCAGCCAACGTCTGCACCCCGTCGTATGCGCACTTTAACCTAAATCCTGTGTACGAGATTCCTATTGTGTGGCTACTTCATGAGGTACCAGAGCGACGTCCTGTGGAAAAGTCTGATCGTGCAGAGGAGTAGCAGATGATGTTCTATCTTTTGATAACGTTCCACCTGACTTGAGTTGTGAAGACTTAGAACGTATTTTCCCTCGCTTTAGTAGTTTAGAGGGACTAGGTGAGTATAGTGTCTAGGCTAGCCTAGGCGCCAGCTTAGGGACTTCTTGAACAGGTCAGGCCCTAGGATGTTGTATGTATATATATGTACATAGTTATTATCTAGCTATATCTAGGGGTGTTCTAACTAAAGGTCTATACTCTAACAAAGGCTGGATAAATGAATGTTGCTAGCTACTCGTGATGTATTTATGTGTGGTTGTTTATAACTGTTTTATCTGTTATTACTTGTGAATTGATTATGAGTGATTCCGTCTATTAATCCAAATGTTTTCAAAAAAAAAAAAATACTTCGCAAATTAACTACGTTTTTAACAACAAATCAGGCTCATATGATAAATAATAGATAATAATTAAGAGGACAAATTGGTAGCGCTCAGTTTTCGGTATGATCTAGACATATTGAAAATTGGGTCATTACAATCTTCATTTTCTTACTCTAGAATTATTGGATAAGTTTCAGCTGTGCATTGTTTTGTGGAAATAGGAACAAAAGGTGGTTACGATTTTTAGTGCGCCCAACTACTGTTACCGATGTGGGAACATGGCTTCCATATTGGAGGTTGATGATTGCAAGGTCCACACATTTATCCAGGTCATCTTGGTAAGGAACCTACCACATTTTTTGTTCTTAAATTAATACTTCAATAATATTTGTTATTGGATGTTCAAATAATATTATTTATTTAGATTAATCAAAATTTAAGGACTTAACAATGAGATTAACAAATCGGGCATAATTAGTAAGTTATCATTTTAATTAATAATAAGTCAACTGCATTACTCAAGTACTAAATGAAACCCAATTTTATGTGCTGGAAGGGGATGGAAAAAGGTTATATATAACATTAAAAATAGTATAAATGTGGAATAATTTAACGAGGAATTGCCGTTAGCATGGATATCTTCTTTATAAATTACTCAAATTATGATTCCTTTTTTATCCATGTGCTTCAACTAATTATTATTATTATTGGCTTTTTTAACAATTGATGATCATGTCGAAGATCCATTCATTTAATTATTCTCGTTAAGAACTTAACTTGCAAGGATAAATTTATTCTCGTTAAGAACATATATTAATGAAACCTCGGCTTGGCTATCCGAATAAATAAGTATAGATATCATATTCATCTTTCTTGGATGTACTTTAGGTTGGTGCAAGAGACATTTTCTTTCCAGGAGGAGGTTGGTGCAACCATGCCTGTTTGTCTCGATCGCAGGGAGTGCTTAGGTTCATCTAAGAAAATGGATCAAACAGCTTCCTTTTCTGGATATTTAAGCAACAAGCAAAAATTTAACCCAGGTATATTCTTCACTAGTCACAATTTTTATTCTTTCTCCTCATCAACGCAAACATTTTTTAATTTTATGGATCTTAACAAGTGTTGCATTTTTCAGTTCTACAACTGGAATATAATCAAGGTTGAGGATTGACAGCAATACTACAATGCGATCGCTTTAGATCTCTAATTCTAGCAGGAGCCAAAGCCAAATGCATTTCAGATGCTTGTTATTTCATCAATGTGTTTGCTTCCTACTTGAACTTTTCTTTCTCTTTATTCCATGGAACTTGTTACCTCATTGATTGAACATAACAGAAAGGATGTCTCTGGAGCACAACACATTCAAGAGTTCTACAGTCAAGTTGTTGTAACACATGTATGTTTCTCAAATATCTATAGTCAACTTGTTACCTGATTTTATTGAGGGATTTCTAAATAGACCGTGTTATTTTTGCACATATCAAAATATTGGTAATAATTCATTTTTCTTTTTTTATTTATAGATTTTGTCATGCCATCATTGTAGGTATTCTTTCTCATTTGTTTCAGGTATCTCCTCCATTCTCTTATATGTTTGATGCTCATTTGTTTCAAGTTTCTAATCTTCTTTAGGGTATCTGCATTGTAAAGATCTTATATTAGGCTATTACTTTGTTTTCATTTATATATATAATTTGGAATATTTTCTGTAAATACTCATCCAATATCATAGAATAGTGATATTCAACAACTTTTTTAATAAACAAAATCTTTGTCCTTCATTTCTTGATAAGTTTTGGTAGTTTGGTTTCAGGCTACAAGGTAAAAGAAACAGCAAAGTTAGGTCTTGCCAGAGAAGCCTATTGAGATATACGAATTTGAAGGGTACTATATATTAGGTGGAGCCATCATAATTCAATAATTCATGATTTTTATGATAGAGATTTGATGTATCTTTAGCTACATGTTATGTTCATGTTATGTTTGATACTTTATTTATATAGGAGTTATTACTTTTGATTTTCAATACTAAAATATTATATATTATGTTTAATACTTTATTTGAGTTATGTAATATTTTGCTTATAAGTTATGATTTCTTGTTATTGTGAAATTTTAAACAAAAAATTATTTATTTAATATAGTAAAAACGACGGTTAAAAGTCATGTGCAGATAAAAGTGTATGCTAATTTAAAAGATAAAAAAATGTTACTTTTATCCGGTAAAAATGATAGCTTGTAACTTCCATTTTAAACAATTAAAATGTCATTTTAACGTGGAAAAAATGGCGGTTTTAAACTACCATTTTTAAACAATAAATTTTGCTGTTTTAAACAACATGAAATGTCATTTTAACCAACAAAAAGATGCTATTTTATTTGGAAATAACGGTGGTTTGAACCGCCATTTTAACCCAACTAAAAAATTGCCATTTTAACCAGGTAATTGTGGCGGTTTGAAACTGCCGTTTTAACTAACAAAAAATGCTGTTTTATCTGGAAATAACGGCGGTTTGAACCGCCATTTTAACCCAACTCAAAAACCACCGCTTTAACCAGGTAATTGTGGCGGTTTGAAGTAGCCGTTTTAAGCAACAAAAAATGCCGTTTTATCCGGAAATAAAGGCGGTTTGAACCGCCGTTTTAACCCAACTCAAAAACCACCGTTTTAACCAGGTAATTGTGGCAGTTTTTCTAAAACCGACGTAATAACCAAATGGTGCTTCAAATTATGGCGGTTTTTCTTGAGTGCCGTTCAAGGTAATAATGGCGGTTCAAACCGCCGTAATTACCAAGTTTTTTTGTAGTGTAAGAATGCCCGACAGAGAAGTCGGACCAATGAAAGGATCACTAAAAAGGGACAAAGACATCTCATAAAGGCCAAAGAAAAGCCAGGAATGCTTTGCTGAAAGGTACGAAGTCTTGAAAAAAGATACTACTTAAAAAGAAAAAGCACAAGTCGAAACGGCGCTAAAAAGTCTTCCAAACAAACTATAAAGAAAAGGTTCCTCCTCGGAACACTACCTAAAATTTGTTGGAATATGACTAAAAATCCCGGACGATGAAGCCATGCAGGTCAACGTCAGCTAACAAGAGGCGAGACCCAAAGAAACAAGTACGACCTCGAGAAAAGAACAAGTCAAAAGCCAAAAAGATTGAAAACAACGTAAGGCTCAAAAGTGCTTAGCTAAAAAGGGAACAACTCCTCTCAAAGAAGGCAAATCTCAAAACAAGGCTACAGAAGTCGTTCCAAACTAAAAAGGTTCTATGTAAAGAACACTAAATAGTTATCGGACAAGTCACTAAAAGCCCGGATACCAAGCCGCAAGGATAGTTTTGCCAAAAGCAAAGGGTTGACAAGTATTAACTCGAAGCAAAGCTTAATCAAGGGGCATTAAAGGCACGTGCATATTCCCAAGGAAGTAACCCCTCCGAGGAATAAAGCGCGACAATAAAGAATGCAAAAAAGCAAAAAATGCTTTGCATTCAAGTAGAGGCAATCCCAACAGGAGTTCTACAAAAGATCGACCAGAGGCAAATGCTCGAGCACGACTTCCTCAAAAGGGTCGAAGTCTAAAGACACAACCTCAAGGGAAAGATTGAACTCAAGCAGGGGCACTGTTCATACCCTGGGTCGAACTATATGATCCAGGTTGATCAAAGACAAGAGTGACCGACCTCTTAAGGTTGGTCGTTACTGACCTCTTCCAAAAAGAGGTCGGCCAAAATGCCATAGAGGACCAAGTAGGCCTAAAGAAAAGGACGCAGCCCACTTCAAAGGCGGTTGGCCTAAAAGATAAGATGACTTTACTCAAAGATAAAATAAGATAACTAAATTATCTCAAGAAAGGTCACTCAACACTACTATAATTACACTGAAGCACCCAGGTATAACTCTTACTCTGATTCTACACAAAAACCTACCTAAAGTACGTGCTAACTTAAGCATCGGAGTCTTTTGCAGGTACCACCACCCTCCGGTGTTCAAGGATCAGCAGCATTTCCAATTCTCCCAGGTCAGACACAGCAGCACCGGCCAGCACAGAACACTTAGGCTAGTGGACCTTAAGATAGGATTGAAATTGTATGAATTGCATGAATTGGTTAATTGTTGTGGAGTATTGCTAATATAGCTTGGTTGATGCAGATGTGAATGTGTATTCTTGAGCTTGTTATGATGATATGGAGTTTGATGATGATTAATGATAATATGATATGTAAATATTGAATAAAGATTGAATGTGAAATGAGTTTCTATGATGGAGGTTATGGTGATGTTAGAGAATGAATGGTAATTAATGATTTGTGAAGATGACTGTGATATTGTGGGCTTATGAGTAGGAATTGTTGAATAAGTTTAGAAAATAGAAATTTGAGAAGTAATTCACGAGTAATTGGAAATGTATAGTAGTGTTTTGATATAGATTTTGATTTTGGTTGATTTGGTTTGGGTTAAGTGTTTTTGAAAACTAGAGGGTTTGGTAAATTTTGGTACAAAACCTATTTTTGACGAACTTCAACGAGTCATAACTTGGTTTCTGGACCTTTAAATCTTTTTAAACTCATTTTGAATGAAAATTAGGTCCGTTTAGTTTATGCCATTTAAAGAACGGATGGAAAATAATTTTTGACAAAAAAGTTATGCACGTTTGAAGTTTGCTATGAAAAACTTTTTTTCTGCATCATTACAGCTGTTTCAAAAAATTGCATTCTTGCGAACGCAGAAGGCATGCATGCATGATAAACCCCAATTTTGTGGTTTATCATGGGTTGAATTTGGTGGGTTTTATCAACTTTTCTCACATTTATTCAATGAAATAGCATTATTTTGTAATTCTCCCTAATTTTGTGCTTAAGAGTGAAAACATGCTTTTTAGGCCTTAAAATAGCTAAATCTAATTCACTTTAATTCCATTCGATGCCTTGATATGTTTGTTGAAGGATTTCGGGCTTATAAGGCAAGGATTGGATGGAAGAGGTGAAGAGAAAAGCATGCAAAGTGGAGAATTCATGAAGAAATGAGGATTTGCTGAACTAAAAGCCACGCGCACGCGTCATCTCATGTGTACACGTGAAGAGGAGATCTGTCAGCAACGCGTACGCATCATCCACGCGCCCGCGTGAGGAGGCATTTTTAAGGCAACGCGCACGTGTCAACCATGCGCACGCTTGACGCTGATCACGTGACCTCATTAAAGTAAATATGCTGGGGGCTATTTCTGAGCTTTCCAGGCTTAAATCCAACTCATTTCTGAGACTATTTGATGCAAAATTCAAGATTGGACAAAGGGGGGAGCAATTAGATTAGCTTAGGATCATGCTTTAGGTAGTTTCTAGAGAGAGAAGCTCCATCTTCTCTCTAAAATTAGGATAGAATTAGGTTAATTTCTCTTAGATTTAGGGTTTAATTCTTGTTTTCATCATGTTTTCTTTGCAATTTCTTGTTCCTACATCTTCATTCTCTTAGTTTATGATGAGCGGATATTTTATACGCTTTTTGGTAGTGTTTTCATATAGTTTTTAATATGTTTTATTCACTTTTTGTTGCATTTTTATTAATTTTTATGCAAAAATCACATTTCTAGACTTTACTATGAGTTGGTGTGTTTTTCTGTAATTTCATGTATTTTCTGGTTAAAATTGAGGGACCTGAGCAAAAATCAGATTCAGAGGTTAAAAAAGGACTACAGATGTTGTTGGATTCTGACCCTCATGCACTCGAAGTGGATTTTCTAGAGCTATAGAAACCCAATGGGCACTCTCAATTGCGTTGGATATTAGACATCTTGGGCTTTCCAGCAATATATGATAGTTTATACTTTGCCTGAGATTTGATGGGCCAAACTAGCGTTTAAACGCCCACCAGAGACCCATTTCTAGCGTAAAATGCCAGAACTGGCACCAAAGCTGGAGTTAAACGCCCAAACTGGCATCCAAGCTGGCGTTTAACTCCAGAAACAGATCATGCACATGAAAACTAGGAAGCTCAGCACAAACACTCACCAATGGGTCCGGAAGTGGATTTCTAGACTCTCTGCATCTAGTTACTCATTATCTTTAAACCTAGTTTACTAGTTTAGTTTAAAAACTACTTTTAGAGATTTATTTTGTAACTTATGACATTTTTGACAAATCCTATTGTATCTTCCATATTATGAACCTCTAAACCCCATAGGTGGGGGTGAGGAGCTCTGCTGTGTTTCCATGGATTAATGCAATTACTACTGTTTTCTATTCAATCACGTTAGTTTATATTCTAAGATACTCACTCGTATTTCAACATGGAGAATGTGATGATTCGTGACACTCACCATTATTCCCTAACTTATGAATGCATGCCTAACAACCACTTCTATTCTACATGAGCTCAATGTAGTCATTGGGCGACAGCTTGAGTGTGTATCTCTTGGGTTTCTAATCCACGAGTTTAACCTGCATCTCCTGACAACAGAGCACTCAAACTCGTGAGATCTGAACCTTTGTGGAAGAGGCTAGAGTCAATTGGCAGCATTCCCGAGATTCAGAAAGTCTAAACCTTGTCTGTGGTATTCCGAGTAGGATCTGGGACAAGATGACTGTGACGAGCTTCAAACTCGCGAATGTTGGGCGCAGTGACAGTGTGCAAAAAGATAAATGTATCCTATTCCGACAAAGGTGATAACCGACAGATGATTAGCCATGCGGGAAACCATAGAGGACATGTTTTCACTGAGAGGACGGATGGTAGATATTGACAACGGTGATCCACCAACATACAGCCTGCCATGGAAGGGACATACGTTTTTGGAAGAAGAAGACAGTAGGAAAGCAGAAATTCAGAAGGTAGAGCAAATCCGAAACCCCAACCTGCTCTCTATTATTGAATAACAAGTACCATTCTTTTCATGCTCTTTTACTTTTCACAAACAAAATCCTTTTTATTATTAATCTCCTGACTAAGAGTTATAAGATAACCATAGCTTGCTTCAAGCCGGCAATCTCCATTGGATCAACCCTTACTCACGTAAGGTATTACTTGGACGACCCAGTGCACTTGCTGGTTAGTTGCGCGGAGTTGCAAAAGTGTGATTACAATTTTGTGCACCAAGTTTTTGGCGCCGTTGTCGGGGATTGTTCGAGTTTGGACAACTGACGGTTCATCCTGTTATTTAGATTAGGAAAAAATTTATCCTTTTTTGGTTTAGAGTCACTATAGTTGCATCTTCTATTTTTTTTTCTTTTCAAAAATCTATCAAAAATATTATTTTTCTTTATTAATTTGATTTTTCTTTGAGTTTAGTTTCATGTTTTAAGTTTGGTGTGATTTGCATGTTTTTAGTTGTCCTTCATATTTTTAATTATATGTTCTTGGTTCTTTCTTGATCTTCAAATTGTTCTTGTTTGGTATCTTTTGTTGCTTGTTATCTTATACATTTTCAAATTATTAGTGTCCAAAGTATAAAAATTTTTAAGTTTGGTGTCTTTTGTGTTTTTGTTTCTTAAAAATTTTCAAAATTTAGCCTTGGTGTTCATCTTGAAATTCATATTTTTCTTGTTCGTTTTCTTTGTTTTGATCTAAAAATTCTAAGTTTTGTGTTATTTTACTGTTTTTTTATTTCCTCATTAAATTCAAAAATATATATTCCTTTATTTACTCATTATTTTCGAATCCCTTGGGTTGATTTGGTCAAAATTTTTAAAAATCATATCTTTTTCAAATCATATCTTTTTTTTAAATTTCTAAAATCATATCTTTTTCAAAACTTCCTAACCACCTTCTCTCTCTTCATTTTTTTTTGAAAATTTCTCATAAAAAATTTTCAAATCTTTTTAAATAATTAATTATTTTAATTTCCAATTTTTATTATTTATTTCGGTCTGAAAAAAAAATTTAAATATATATATATATTAAAATAAAATTTTATTCACAATTCACATCACCTCCCTTTCTCCATCAGGACCTAAGTGGAACTGAATAGTCTAGAAGGACTCGGGTCATATAGTAACCCCACTACTACTTCATATGGGGGTAGTATTTGTATACCCCCCATCAGAACCAGTAATTTTGAGCTAAATCTCCAGCTCATTATCATGGTGCAGCAAAATTGTCAGTAAATAGAATCATTCCTATCATGACTGTAAAGCAATGGAATGAGCGATCTCAGATGTCATTCTTGCATCATGACGCCGAGAACCGTCTGCTCTCTCTTTTCCGCAAACTTAGTAGATTAGATGGAAAGAAGAAAGAGTAAGCAGAGATGGTACCACTAGGAGACAAGATCAAATAAAGGAACTTCACTCAAAGCTGGGGAAGTAATGAAGGGTAAATAGCGTAGATAAGAAAGGGCGTCGTTAGCAGGCTAGACAGATATTGAATGAAGAAAGAGAGGAGAACAAGTCACTTATTTTCTTTCACTAGTCTCAGGTTTACATCAGAGGATTGAGGGAACGAATAAACAACTATTGAAATCACTGGTTGGTTGTTGACCAACAGAATGAATTGGAGTCTTTTTTCGTTGGTCAGCTGTAAACCAAGTGCTGTCCGTCTTCATGGCCTCAATAAGACTCAGTATTGTACTGGCCGAATCCGTTTCGGCTTTTTCCCCAATTTCCCATGCCTCACATCCAGTCTTCTACAGGAAAAACCTACTGAGTTTCTGGCACAATTCTTACAGGTTACTGACATGATATGTGATAAGGAAGTAGATCAGGATGTCTACAGATTACTACTATTTTCATTTGCTGTAAAAGATCAAGCCAAAAGTTGGTTAAATAACTAACCTACAACAAGCATAAAAACATGGAAACAGATGTCAGAAAAATTTCTGAATCAATATTTCCCTCCAAAAAGGATGACACAGTTAAGGCTGGACATCCAATGCTTTAAACAAGAGGATAATGAATCCCATTATGACACCTGGGAGAGGTATAAAGAGATGCTAAGGAAATGCCCCTCTGAAATGCTTTTAGAATGGGTGTAGTTAAACATCTTCTACTATGGGCTTACAGAAAAGGCCCAGATATCTCTAGACCACTCAGCTGGTGGATCTATACTCATGAGAAAAACAATTGAAGAGACTCAAGAGCTCATAGATACGGTTGCTAAAAATTAGCATCTGTACTTGAGAAGTGAGTCCTCCATGAAAGAAGAGGCTAAGGAAGTATCCACTGAATTTAGTCCTCTAGAACAAGTTGCTGAACTCAATTAACAACTCTTTTCTATAACAAAACAGCTAGCAGAATTTAAGGAGAAGCTATGAAAAACCAAAGATGCTAACCAGAATATGGAAAAACAATCAAATCAGACAAAACAACAATTATCCAAGCAGAAAACAGAAGATTGCCAAGCTGTTCAGGAGTGGAAAGACATTGAACGTCTCAAATCAAAGCAGCAGGAAGCCAAGAAAGGAACATCTGACAGAGGTTGACCAATTCACTACCCAAAAATCCTCTGAGGACCATAAGAGCCCAGAGAGGAAGGATTCTGGCGTTCAAACACCAGAAAAGGGTCTAAAACTAGCATTAAACGCCCATTTAACTGCCAACTCTGGCGTTCAAACACCAGAAAAGGGCAGCAACCTGGCGTTAAGCGCCAATAATGATGCCAGTTCTGGCATTCAAATGCCAGCAAAGGGTGGCAATCTGGCGTTAAATGCCCATTCAGCACCCAATTCTAGCGTTCAAACGCCAATGAGGGATCAGGCACCTGCAAGTGCTGATAACAACCCTCATGTTTATACAGACAAAGCGACCAACCTCTTCAGGTCAGGACAACCCGACCCCTTCTCAAAGAGCTCGGCCAAGTCACAAAAAAGTCCAAACAAAGGACCCAAATAGAGGAACACGTCCCAAATCCAAAGGCAGCCCAAGCCCGTTGAGATAAAGGCGGTTCCCTTGAAGATAAGATGACCTCACTTGAAGATAAGATAAAGATAAGATAAGATAACTAACTTATCTTATCTATAGAAGGTCATTTTATGCTATTATAAATACACTAGAGCACCCAGGTATAACTGATACACTGATTCTACTCAATACCTGCTTAATACCCTTGCTAACTTAAGCATCGGGGTCCCTTGCAGGTACCCCGCACCCTCCGGGGACAAAGGATCAGCATCATCACCAAGTCCAACGAGTCGGACACAACGAAGTCATCCCATTACCATGGTGGACAACCATGATAATGATCGCACCTCAGATCTAGAGGATAGAATGCCGCACAAAAATGTGGACACTACACCAAAAGACACTCCCCAAATCAACAATAAGGACTCCCCAAACGAGGGAGCCCTGGAGGCATTTCAAGACCGATTAAAACAACTTGAGGAAGACGCTCTATGTCAACGAGAGGCCGAGAAGGATCTACAAAGAGAAATAAGGCAACGCCGGAAATTGGAGAATAAACTCCTAAAACTTGAAGCCGATGTCAAGACTAAAGCCAGCCAATCCACTCCCGAAGATAGCACCCGCAAGGACCAAGATCCATTCACCAAGGAGATCATGAAGACAAGAATCCTAAAAGACTTTAAACTTCCAGACATGACCTTGTACGACGGCACTACGGATCCCAACCATCATCTTAGTAACTTTGGAAGCAGAATGTACCTCACCGAAGCCTCAGATGCAGTTCGTTGCAAAGCCTTTCCAACTACTTTAACAAAAACGGCAATTAAATGGTTCGATAGCCTCCCTCCAAGATCCATCTCGAGTTTCAACGACATGGCCAAAAAGTTCCTGGCCAGATTCTCCATCCAAAAGGACAAAGAAAAAAATGTGCCGAGCTTACTGGGAATCAGACAAGGAGAGCGGGAAACCCTGCGTAACTACATGGAGAGATTCAACAAAACATGCATGGATATACAAAACCTCGCAACAGAAGCTGCCATCATGGGTCTCATTAATGGCCTGGAAGAAGGGCCTTTTAGTCAATCCATATCAAAGAAGTACCCCACATCCCTGAACGAGGTATAGGAGCGAGCGGAGAAATACATCAACATGGAGGAAATCTCCCGATTAGGAGAGACCTCAAAAGCAGGGTTCACCCCTCAGGATAAAGACAAAGATTCCAGAAAAAAGGAAGATCGACATGGAGAGAAAATCAAAAAATACCACAATTACACCCCTCTTTGGGTGTCTCTCGTGGATGTCTACAGAGAGGTCTGCAACACAGAAAAAATACCACCAGCTCGACCACTCAAAGGCAAAAAAGGAGGAGGAAACCGGGCTGAATATTGTGAATACCATCGGATCCGCGGGCACTCCACCAATGAGTGTTTTGACTTAAAAAACGTCATAGAAAAGCTCATACGAGAAGGAAAGCTAGATCGATACCTAGCCACCCATGAGGATGAACAAAGGAAAAGAAGAAGAGCAGAAGATGTCGGACCAACTGTGCGATCATCCCGGATGCCAGAAAGACACGTCCACATGATACACGGCGGATTCTCCGAGGGAGGAATCTCCAAATCATCCCGCAAAAGACATCTAAAAGACGTACATCACGTCGCAGAAAGGAAGGAAGCACCGGACATCCCAGCAATCACTTTTACCAAGGAAGACGCATCCGGCACCGCGACAGGGCATGACGATCCCATGGTCATCACTATTATACTGGCAAACGCAAATCTTCATCGCACACTGATAGAACAGGGGAGCTCTGCCGATATCTTATTCAAAACCGCCTTCGACAAACTCGGCTTGGAAGAAAAAGAACTCAAAGAATATTCGGATAGCCTGTTCGGGTTAGGTGATACCTGATGACAAGTCATCATATACGCATTTTTTAAGCTAATTTCACATGTTTTATTAGTCTTTATGCACTTTCTTGCATCCTAAGTAAGTGATTTGGAGTGAAAATGCATAACTTCTTTAAATAAAGCAACTACCATTAAATTGATGCTAATTCATGAGGTTTAAGCTAATTTTAATTGAATTTTAATTGATTTATAAGCCTTGTGAATTTAGTGATACTTTGAGTAGTTGTTTTGGTTTATTGTAGGTGAAGAAAAGAAGAAAAGAGAAAGCGGGCTTAAGAAAGCGTGGTCCAAGGAGAAAAAGGTGTGGCGCATAAAGGAGGAGTGCAAGCATTGCCCTCCACAAGGGCACACTGCCATCTAGGAGGGCAACATGAGCAAGCAAGCCAAGAGAAGCAACGCTGCCCTGCCCACGACAAGAGCAGAGCACAAAATTGTGCCTTGGATCAAAGAAAGTAAAAACCTTGCCCAGCCCTTCACAAGGGCAGTATCGGGCTCTCCAAAGGGAAAAATTCAAAGAAAAAGTTCACCATTGCTTGCCACAAGAGTCGAACACGGAACCATGAGGAAACAAGAAACTAAGTCTCACTTTGGAGCCAAGAATATCAAAGAAAAGAAGTAGCGTGCACGTCACACAAGGATCGAACACGGGGCTTCAACTTGGAAACATTGCCCTGCCCTCCGCAAGGGCAGGGCAGCATTTTGTTGTGGCACGGCCAGCGCACCATTCTGGCGTACCAAGGGAGCTTTGGCAGCATCATAGCGCACGGCCAGCGCACCAAACTGGCGCACCAAAAATTTCTGCCCACCTCTGCCCTGCCCTTGTGCCCTCCACAAGGGCAGGGCAGCATTCTACAGCACCAACACGCACACACCAAGGCACCAACGGCCACACGCACCATTTTCTGCCCTTCCCTCCACAAGGGCAGGGCAGCCTCCTGGAAGCAAATTGTTTTGGGCTAAAAATTGAATTAAAAATCCAATTTAATTCATTTCTTCACCAATTCAAAAGCCCATCCAAATCCCAAGATCCAAGAATAGAAAGTGTATAAATAGGAGATAGTTTGATGTAATTAGGAACCTTTTTCTTTACTTTTGAACTTTGATCTTTCTTGTGAGCTTTGACTTTTATTTTGAGCTTTTGAACTTTCTCTTAGGGACTTCACTGAGATTTCAGAGAATTGGGGAGGAGAATTGATCTCTCTTTAATTCCTCTTATGCATAATTAAGTTGAATTTCAATTCCTTTACTGCTTCTTCTTCAATTTCTTGTTAATTGCTCTGTGGGCTTGGATCTGGGAAGGTAATTGAGATCTAGACTTTGCTATCTAGTCTCTTGAGTCCTGAGATCCCATTTTCCTTGTTGGTTCTTCTGTGAACCTCTGCTTCAAGTTAATTCCCATTCCTGTTTGAATTCTAGTTGTTTCTAATTCAATTTCTGCTTATTTAATTGTTGCAATTTACTTTCCTTTGCTGAAATTCTGAATTCCCAATCCTCAACTCCCTTTTCCATTCAAGCAATTTATATTTCTTGCACTTTAAGTTACTACAATTTACATTTCTTGCACTTTAAGTTTTTTTATTACTTGATGCGACCCGGTACACTTGCCGGTGAGTTTTGTGTCGGATCGTTTTCCGCACATCAAGTTTTTGGCGCCGTTGCCGGGGATTGAAATAGATTGACAATGATTAAGTGAGTGGAGATCTAGATCAAGCACTTTTTGTTTTCTGTTGCTTTAATTTTGACTAACACACTAACTGTTTGAAAAATTGCCTCTATCAACACACTAACTGTTTGAGAGTTTGTATCAACTAACTGCACTCAATCCTCAAGAGTGCTGCTGTTTATTCTTCCTAATTGTTTGCATTCCACAGGAACGAAGTCAGAGGAAAGACTATCATTAGAAAAGAAGTCTCTACAGATGAAGAATAGCATGACATGAAGCCACCACTCATTACACTAATCAAGAACAATTGTTCTTATGACGAAAATCCATTGGAGGATCCTCAACAGCACATATCCACTTTTCTGAAGACTTATAGTGCTGTCAAATCTGATGGTCTGGATCATGACACTTATAAGATCTTGTTATTCCCTTTCTCATTAAGGGGTTGTTCATACAGAGACCGAGCTCCCCAAGCTCGGGAAGTTCATAGAAGGTCCGACCTCGTCCCAAGGCCCACGCCTGAGGTCGGACCTCGGACAAATAAGCTAAGAAGGCCCATCAAAAGGAACGAAGCCCAAAACCTAAAGGCCGAAAAGGCCTAGGAAAGGCGGTTCCGCAAAGATAGGGATAAAACTCCCAAAAGATAAGATAAGATAAGAATATCTTATCCAGGGAAGATCACAGCCAACTACTATAAATACACTGGAGCACCCAGGTATAACTCATACTCTAATTCTACTCGATATCTGCTTGGACCCATGCTAACTTAAGCATCGGAGTGTCATTGCAGGTACAACCACCAGCCGCTCGGCACAGCAAGCTCGGGTCACAGCACCCTCACCTCGGGTCTTGCCAGACGACCGAGCTACACGTTTCAGGTAACCCCCGGAACATTGGCGCCGTTGCCGGGGACCTGGAAGTCATCCCTTTGCCATGGCGAACGACCCTCCCAACAATAACCACGCTACATCAGAACAAGAGGAGGAAGTTGACACCGGAGAACGACCGGACAGCCCTCTATCACCACGCACTCCAGGAGGAAACAAACAGAATCGCCCAAAGACGTCACTCCCAAACAAAGATCCACGAAATCCCGAAAAAGAAAAGAGCTCGGAAATTCTAGAAGCAGTCCGGGCACAACAAAACCGGCTAAAACAACTCGAAGAGGACATAAAGAAGCAAAAAGAAACTGAACAAGATCTGAGAAGGGAAGCTCGCAAGCGCAGAGAATTAGAAGAAAAACTGCGGAAAATAGAGGCCAACCTGAAAGATCGGTCAGACCGCGGCCCCACCCCCGAAGGCAACCATGATCCCTTCACGCAAGAGATCATGAAGGAGAAGGTACCGCGAAACTTTAAACCACCCGATATGGATCTCTACGACGGCACCACCGACCCAAGTCACCACCTCAGCAACTTCAGAAGCAGAATGTACCTAGTCGACGCCTCCGACGCGATTCGGTGCAAAGCCTTCCCCACCACTCTCACCAAATCAGCCATGAAGTGGTTCGACAACCTGCCACCTAGATCAATCACCAGCTTCGAAGACCTAACCAAAAAATTCCTAACAAGATTCTCCATTCAAAAGGACAAGGCAAAACATGCCCCCAGTCTACTCGGGATCAAACAAGGTAACCAAGAAACTCTCCGAGAGTACATGGAGCGATTCAACAAAGCCTGCCTGGACATACAACACTTGCCCACTGAAGCAGCCATCATGGGACTAGCAAACGGCCTAAAAGAGGGACCGTTTAGCCAATCCCTAGCCAAACGATACCCGACCTCCCTATACGAGGTGCAGGAACGGGAAGAAAAATATATCAACATGGAGGAAACCTCCCAGCTAAGAGACTCTTCTAGGAAGGAATCAACCTACCCGTTCCGAGATCGAGATCGGGAACAGAAGAAGAAAGAAGAATCCAACTCGGACAAGCCACGGAAGTATCATAGCTACACTCCCCTCCGAGTTTCCCTGGTAGACGTCTACAGAGAAGTATGCCACACCGAAAAAATCCCACCGCCCCGACCTCTAAAACACAAGAGAGCAGGGAGAGATCGGTCCGAATACTGTGAATACCACAAACTCTACGGTCATTCTACTAACGACTGCCACGACCTAAAAAATGTCATAGAAAAGCTAGCCAGAGAAGGAAAACTCGACAGATACATAGCAGAAAAAGGAGAAGAGACCAGGAAGAGAAGGCG
>NC_029776.3:69571872-69574847 GCF_000817695.3 Arachis duranensis | reverse complement strand
ACCCTGACCGAGCTCCCCAAACTCGGGAAGTTCATAGAAGGTCCGACCTCGTCCCAAGGCCCACGCCTGAGGTCGGACCTCGGACAAATAAGCTAAGAAGGCCCATCAAAAGGAACGAAGCCCAAAACCTAAAGGCTGAAAAGGCCTAGGAAAGGCGGTTCCGCAAAGATAGGGATAAAACTCCCAAAAGATAAGATAAGATAAGAATATCTTATCCAGGGAAGATCACAGCCAACTACTATAAATACACTGGAGCACCCAGGTATAACTCATACTCTAATTCTACTCGATATCTGCTTGGACCCATGCTAACTTAAGCATCGGAGTGTCATTGCAGGTACAACCACCAGCCGCTCGGCACAGCAAGCTCGGGTCACAGCACCCTCACCTCGGGTCTTGCCAGACGACCGAGCTACACGTTTCAGGTAACCCTCGGAACAGGGGTGAAGCTGCACAATGGCTTGAAATCTTCCCCCAAGGAAGTATCACTAGTTGGGACGATTTGGTCACCAAATTTCTGGCCAAATTCTCCTCATCCCGACAGATCATCAAGCTGGAGGAGGGGGAATGTCCATTCACACAAGGAGAAGAAGAGCCACTCTTCAAAGCATGGGAAAGATACAAGAAAGCTACCGATAAAGTGGGCTTCCGAGCCTTCTATGAAGGACTAACCCCAGAAACAAGAAAAGCAGTGGACTACTTCTCAGATGGCCTACTCAAGGCAACAACAACTACCCAGGGAATTGCGAATCTCAATGACAAAGGAGTCAACAACCAACATTCATTTGAGAAACCACATAATGCAATCTTCGAAAAAGAAGTGATGAATATTGAAGGGGTGAATGCGTTCAAGGACCTAAACAAACAAATGCACCATCAAACACAGCAAAACATGGAGCTGAGAGATAGAATAGTTGATTGCCTGCAGACTGCTGCAGTGAATGCCCAATTTCCACCATGGAGACCCCATTCTTATCTGAGAATGAGGGAGTCTCAACATCAAGAACAAGGAAGTTTCAACCAGGGCAATTCCATGACCACAAACAATCAACATCACTCACCCACTAATACCACTCAAAGCCAATACTCACAATATAGACACTCCCAGACTCATCCCAACTGGAGAAGGAACGAGTACCAAAATCACAAACCAATGGACTTCAATTATAACAACCCCAGCTTCACAAACCAACAAAAACACCATTATAGTAACAACAACCACTACATGCCGCCACAACACCCACCCCTCCAACCTTTAACATCCCACAACCAACCAATCTCACAAGATTCTCAGAGGATCACTAACTTGGAGATCTTAATGGAGAGAATGCTGAAACACCAAGAGGAGATAACAAAGAACCAAGAGATTTCAATCAGAGGAATTGAGGGGCAATTAGCTCAACTGGTGAAGCATTTTGCAGAAATGGGTGAGAATAGGGTAAATATTTTCCCCAGAGCCACTGAAGACAAACTGACTAACAATGAAGATGTTGCAAGGAAGGAAGGATGGAAAAAGATCATAGAGGAAAGTAAGGAAACCTTGGATGAAGAAAATACCAGCCAAGAAAAACACAACAAGGAATTCTTACAAGGAGGGACAGAGGATAGAATTAAAGAAAAGCAGAAAGTCCCCACTGGAAAATTTTCACTAGGGGATAGAGTAATGATAAACAGTCAAACCATGAAGGTGTCCCCACAGCTGTCTGATCAATACATTGTGACTAAGATCCTCCCACAAGAATTCATAGAGGTCATCAAAGAGGAAACAGGGAGGAAGTTCACCGTGAAGAAAGACAAGCTAAGGCACTGTGATTTTCAATCTTCATGATCAGCAGAATGAAGGATGTCAAGCTAGTGACAATAAAAGAGCGCTTGTTGGGAGGCAACCCAACCTGAGGTAGTTTTCTTTCATAACTTTTTCAATAAAAATGTTGAATAATTGGTATGGATTGCAAGGAGCTAAGTTTGGTGTTGCACACCAAAACAATTTAAGGGAGGATGAAAAATTCTAAGTTTGGTGTTCCACCAAAAATATTATTTAAAAACACATTCTCACCTCTTGCATGATGCTAGCTCCAAGTAACCAAACACATTATTCAACTGTTTAACTTCTTTCTAGCTTTAAGTTCATAACCTTTAGCAAGGACACAAGGTTTCACATATGGTTAACTGATGCATCAGAAGCAGTGGCAAACAATTAAGTTTGGTGTTTTCACACCTAAATAAAACCAAGAGCCACACTATGCAGACTAACCAAGTAATTAAGGGCTTGAGAAGCAAGCAACTTTGAGAATTATGCAGGATATAAGTCAACAATTGAAGATATTGTGCATCTTAACTCAAAGAAAACACAACAGAAGGAAGAATCAAAGGGCTGCAACTTCAAAGGTTGTATCTAAACTTAATCCTTGCTGCTGTGAATTGTTTTGAACATGGAAACCATTATATATCCTGCTAAAGTGTTTATCTAGTTGCAAGTGAAGTAGTTTGATTAAGTATGCCAAATCTGCATGTTGTTTATTATTCATCACTTAGCTTGAAATTTGTTTTGTTTCCTATATGCTTGAATAAAAGAGAATTGTTTGAATTGAAAAGTGAAATATCCAATGTTGCATAAGTAAGAATGGAAGTTAATGGTGGTATATGTGTTTGATTAAATGCATAACTCATGAAATAATTGTTGCATAATATCAGTTTCATTAAAGTGTGAGTTAGCTTGCTGTTATAAAGATTCTTATCAATAAAAGAAAAAGCCCTTGTGAACAAAAACAGAAAAAAAAAGGAAGAAGAAAAAAGCCAAAGTGGCAAAAAAAAAAACCAAAGAATAAAGGTTGGACACCAATAGCTTGGACCCTAGGACATATGCCTGTGGTGTTCTTGTACTAAGATATGCTTGGATAAGTAAATTCTAAGGGGTATTTTAAAACCCGGTCACTTAGATCAAATGATTTGGGATGGCCAATTGAAAGTCCACA
>NC_029776.3:69570784-69571478 GCF_000817695.3 Arachis duranensis | reverse complement strand
CATGAGGTTTAAGCTAATTTTAATTGAATTTTAATTGATTTATAAGCCTCTTGAATTTAGTGATACTTTGAGTAGTTGTTTTGGTTTATTGTAGGTGAAGAAAAGAAGAAAAGAGAAAGCGTGGCTTAAGAAAGCGTGGTCCAAGGAGAAAAAGGTGTGGCGCATAAAGGAGGAGTGCAAGCATTGCCCTCCACAAGGGCACACTGCCCTCTAGGAGGGCAACATGAGCAAGCAAGCCAAGAGAAGCAACGCTGCCCTGCCCACAACAAGAGCAGAGCACAAAATTGTGCCTTGGATCAAAGAACAAGGGCAGAGCACAAAATTGTGCCTTGGATCAAAGAAAGTAAAAACCTTGCCCTCCCCTCCACAAGGGCAGTATCGGGCTCTCCAAAGGGAAAAATTCAAAGAAAAAGTTCACCATTGCTTGCCACAAGAGTCGAACATGGAACCATGAGGAAACAAGAAACTAAGTCTCACTTTGGTGCCAAGAATATCAAAGAAAAGAAGTAGCGTGCGCGTCACACAAAGATCGAACACGGGGCTTCAACTTGGAAACATTGCCCTGCCCTCCGTAAGGGCAGGGCAGCATTTTGTTGTGGCACGGCCAGCGCACCATTCTGGCGCACCAAGGGAGCTTTGGCAGCATCATAGTGCACGGCCAGCGCACCAAACTGGCGCACCAAAAATTTCTGTA
>NC_029776.3:69568336-69570478 GCF_000817695.3 Arachis duranensis | reverse complement strand
TTGAATTTCAATTCCTTTACTGCTTCTTCTTCAATTTCTTGTTAATTGCTTTGTGGGCTTGGATCTGGGAAGGTAATTGAGTTCTAGACTTTGCTATCTAGTCTCTTGAGTCCTGAGATCCCATTTTCCTTGTTGGTTCTTCTGTGAACCTCTGCTTCAAGTTAATTCCCATTCCTGTTTGAATTCTAGTTGTTTCTAATTCAATTTCTGCTTATTTAATTGTTGCAATTTACTTTCCTTTGCTGAAATTCTGAATTCCCAATCCTCAACTCCATTTTCCATTCAAGCAATTTATATTTCTTGCACTTTAAGTTACTGCAATTTACATTTCTTGCACTTTAAGTTTCAGTCATTTAATTTCTTGTTCTTTAAGATTCAGCATCTTTTACTTTCCTGTTCTTTAATTTACTGCAATTCTCCCCTCTCCCTTTACATTCCAAGCAATTTAGCTTCTGTTAAAGATAAACTACTCAACCAATATTTGATTCGCTTGACTAAATCAACCACTAAACTAAAATTTCTCAATCCTTCAATCCCTGTGGGATCGACCTCACTCATGTGAGTTATTATTACTTGATGTGACCCAGTACACTTGCCGGTGAGTTTTGTGTCGGATCGTTTTCCGCACATCAATACCCCGGTTCAACCAATGGGATACATCCCGCTCCACACAACTTTTGGAAAGGAAAGTCAGTCAAGAACACTCAAAATAGATTACATCGTCGTTGACATAAGCTCAGCCTACAATGCCCTAATAGGTCGGGCAACGTTAAATCAACTCGGCGCAATAATCTCGACTCCGCATCTATGCATGAAATTCCCAATTACAGAAGGAATAGCCACAGTAAAGGCAGATCAGAAGATGATGCGTCGTTGTTACAACGAAAGTCTAAACCTCAGAGGAAGGGGAGAAGAATTCCACACAATCGAGCTCGATTGAGTTCAGAGGCGGGAGGAGCTCCACCCACAACCTGAAGGAGACATAGAGAAAATCCAGATCAGGAACACCCCGGACCAAACAACCAACATCGGCACACTCCTAAAAGGGGACATAAAAGAATCACTCATACTGTTCTTACGCGACAACGCCGACCTCTTTGCGTGGAAAGCCGCAGACATGCCAGGCATAGATTCCAAACTAATGTGCCACAAGCTAGCAGTCTACCCAGGATCTCGGCCGGTACAACAAAGACACAGAAAGCTAGGACCAGAACGCTCTCAAGCAGTGGAAGAACAGATACTGGAGGTAGGCTTCATAAGAGAAGTCAAATACCCGCTATGGCTTGCTAATGTCATTTTGGTAAAAAAGTCAAATGGGAAGTGGAGAATGTGCATCGACTATACCGATCTCAACAAAGCTTGCCCAAAAGATCCTTATCCACTCCCAAACATCGACACACTAGTAGATGCCTCCTCAGGATACAAATACCTTTCCTTTATGGACGCATACTTGGGATATAACCAAATCCCAATGTACCCACCCGACCAAGAAAAAACCTCTTTCTTAACCCCAAAGGCAAATTACTGCTACATTGTTATGCCCTTCGGTCTCAAAAACACGGGAGCCACTTACCAAAGATTAATGAACAAAGTTTTTTTAGATCACATCGGAAAGATCACGGAGGTCTACGTAGACGACATGCTAGTGAAGACGCAAAACGAAGAGATGTTATTATCCGACCTGACACAAGTATTCAACACCATAAGACGACACGGCATGTGACTCAATCCCACAAAATGTACCTTCGCAGTCGAAGCTGGTAAATTCTTGGGTTTTATGATCACTGATGAGCGGATAATTTATACGCTTTTTGGCATTGTTTTTAGGTAGTTTTTAGTAAGTTTGAGCTACTTTTAGGGATGTTTTCATTAGTTTTTATGTTAAATTCACATTTCTGGACTTTACTATGAGTTTGTGTGTTTTTCTGTGATTTCAGGTAATTTCTGGCTTAAATGGAGGGACTTGAGCAAAACTCTGAAAAAGGCTGACAAAAGGACTGCTGATGCTGTTGGATTCTGACCTCCCTGCACTCAAAATGGATTTTCTGGAGCTACAGAACTTCAAATGGCGCGCTCTCAACGGCGTTGGAAAGTAGACATCCAGAGCTTTCCAGCAATATATAATAGTCCATACTTTATTCG
>NC_029776.3:69565892-69566351 GCF_000817695.3 Arachis duranensis | reverse complement strand
TTTCAAAAATCTTTTTCAAAATATTTTCAAAATCTTTTTCTTATCTTTTATATCTAATTTTCGAAAATTAACTAACAAGTAATGTGATTGGTTCAAAAAAATTGAAGTTTGTTACTTTCTTGTTAAGAAAGGTTCAATCTTTAAGTTCTAGAATCTTATCTTGTAGTTTCTTGTTAGTTAAGTAATTTTAAAAATTAAATCTTTTTCAAAATATCTTTTTCTTAAAAATCTTTTTATCTTATCTTTTTCAAAAACTTTATCTTTTTCAAAATTTGATTTCAAATCTTTTATCTAACTTCTTATCTTCTTATCTTTTTCAAAATTTGATTTCAAATCTTTTTCAATCAACTAACTATTTAACTTTTTGTTTGTTTTTTTTTATCTTTTTCAAAACCAACTAACTACCTATCTCTCTCTAATTTTCGAAAATATCTCATCTCTTTTTCAAAAATTCTTTTT
>NC_029776.3:69564426-69565719 GCF_000817695.3 Arachis duranensis | reverse complement strand
TTCTCTTCACTTCTCTTCATCTCAAATCACCACCTCTATCCTTACCCATTCTTCTTCACTCTTCTTCCCTTTCTTCTTCTACTAACATAAAGGAATCTCTATACTGTGACATAGATGATTCCACTTTCTTTTCTTGTTCTCTTCTTCCCTATATGAGCAGGAACAAGGAAAAAAGACAAAAGCTTCCACCTCTGAGTCATGGGAGATGGAAAGACTAATATAAGCCGTCATAGCTCAGTGGTAGAACATGTGGCTGCAAATCAAGAGATCCCTGAGATACCTCAGGGGATAAATTGTTCTCCACACAACTATTGGGAGCAAATGATGATAAAAACACCAAAATCACTAGGGATCATGCAACAGAAGCAAGGAAGAGACATAAAGGAGCTCAAAAAGCACCATTGGATCTTCAAGAAGGAGCCACCCTCACTCAGGTGGACTCATTCCTTGTTCTAAAATTTTTTTTTCTTTTTTTTCCCACTTTTCGTTTTTTTTATAGGTTTATCTACTTCATGATCATTAGTATGTAGTAACTATGCCTTAAAGATTATGAATAATTCCATGAATCCTTCACCTCTCTTAAATGAAAAATGTTTTTTAAAAAAAAAGAACAAGAAGTACATGAATTTCAAAATTATCCTTGAATTTAGTTTAATTATATTGATGTGGTGACAATACTTCTTGCTTTCTGAATGAATGCTTAAATAGTGCATATTTTTGATCTTGTTGTTTATGAATGTTAAAATTGTTGGCTCTTAAAAGAATGATGAACAAGGAGAAATGTTATTGACAATCTGAAAAATCATGAATTTGATTCTTGAAGTAAGAAAAAGCAGTGAAAAAAAAAACAAAAGCTTGTAAAAACAAAAAGTGGCGAAAAAAAAAAGAAAAAGCAAGCAGAAAAAGCCAATAGCCCTTAAAACCAAAAGGCAAGGGTAAAAAGGATCCAAGGCTTTGAGCATCAATGGATAGGAGGGCCCAAGGAAATAAAATCCAGGCCTAAGCGGCTAAATCAAGCTGCCCCTAACCATGTGCTTGTGTCATGAAGGTCCAAGTGAAAAGCTTGGGACTGAGTGGTTAAAGTCGTGATTCAAAGCAAAAGAGTGTGCTTAAGAGCTCTGGACACCTCTAACTGGGGACTTTAGCAAAGCTAAGTCACAATCTGAAAAGGTTCACCCAGTTATGTGTCTGTGGCATTTATGTATCCGGTGGTAATACTGGAAAACAAAGTGCTTAGGGCCACGGCCAAGACTCAAAAAAAAAAAAAGTAGCTGTGTTCAAGAATCAACAAAC
>NC_029776.3:69564280-69564387 GCF_000817695.3 Arachis duranensis | reverse complement strand
AGTCAATAACACTATCCGAAATTCTAAGTTCCTAGAGAAGCCAATCACTCTAAACTTCAAAGGAAAAAGTGAGATGCCAAAACTGTTCAGAAGCAAAAAGCTACATG
>NC_029776.3:69562360-69564014 GCF_000817695.3 Arachis duranensis | reverse complement strand
AGCTACTTTTAGGGATGTTTTCATTAGTTTTTATGTTAAATTCACATTTCTGGACTTTACTATGAGTTTCTGTGTTTTTCTGTGATTTCAGGTAATTTCTGGCTGAAATTGAGGGACTTGAGCAAAACTCTGAAAAAGGCTGACAAAAGGACTGCTGATGCTGTTGGATTCTGACCTCCCTGCACTCAAAATGGATTTTCTGGAGCTACAGAACTCCAAATGGCGCGCTCTCAATGGCGTTGGAAAGTAGACATCCAGAGCATTCCAGAAATATATAATAGTTCATACTTTATTCGAAAATTGACGACGTAACTTGGCGTTGAACGCCAAGTACATGCTGCTATCTGGAGTTAAACGCCAGAAAAACGTCATGATCCGGAGTTGAACGCCCAAAACACATCATAACTCGGAGTTCAACTCCAAGAGAAGCCTCAGCTCGTGGATTAATCAAGCTCAGCCCAAACATACACCAAGTGGGCCCCGGAAGTGAATTTATGCATCAATTACTTACTCATATAAACCCTAGGAGCTAGTTTATTATAAATAGAACATTTAACTATTGTATTAGACATCTTTTGACCACTTTAAGTCTTTTATCATTCGGTCACTTGATCATGGAGAGGGCTGGCCATTCGGCCATGCCTAAACCTCTTTTACTTATGTATTTTCAACGGTGGAGTTTCTGCACACCATAGATTAAGGGTGTGGAGCTCTGCGAGTAGGATCCTGGGAATCCGGAAAGTCCAACCTTGTCTGTGGTGTTCCGAGTAGGATTCCGGTAATGAATGACCGTGACGTGCTTCAAACTTTAACCTGCTGGGCGTTGGTGACAGACGCAAAAGAGGGATTCTATTCCAGTAGGAGCGGGAACCAACCGGTGATTAGCCGTACTGTGACAGAGTGCGTTGCATAGTTTTCACTACGAGGATGGGATGTAGCCATCAGCCATGGGTGATGCCTCCAGACTGGTTAGCTGTGCGAGTGACAGCCGCATAGGATATTTCTCCGAGAGGATTGAAAGTAGCCACAGCTGATGGTGAACCCCTATACAAAGCTTGCCATAGAAAGGAGTAAGAAGGATTGAGTAGAAGCAGTAGGAGAGCAGGCGTCCTTGAGCCATACAGCATCTCCATTCGCTTAACTGAAATTCCCACCAATGAATCTGCATAAGTTTTCTATCCCCTTTTTATATATATAATCTATTTTCTTATTTTTATTTTCGAAACCCATAAACCATTTTAATCTGCCTGACTGAGATTTACAAGGTGACCATAGCTTGCTTCATACCAATAATCTCTGTGGGATCGACCCTTACTCACGTAAGGTTTATTACTTGGACGACCCAGTACACTTGCTGGTTAGTTGAACGGAGTTGTGAATTTAGCCAAGAGACACAATAGTTTTTGTGTATATGCCAAAGAGCCAATATTGGTGATCACAATTTCGTCCACCAAGTTTTTGGCGCCGTTGCCGGGGATTGTTCGAGTATGGACAACTGACGATTCATCTTGTTGCTCAGATTAGGTAATTTTCTTTTCAAAAAGTTTTCAAAAATTTTTCTTTAATTTTCGTTTTTTTTCAAAGAATATTTTTGAAAGAAATAAAATAAAAATACAAAAAAATTAGAAAATCATAAAAATCAAAAATATTTTGC
>NC_029776.3:69549543-69558143 GCF_000817695.3 Arachis duranensis | reverse complement strand
TGCGAGTGACAGCCGCATAGGATCATTTTCCCGAGAGGATTGAAAGTAGCCACAGCTGATGGTGAACCCCTATACAAAGCTTGCCATGGAAAGGAGTAAGAAGGATTGAGTAGAAGCAGTAGGAGAGCAGGCGTCCTTGAGCCATACAGCATCTCCATTCGCTTAACTGAAATTCCCACCAATGAATCTGCATAAGTTTTCTATCCCCTTTTTATATATATAATCTATTTTCTTATTTTTATTTTCGAAACCCATAAACCATTTTAATCTGCCTGACTGAGATTTACAAGGTGACCATAGCTTGCTTCATACCAACAATCTCTGTGGGATCGACCCTTACTCACGTAAGGTTTATTACTTGGACGACCCAGTACACTTGCTGGTTAGTTGAACGGAGTTGTGAATTTAACCAAGAGACACAATAGTTTTTGTGTATATGCCAAAGAGCCAATATTGATGATCACAATTTCGTCCACCAATCACACAGAGAGGAATCGAGGCAAACCTGGACAAGTGCAGGGCCGTACTCGACATGAAAAGCCCGACTTGTATCAAAGAGGTACAAGTTTAAATAAGATCTCTACCCTTCTACGCCACTCTAAGGAAGGGAAAGAAGTTTAAATGGATAGTTGAATGCAAGCAAGCCTTCCAAGACTCCAAAAAATTTCTGGGACAGCCACCTATATTAAGTCGGCCACGGGAAAGAGAACCACTCATCTTGTACCTCGCAGTAGGAAATCGGGCAATAGCCTCAGCATTGGTCTGAGAAGACAACAGTGGGCAACAACCCATATATTTCATTAGCAAAGCGTTACAAGGGTCCGAGCAGAACTACTAGAAAATAGAAAAGTTCGCTTACGCTCTCATAATAACATCTCGACGACTTCACCCATATTTCCAATCTCATACCATTAAAATTCGGACCAACCAGCCCATAAAAGGAATCCTACAAAAAACAGACTTGGCAGGCAGAATCTTGCAATGGGCAGTCGAGTTGTCTGAATTTGACCTTCAATATGAAGCTCGGACGGCCATCAATTCTCAATATCTGGCCGACTTTATTTCCGAATTCACGGACACACCAGAAATCCCCACAGAATGGAATCTATACGTGGACGGCTCCTCAAATAAAATGGGAAGTGGCGTAGGCGTAATAATTGAAAGTAACCAGGGGACCCAGATCGAACTCTCCCTCAAATTTGGGTTCCCTGCCTCAAACAATCAAGCAGAATATGAGGCACTACTAGCTGGTTTGAAGCTGGCTAGGGAGGTTGGAGCTCAAAAACTTATCATCTTCAACGACTCACAGGTAGTCACTTCACAAATAACGGGCAGCTACCAAGCCAAAGATCCCACTATGAAAAAATATCTGGACAAAACCAGGGAACAGCTCAGACAACTCGGAGAGTATGAGATTCGACACATACCCCGAAAACAGAATGCCCGGGCCGATGCACTCTCAAAACTAGCCAACACCAAACCAGGAGGCAACAATATAAGCCTTATCCAAGAAATTCTACAGAAGCCATCAATCTCAGGATGACCCCCATAATTAATTACCTCACCACAGAGGCCCTCCCTACAGATGAGAAAGAGGCAAAGAGGTTAAAACGGGAAGCACAATACTATACCATCATAAATAATACTTTATACAAAAGAGGGATTTCAACACCATTGCTAAAATGCGAGCCGACTCCCAACACTAAGGATATCTTAGAAGAAGTACACAGTGGCATTTGTGGCAATCACCTCGGAGTGCAAGCACTCGCCAAAAAAGTACTACGGGCAGGATTCTATTGGCCAACCCTACAAAAAGAAGCCACAGAATTCGTAAAGACATGTTTGCCATGTCAAAAGCATGCCAACTTCCACACCGCTCCGCCAGAGGAACTCATCAACGTAACCTCACATTGGCCATTCGCAAAATGGGGACTCGATCTCCTCGGACCTTTTCCTCAAGGATCAGGACAAGTCAAATTCCTCATAGTAGGAATAGACTACTTCAAAAAATGGATCGAGGCAGAACCCCAAGCCAATGCCACAGCTCAAAGAAGTTGGAAATTTCTGTATAGAAACATCATCACAAGGTTCGGAGTTCCATACTCCATCACTGTAGACAATGGTACCCAGTTCACAAACGCAGGCTTCAGAAAATTAGTGGCCGACCTGAATATAAAACAACAATTCACCTCTATCGAGCACCCCCAAGCCAAAGGGCAAGCCGAAGCTGCTAACAAAGTTATATTAGCAGGGATAAAATGGAGATTATAGGATGCAAAGGGAGCCTGGGCTGAGGAGCTCCCACAAGTCCTATGGGCATATCGAACGACTCCACATTCCACGACAAAGAAGTCACCTTTCCGATTAGCTTACGGAATGGAGGCGATGATCCCAGTGTAGGTCGAAGAATGATCACCCAGAGTAATCCATTATAGTGAAAGAGCCAATTCCCAACTCCAAAGAGAAGAGCTCGATTTACTTCCGGAAATACGAGAAAGAGCTCGGATAAGGGAAGAAGCGTTGAAATGATGAATGGCCTCCAGATACAACCGAAAAGTAATATAGCGGGCCTTTGTTGAAAACGACCTTATCCTAATCCGAAACGATATAGGAACAACTCGACCTGGAGTAGGAAAGCTAGCCGCAAACTGGAAAGGACCCTTTCGAGTCATAGAAGTCTTGGGAAAGGGCTACTACAAACTTTCCGAACTCGACGGGCGAGAGCTTCCTAGATCATGGCACGCCTGCAACCTAAGAAGGTACTATAGCTAGGGATGATAAAAGATCTTGGACAAGGCGCACTCTTTTTCCTGAAAAAGGTTTTTTAACGAGGCGCCCCGCCAAGACCTATAAATCACCCAACTTAGGAAATTAATTCCTCATGTATATTTGCATTTTCCTTTAATAAAATTTTTCGGATTCTCTACAAACGCTCAAGTCGTATTATTCTGAAAATATTCATCGCCCGATTATAAAGCTACAGATCAACAAAAAGTGAAAAACAAATTTCACTGCACGATCACGATAAAAACGAGGGCTAAAAACCCAAATTCTACAAAATCGACAAAGATGAAAACAGAATAATGCAAGAAGTTATAGAAAGTGATCCATAGAAAGGACCTGACGAGGACCTAATAAAATGGATTGCTATAAAATAACTTAAAGACTGGCCAGCACAAAAAGTCGAACCAGCCACAACAACCCAAGTTATAAGTAAAGCCCTGGAAAGAGGTCTGGCCAACCCTATAAAAGAGGATTACTATAACTTCGAAGAGCCCGACATGAGGAAGTCGGACTCCTATAAAAAGTTACAAAAGATAATCCCTGAATGAGACCTAAAACGAGGTCCAAAAAAGAGGATTATCAAAGTAACTCGACAGGGCCCGACGTGACAAAGTCGGCCCGAAAAGAAAAAGTTACAAAAGATAATCCCTGAAAGAGACCTAAACGAGGTCCAAAAAAGAGGATTATCAAGTAACTCGACAGGACCCGACGAGACAAAGTCGTCCCGGAAAGAAAAAGTTACAAAAGATAATCCCTGAAAGAAACCTAAAACGAGGTCCAAAAAAGAGGATTATCAAGTAACTCGACAGGGTCCGACGTGACAAAGTCGGTCCGGAAAGAAAAAATTAGAAAAGATAATCCCTGAAAGAAACCTAAAATGAGGTCCAAAAAAGAGGACTATCAAGTAACTCGACAGGGCCCGACGTGACAAAGTCGGCCCGGAAAGAAAAAGCTACAAAGGTAATCCCCAAAAAGGGACCTGAACAAAGTCCAAGAAAGAAGATTACCAAGCAAACTCGACAGGATCAGACATGATGAATTCAAGCCCAGGACACAGAAATTACAAACGAAATCAAACCAAATAATCAAGATGATTATGTTGGACAAAATCCCAGCCTATTAAGGTACCAAGATAAGTGCAAGCAAACATGATATAAAAGCTACTAAGTTATGATAATAAACTCCAGAGGCCATCAAAGACCAGCCCCGGAAGCTCGAGAACTACCTTGTTTTTTAAAATGAAGTTGCTAAACGAGCAACCAAAGGAAGTATCAAACAAGTCACCAAAACACCAATTACAAAGATAAAGAGTTCAAAAGCCCACAAAACGGGCTATACACAAACATGATAGAGAAATCATAGAGGATCCAAAGGCTTCCCAGTGGCAGCATCTTGGGGAGAAGGAGGGCGAGTCTGGAGAGGCACCGCATCCACTGTTCTATCGCCTCGATTCAAGATCTGACAATCAGGATCTGGCTCAACCACGGTCGAGGGGGCTGAAGAAACTGGCATAGCAGAAGCTTTAAGAGAAGGCACAGGAGGAGGTTCAATGTCATCATCGGGATCATCCGGGACAATCTTGCCATCCTTTACTACGTTATCAAGGCTAATGAGAGTCAAATCGGCATCAGGGGCAACAATCCGGAACTGCTCCACCAGATTCTCATAAGCAGCAGTTACACTGCCTACAAGATGACCTTGGAGCTCGGCATAATCAGCTCGGGCAGACTCCAACTCCTCCCTAAGACCCATCAGCTCCTTATAAGTGGTAACATAGTTATCCTTATATTTTAGTGCCGTATCTTTGGCTAGTTGCGTAGCAGCCGCCGGACCAACAGACCGGGCCTTCTCCCCCTTCAGCTATTTTTCTAGCTCGGACACCTTCACCTTGAGCTCCTCCTTCAAACCCTTGATTCGATCAAACTCTGACTTCGCCTCCTCCATAAAAGCCTTGGTAGCATGAATAGGAATATCTTGAGCAGTTCGGTATAGAGCCGCTCCCATATGTGCCAGCGTAATACCGCTCTGGGTAATATAATCCAAATGACGAAGAATGGATACATCGTCAGTAGGCATGACACCATAGGGAGCAATCTATTGATCCACAAATCCAACCGCATCAAAGTCAGGAGCATCAAGATTAAATGGCTCGACAGTCCGAGGTCTTTTTGGAGGAGGAGCAATTGAAGGAGCAGAGGTACTAACTGAAGTTTGAGGCGGATCAACCAAACGAACCCGAGGGGTCGGGATCATCCTTCCCCGACCACCTTGGCTGGGATGCTCTGAGCCGCGGTAGCCTTTCTCGCCTTCTTAAAGGCCTTCAGTTAGTCATTATTCTTCGACATCTCTAAAAAAACAAAGAAAAATACAAACGACTTATGAATACCCAGAAAAGAAAGCAAGAAAACAAAGACAGGAGAGCACAGTCTATAAAATACCCAGCCCAGCACGAATCAAGGACGGATCCCCCAGAAATTTCTTAGTCTCAAGATGAGGAGGTTTCCCCCAAATATCCTCCAAAGCAGTAACAAAGGCCTGCTCGACCTCATCTAGCATCTCCCAGGTATACCTAGACACAACTACATTTCTCTGCCACTCTAAAGGAAAACGAGGCTCGTGGTGGACGAAATTGTGATCACATCAATGTAGTATTTTTTGTTGTTGTATGGAATCATTATTATGGCACTTATGTGTGGACACAACTCCGTTCAACTAACCAGCAAGTGTACTGGGTCGTCCAAGTAATACCTTACGTGAGTAAGGGTCGATCCCACAGAGATTGTTGGTATGAAGCAAGCTATGGTCACCTTGTAAATCTCAGTTAGGCAGATTAAATTGGTTTATGGTGAGTTCGAAAATTAATAAATAAATAGAAAATAAAAAGGGATAGAAATACTTATGTAAAGCAATAGTGGGAATTTCAGATAAGTGTGTGAAGATGCTGTGCTCCTCTCGTATCTCTATTTTCTTATTACATTCATCCAATCCTTCCTACTCCTTTCCATGGCAAGCTGTATGTAGGGCATCACCGTTGTCAATGGCTACATCCCATCCTCTCAGTGAAAACGTTCCTATGCTCTGTCACAGCACGGCTAATCATCTGTCGGTTCTCAATCAGGTTGGAATAGAATCCCTTGATTCTTTTGCGCTTGTCATCACGCCCAAAAATCGCGAGTTTAAAGCTCGTCACAGTCATTCAATCCATGAATCCTACTTGGAATACCACAGAAAAGGTTTAGACTTTCCGGATTCTCATGAATGCCGCCATCAATAATTGTATTGAAACTTGAGGTACAGTAGAGCTCCACACCCTTAATCTATGGTGTGCAGAAACTCCACTGTTGAAAATACATAAGTGAAAGGTTCAGGCATGGCCGAATGGCCAGCCCCCTGAGTGATCAAGAGACCGAATTATCAAAGACTTCAAAGCCAAAGATTAAACTGTCAAAAGATGTCTAATATAATAGTAACTTATCCTATTTATACTAGACTAGCTACTAGGGTTTACATGAGTAAGTAATTGATGCATAAATCTACTTCCGGGGCCCACTTGGTGTATGCTTGGGCTGAGCTTAATCTATCCACGAGCTGAGGCTTTTCTTCGAGTTGAACTCCAAGTTATAACGTGTTTTGGGCGTTCAATTCCGGATCATGACGTTTTTCTAGCGTTTAACTCCAGACAGCAGCATGTACTTGGCGTTCAACGCCAAGTTACGTCGTCAATTTCCGAATCAAGTATGGACTATTATATATTGCTGGAAAGCTCTAGATGTCTACTTTCCAAAGCCGTTGAGAGTGCACCAGTTGGAGTTCTGTAGCTCCAGAAAACCCATTTCGAATGTAACTACCTAAAACAATGCCAAAAAGCGTATAAATTATCCGCTCATCACAACACCAAACTTAAATTGTTGCTTGTCCCCAAGAAACTGAAAATCAATTAGGATAAAAAGAAGAGAATATACTATAAATTCCAAAATATCAATGAATATTAATTATAATTAGATGAGCGGGACTTGTAGCTTTTTGCTTCTGAACAGTTTTGGCATCTCCCTTTATACTTTGAAGTTTTAAATGATTAGCATCCATAGGAACTCAAAGTTCAGATAGTGTTATTAATTCTCCTAGTTAAGTATGTTGATTTTTGAACACAACTACTTTTATGAGTCTTGGCCGTGACCCTAAGCACTTTGTTTTCCAGTATTACCACCGGATACACAAATGCCACAGACACATGACTGGGTGAACCTTTTCAGATTGTGACTCAGCTTTGCTAGAGTCCCCAGTTAGTGGTGTCCAGAGCTCTTAAGCACACTCTTTTTGCTTTGGATCATGACTTTAACCACTCAGTCTCAAGCTTTTCACTTGGACCTTCATGACACAAGCACATGGTTAGGGACAGCTTGATTTAGCCGCTTAGGCCTGGATTTTATTTCCTTGGGCCCTCCTATCCATTGATGCTCAAAGCCTTGGATCCCTTTTACCTTTGCCTTTTGGTTTTAAGGGCTATTGGCTTTTTCTGCTTGCTTTTTCTTTTTCTTTCTATTTTTTTTCGCCAGTTTTTTTTCGCAAGCCTTTGCTTTTTCAATGCTTTTTCTTGCTTCAAGAATCAATTTTATGATTTTTCAGATCATCAATAACATTTCTCTTTGTTCATCATTCTTTTAAGAGCCAACAGTTTTAACATTCATAAACAACAAGATCAAAAATATGCACTGTTCAAGCATTCATTCAGAAAACAAAAAGTTTTGTCACCACATCAATATAATTAAATTAAATTCAATGACAAATTCGAAATTCATGTACTTCTTGTTCTTTTGAATTAAAACATTTTTCATTTAAGAGAGGTGAAGGATTAATGGATTTTATTCATAGCTTTAAGACATAGTTACTACATACTAATGATCATGAAGTAGAGACACAAAACATAGATAAACACAACATTCAAAACCGAAAATAGAAAGAAATAAAGAACAAGGAATGAATCCACCTTAGTGAGGTTGGCGCCTTCTTGAAGAACCAATGGTGCTCTTTGAGCTCCTCTATGTCTCTTCCTTGCTTCTGTTGAATGATTCCTAGTAATTTTGGTGCTCCTATCCTTAGTTGCTCCCAATAATTGTGTGGAGGACAATTTATCCCCTGAGGTATCTCAGTGATCTCTTGATTTGCAGTCAAATGTTCTACCACTGAGCTATAAACCCTTTACATGAGTCTTTCCATCTCCCATGACTCAGAGGTGGAAGCTTTTGTCAGGTGCCATTAATGGTAATGGAAAAACAAAAAAAAACTTATGCTTTTACCACACCAAACTTAAAATATTGCTCGTCCTCGAGCAATAGAAGAAAGAAGAGAAGAAGAAGAAGAAGAAGAAGAAGAAGAGAATATGGTAGAGAGGGAGAGATGTAGGTTCGGCCAAGGTGAAGAAGACGGGGTTGTGTTGTGTGAAAATGAAGTAGAATGGAAGGGTATATATAGGGAGAGGGGGGTAAATGTTCGGCCATTTAGGGTGTGAATGGGAGGGAAAATGTTTTTGAATTTTTGAAGGTAGGTGGGGTTTATGGGGAAGAGTGGATGGATGTGAGTGGTGAAAGGGGTGATTGGGAAGAGGAATTGAGGTGATTGGTGAAGGGTGTTGGGAAGTGTGACATGGGGAAGAGTAATCACAAAAATAGGATTAGGAGGTAAGGTCGGAATATAGTACCTTTGCACACCATTCTGGCATTTAAACGCCGTGTGGTGCACATTCTGGGCGTTCAACGCCCATGTAAAGCATGTTTCTGGCGTTGAACGCCAGTTTCATGCTTGTTACTGGCGTTCAG
>NC_029776.3:69528491-69549512 GCF_000817695.3 Arachis duranensis | reverse complement strand
CACATTCCTGGCGTTCAGTGCCAGAATGTTGCTTGTTTCTGGCATTCAGCGCCAGAATGATGCTCTGTTCTGGCGTTGAACGCCGGCCAAATGCATCTTACTGGCGTTGAACGCCAACCTGTGCTTCCTCCAGGGTGCGAATTTTTTTCTGCTGTTTTTGATTCTGTTTTTAATTTTTATGATTTTTTTCATGACTCCACATGATCATGTACCTAATAAAACATAAAATAACAATAAAATAAAAATTAGATAAATAAAATTGGGTTGCCTCCCAACAAGCGCTTCTTTAATGTCAATAGCTTGACAGTGGCTCTCATGGAGCCACAAAGGTGATCAGGTCAATGTTGTATAGTCCCAACACCAAACTTAGAGTTTGGATATGGGATCTTAACATCAAACTTAGAGTTTGGTTGTGGCCTCACAACACCAAACTTAGAGTTTGACTGTGGTGGCTCTTCTTGACTCTGAACTGAGAGAAGCTCTTCATGCTTACTCTCTTTTGTCACAGAGGGATGGCCATGTGCCTTAAACACAAGGTAGTTCCCATTCAATTGAAGGACTAATTCACCTCTGTTGACATCTATCACAACTTATGCTGTGGCTAGGAAAGGTCTTCCAAGGATGATGCATTCATCCTCTTCCTTCCTAGTGTCTAAGATCATGAAATCAGCAGGGATGTAAAGGCCTTCAACCTTTACTAACACGTCCTCCACTATTCTATAAGCTTGTCTCAATGACTTGTCTGCCAATTGTAATGAGAACAAGGCAGGTTGTACCTTAATGATTCCCAGCTTCTCCATTACAGAGAGTGGCAAAAGATTTATCCCTGACCCCATATCACATAGAGCCTTTTCAAAGGTCATGGTGCCTATGGTACAAGGTATTAAAAACTTGCCAAGATCTTGTTTCTTTTGAGGTAGAGTTTTCTGAATCCAGGTATCTAGTTCATTAATGAGCAAGGGAGGTTCACTTTCCCAAGTCTCATTACCAAACAACTTGGCATTCAGCTTCATGATAGCTCCTAAATATTGAGCAACTTGTTCTCCAGTCACATCTTCATCCTCTTTAGAGGAAGAATAGTCTTCAGAGCTCATGAATGGCAGAAGGAGATTTAATGGAATCTCTATAGTCTCTGTATGAGCCTCAGATTCCTTTGGATCCTTAATAGGAGACTCCTTCTTGCTTGAAGGACGTCCCGGGAGGTCTTCCTCACTAGGATTTTCGTCCTCCTCCTCCCTTGTGCATTCGGCCACATTGATCACATCAATGGCCTTGCACTCTCCTTTTGGATTCTCTTCTGTATTACTTGGGAGAATACTGGGAGGAGTTTCAATGACTTTCTTACTCAACTGGCCCACTTGTGCCTCCAGATTTCTAATGGAGGACCTTGTTTCACTCATGAAACTGAAAGTGGCCTTTGACAGATCAGAAACTAGATTGGCTAAATTAGAAGTGTTTTGTTCAGAATTCTCTGTCTGATGCTGAGAAGATGATGGATATGGCTTGCTATTGCTCAGCCTATTGCGTCCACCATTGTTAAAGCCTTGTTGAGGCTTTTGTTGATCCTTCCATGAGAAATTTGGATGATTTCTCTATGATGAGTTATAGGTGTTCCCATAAGGTTCACCCATGTAATTAACCTCTGCCATGGCAGGGTTCTCAGGATCATAAGCTTCTTCAGAAGCTGCCTCTTTAGTACTGTTGGATGCATGTTGCCATCCATTCAGACTTTGAGAGATCATGTTGACCTGCTGAGTCAACACTTTGTTCTGAGCCAATATGGCATTCAGAGCATCAATTTCAAGAACTCTTTTCTTCTGAGGTATCCCATTATTCACGGAATTCCTCTCAGAAGTGTACATGAATTGGTCGTTTGCAACCATGTCAATGAGTTCTTGAGCCTCTTCAGGCATTTTCTTTAGGTGAATAGATCCACCTGCAGAATGGTCCAATGACATTTTCGAAAATTCAGATAGACCATAATAGAATATATCTAATATGGTCCATTCTGAAAACATGTCATATGGACATCTTTTAGTCAGCTGCTTGTATCTCTCCCAAGCTTCATAGAGGGATTCACCATCTTTTTGCTTGAAGGTCTGAACATCCACTCTCAGCTTGCTCAGCTTTTGAGGACGAAAAAATTTATCCTGGAAGGCAGTGACTAGCTTATCCCAGGAGTCCAGGCTATCCTTGGGTTGTGAATCCAACCATATTCTAGCTCTGTCTCTTACAGCAAAAGGGAAAAGCATGAGTCTGTAGACTTCAGGATTAACTCCATTCGTCTTTAGAGTCTCACAGATCTGCAAGAACTCAGTTAAAAACTGATAAGAATCTTCAGATGGAAGTCCATAAAACTTGCAGTTTTGTTGCATTAAAGCAACTAGCTAAGGTTTCAGCTCAAAGTTATTGGCTCCAATGGCAGGAATGGATATGCTTCTTCCATCAAACTTGGACGTTGGCTTTGTGAAGTCACCAAGCATTCTCCTTGCATTATTATTATTTTCGGCTGCCATCTCCTTCTCTTGTTCTAATATTTCTGAAAGGTTACCTTTAGATTGCTGTAACTTAGCTTCTCTTAATTTTCTCTTCAGAGTCCTTTCAGGTTCTGGATCAATTTCAACAAGAGTGCCTTTATTCTTGCTCCTGCTCATATGAAAGAGAAGAAAACAAGAAAAGAAAGAGGAATCCTCTATGTCACAGTATAGAGACTCCTTTATGTTAGTAGAAAAGAAAAGAAAAGTGAATAATGAAGATGAGGGGATTCGGTTATTAGGTGGAGAGGAGTGAAGAGAAATGTTAGTAATTAAATAAATAAATAGAATAAGAAAAGAGAGGGAGAATTTCGAAAACAATTTTGAAAAAGGGGTTAGTAATTTTCGAAAATTAAAGATAAGATAAGTTTAAAATTAAAAATTAAAACAAAAAGAATTTTTGAAAAAGAGATGAGATATTTTCAAAAATTAGAGAGGGAAAAGTAGTTAGGTGGTTTTGAAAAAGATAAGAAACAAACAAAAAGTTAAAGAGTTAGTTGAAAAAGAAATTAAAATCAAATTTTAAAAAGATAAGAAGATAAGAAGTTAGATAAGATATTTTGAAATCAAATTTTGAAAAAGATAAAATTTTTGAAAAAGATGAGATAAAAGATAAAAGATTTGTTGAGAAATATTTAATTTTTAAAAAGACTTAACTAACAAGAAACTACAAGATAAGATTCCAGAATTTAAAGATTGAACCTTGCTTAACAAGCAAGTAACAAACTTCAAATTTTTGAACCAACACATTAATTGTTAGCTAATTTTCGAAAATTAGATGTAAAGATAGGAAAAAGATTTTGAAAATATTTTGAAAAAGATTTTTGGAATTTTCAAAAAATAGAAAAAATGAAAAAGATATAATTTTTGAAAAAGATTTTGAAAAGATAAGATTTTTTTTTTAAAATTGAAAATTTGACTTGACTTGTAAGAAACAACTAATTTTTGAAAATTTTTGACTAAGTCAACTCAAATTTTTGAAAAATTGGAGGGAAATAAGGAAAAGATATTTTTTTGATTTTTAAAATTTTAAAGATGAGAGAGAAAAACATAAAAATGACCCAAAATATGAAAATTTTGGATCAAACACATAATGCATGCAAGAACACTATGAATGTTAAGATGAACACCAAGAACATTTTGAAGATCATGATGAACATCAAGAACATAATTTTGAAAAATTTTTTATGCAAAGAAAACATGCAAGACACCAAACTTAGAAATCTTTAATGCATGGAAAATATGAATGCAAAAGTGCACATGAAAAACAACAAACAACACAAAACAAGAAGTCATCAAGATCAAACAAGAAGACTTGTCAAGAACAACTTGAAGATCATGAAGAACACTATGAATGCATAAGATTTTCGAAAAAATGCAAGAAAAATTTTAAAAGCATGCAATTGACACCAAACTTAAAAATTAACACAAGACTCGAACAAGAAACACAAATTTTTTTTTTATTTTTATGATGTTCTAATTTTTTTGTATTTTTATTTTAATTTTTTTCGAAAAACATGGTTAGAAAAACGAAAAAGAAAAGAAAAATTTTGAAAAAGATTTTTGAAAAGAAAATTACCTAATCTGAGCAACAAGATGAACCGTCAGTTGTCCATACTCGAACAATCCCCGGCAACGGCGCCAAAAACTTGGTGGACGAAATTGTGATCACATCAATGAAGTATTTTTTTTTTGTTGTATGGAATCATTATTATGGCACTTATGTGTGGACACAACTCCGTTCAACAAACCAGCAAGTGTACTGGGTCGTCCAAGTAATACCTTACGTGAGTAAGGGTCGATCCCACAGAGATTGTTGGTATGAAGCAAGCTATGGTCACCTTGTAAATCTCAGTTAGGCAGATTAAATTGGTTTAACTCCACTGTTGAAAATACATAAGTAAAAGGTTCAGGCATGGCCGAATGGCCAGCCCCCTGAGTGATCAAGAGACCGAATTATCAAAGACTTCAAAGCCAAAGATTAAACTGTCAAAAGATGTCTAATACAATAGTAACTTATCCTATTTATACTAGACTAGCTACTAGGGTTTACATGAGTAAGTAATTGATGCATAAATCCACTTCCGGGGCCCACTTGGTGTATGCTTTGGCTGAGCTTAATCTATCCACGAGCTGAGGCTTTTCTTGGAGTTGAACTCCAAGTTATAACGTGTTTTGGGCGTTCAACTCCGGATCATGACGTTTTTCTGGCGTTTAACTACAGACAGCAGCATGTACTTGGCGTTCAACGCCAAGTTACGTCGTCAATTTCCGAATCAAGTATGGACTATTATATATTG
Source organism: Arachis duranensis (assembly GCF_000817695.3). NCBI lineage: Eukaryota > Viridiplantae > Streptophyta > Magnoliopsida > Fabales > Fabaceae > Arachis > Arachis duranensis. Next base: position 69,544,678 of record NC_029776.3, on the reverse strand, counting down.
CTGGAAAGCTCTGGATGTGTAATTTCCAACGCCGTTGAGAGCGCGCCAATTGGTGTTCTGTAGCTCCAGAAAATTCATTTCGAGTGCAGGGAGGTCAGATTCCAACAGCATCAGCAGTCCTTTTGTCAGCCTTTTTCAGAGTTTTGCTCAAGTCCCTCAATTTCAGCCAGAAATTACCTGAAATCACAGAAAATCACACAAATTCATAGTAAAGTCCAAAAATGTGAATTTAACATAAAAACTAATGAAAACATCCCTAAAAGTAGCTTGAACTTACTGACAACTACCTAAAAATAATGCTAAAAAGCGTATAAATTATCCGCTCATCAGCTCGTCATTCTCATCCAGAAAGAAAGGGCGAGCTCCTTCAACAACTCGGATCTTGAAAAAGTAATTCTTAAAATCGCGGAAAGACTCATCATACATGGAGAAGACTTTATGCCCCTAGGCCGACCTAAAAGAAATCCAAGAAGCTTTCTTTTTGGTAGTCCCAGGTTTGGTCAACCCAAACAAATACAGAAAAAGAGTCAAAGAGGGCTTAATGCCGAATTCATGACAAACCATCTGAAAAATCTTAATAAAATCCCAAGAATTCGGATGAAGCTGAGATGGGGCCACGTTACAAGACCACAACAACTCGGTCTCAAAGGAAGAAAAAGGAAGAGTAATATCCATCTGGCTAAAAAAGAAATCATATGCATAGAAGAAAGGACGATCCCCCTGGGTCAAAGTAGGAAAGCAGACCCGGTCATCAGAGTCAGGTGCCACCAACTCATAATTGCATTCTTGATTCTCACTACTACATATTCGATGGTGTTTTCTAAGTGCCGCACAGAACTCCGAATTAGCCAGAGATACACATAACAGCACAAGGGAGTCCAACCAGTCAGACATTCCCTCGGGAACTTTAGAAGATGCCTCGACAATATTTTTACGAGAAGACATGGTTAACTAGTCCTACAAGAAGAAAAGAAGATTGGATTACTTAAAAAACACCTCGAACACTAATTGAACAACTCGGGCATAAACGGAGGCAACAAACGGAGGCAACTCATAAAACTAAAGCATACAGGTGACAGAAAAACCAGGAAGAGCAAGAAAAGGAAACCCCAGGACCCAACCCAAAAGGTTCCAGGGGCATCCTTTGGAGGCAGAAAGAAGATTCATGGAAGCCAACAAAGCCTACATCTTTTCACATCCCAACAAAAGTCAAAAGAAAGTCATAAAAAATCATCATCTCTATTGAAGAGCAGTCATCAACCAGTATAGCAAAATCATCAACGAAACAAACAAGTTATCAAAGGAGCAACCTTTTTCGAAACAGCAGTACGGAAATCAACCCTAAAAGGAAGCCAGAACCAGGAAAATCACCCAAAGCATACATAAGGACGAAAGAAGACTAGGAAACAGGCATCACAGCAATAAACCAAGCACATAAACAAGAAAAAGGTTCAAACTTTCCAAACATACAAAATTAGAGCGTCATCAAAGAAATCAAAAATAAAAGTAGCAGAAATAAAAAGGTGAAGAGAAAAGCAAAGCCAACCTGGAAGAAGGAAGAAAACTTTGAAAAGGAGCAGCGGAGATTCGACCACAAAGCGGAAGCACCAAGCGAATGCCAAAGCGTCACAAGACAGAAAAAGAGAAATACAGGACAGGAAACGGCGAAAAAGAAGAGAAGTTACAGGGAAAGGAAAATCGTCTCTTGGATACAAAATTTGAATAAAGGAAACCAAGAGAAACGGGGCATTATAACCAATTAATGAGGGCATTAAAACCCTCGCACATTCCAAGGCTAGGGCACTAAACGCAGAAGCGCACGCTTTCAGAGGAAACAAAACAGAAACGTTTCGCATTCAAAAGAAGGAGAACTCTACAAAAAGAAATTGACAAAATGCTCGAGTTCGGCTTCACCAAAGAAGGATCGAAGTCCTAAAACTAAAGATTCGACGTCAAAGAGAAGACCGAGCTCGAGCAGGGGTACTGTTCATACTCGGGTCGAGCTGTTCGACCTGGGATGTTCTACTGACAAAGCGACCGACCTCTTCAGGTCAGGACAACCCAAACCCTTCTCAAAGAGCTCGGCCAAGTCACAGGAAAGCCCAAACAAAGGGCCCAAATAGAGGAACACGTCCCAAATCCAAAGGCAGCCCAAGCCCATAGAGATAAAGGCGGTTTCCTTGAAGATAAGATGACCTCACTTGAAGATAAGATAAAGATAAGATAAGATAACTAACTTATCTTATCTAAAGGTCATTCTACGCTATTATAAATACACTGGAGCACCCACGTATAACTAGTACTCTGATTCTACTCAATACCTGCTTAATACCCTTGCTAACTTAAGCATCGGAGTTCCTTGCAGGTACCTTCCACCCTCCGGGGACGAAGGATCAGCATCATCACCAAGTCCAATGAGTCGAACACAGTGACTCCTACCACGATCATCAGATTGGACTCCGCAGCCCCGACCAGCATAGAAGATCTCGTTCGAGATCGACCTCTAGTTTCAGGTAAACCTCAGAACACCTCCTAAGCACGCTTCTCCAACCACTTCTGTAGGTTGAAGAATATAAATCCAAGATGCCTTATCCTCAGAAACTCCACCAAGCGAAACAGGATAAACAATTTGCCCGCTTTATAGACTATCTCAGAACTCTTGAAATAAAGATTCCATTTACAGAGGAACTTGAGCAAATACCCTCTTATGCTAAGTTCATGAAAGAGATCTTATGTCATAAGAAGGGTTGGAGAGAAACTGGAAAAATTTTTCTCACTAAAGAATGTAGTGCAGTCATTCTGACAAGCTTACCAGAGAAGTTTAAAGATCCCAGAAGTTTTATGATACCATGCACATTAAAGCGTGCTTGTACCAAGACAGCTCTATGTGATCTTGGGGCGAGTATCAACCTGATACCTGCATCCACTATCAGAAGGCTTGGTTTGACTGAAGAAGTCAAACCAAGTCGGATATGTTTCCAACTTGTTGATGGCTCTATTAAAATGCCATCAGGCGTAATTGAAGACATGATTGTCAAGGTTGGACCATTCGCCTTTCCCACCAACTTTATAGTACTGGAAATGGAAGAGCACAAGAGTGCAACTCTCATTCTAGGAAGACCTTTCCTAGCAACTAGATGAACTCTCATTGATGTGCAAAAAAGGGAAGTGACCCTGAGAGTCAATGAGGATGAGTTTAAGTTGAATGCTGTCAAAGCTATGCAGCATCTAGACACATCAAAAGAATGCATAAGAGTCTCGAATTAGAGCTAGAGGACATTTTTAAAGATGTTCAGCCTGATCTGGAGGAACCAGAGGAAATAGAAGAACCTCTGGAAACTCCTCAGGAAGAGGAGAAACATCCTAAACATGAGCTCAAACCACTACCCCCATCCCTGAAATATGCTTTTCTGGGAGAAGATGACACTTTTCTGGTAATCATAATCTCTGCTTTAGAGCCACAGGAAGAGAAAGCACTGATCTAGGTGCTAAGGACACACAAGGCAACTCTTGGGTGGTCCATAAGTGATCTTAAGGGCATTAGCCCAGCCAGATGCATGCACAAGATCCTATTGGAGGATAATGCCAAGCCAGTGGTTCAACCATAGAGGCGGCTGAACCCACCCATGAAGGAGGTGGTGTAGAAAGGGGTCACTAAGTTACTAGATGCTGGGATTATTTATCCTATTTCTGATAGCCTGATGCACGAATTTGTAAATCACACTTTTCACAACTCATACAACTAACCAGCAAGTGCACTGGGTCGTCCAAGTAATACCTTACGTGAGTAAGGGTCGATCCTACAGAGATTGTCGGCTTGAAGCAATCTATGGTTATCTTATAACTCTTAGTCAGGATATCAATAGTAATTCTTAGTTTTATTTTTAAATAGTAAAAGAACATGAAATAAATAATACTTGTTATGTAGTAATGGAGAACAGGTTGAGGTTTCGGAGATGCTCTACCCTCTGAGTTTCTGCTTTCCTACTGCCTTCTTCTTCAAACACGCCTGGCTCCTTCTATGGCAAGCTTTATGTTGGTGGATCACCGTTGTCAATGGCTACTAATGACTTATGTCATCTACCATTTTTCTTGCATAAAAAAGACCATAAAAGAGGCATAATCTCATTTGATCATTGCAATTCGTGCCTTAATTGATGAATATCATAATATATTGCTTTGAAATGAGTTTGTGCTGGATTTCAGGTGGAGAAGACATCAAAAATGGGAAAGAAAACAACAAAACAAGTGGGGCGTGTGAAGTAGGCGTGCCACTTGGAGCAAACGCCACAAAAATGTGTTGGCGTGGCACGCTAGAAGTTGGGCGTGGCACGCTGGTACAACATTTCGGAGAGCAAAATTGAACACCATCAAAGGGGCGTGGCACGCCAACAGCAGGGCGTGGCACGTGAGCTCGTTACTAGAAGAGCCATCACTATGGCGTGCCACTTTGTGTTGAAGGTGTGGCACGCCAGCCCCAGAGTTCACTTGGGCGTGCCACTTGAAGACCAAGGAGTGGCATGCCAAGCTCATAAGACCCACAATTGAATGGGCGTGCCACTTGAGCAACAAGGCGTGGCACGCCAGTGAACAAGGAGACAATGCAAAAGCTGGGCGTGCCACTTGGTATCGAAGGCGTGGCACGCCAGCTCAAGAAGTCCCACTAAGGCGTGCCATTTGAGCAACAAGGCGTGGCACGCCAGCACCTAAGAAGGCCAAATAAAGCTAGGCGTGCTACTTGGTATCGAAGGCCTGGCACGCCAGCTTAATTATCTCACTTTAGCGTGTCACTTGAACATCCAGGCGTGGCATGACAACCTCTGGGACCGTGGCAAATAACAGGCGTAACACGCTAGTCTCATGCCGTGACACGCTGGTAGTGTTTTCCAGAAGAGTAATTAAAGGGCTAGTGAACTCAGGCGTGCCACTTGGGAGATGAGGCTTGGCACGCCAGCAAGAAGAAGAAGCAAATGAAGGGTGTGACACGCCAGTCTCATGGCGTGGCACACTGGTAGTATTTCCAGAGAGGTAGAAGAGGAGCCAATGAACTCAGGCGTGCCACTTGGATGACGAGGCGTGGCACGCCGGCAAGGGGGTGAAGCTTTAAGAAGGGCGTGGCACGCTCACAAATCTCCAGCAGCATAGAGATAAGGGAAGTGACCTTGGGCATGCCACTTTGGTTTGAAGGCGTGGCACGCTAGGTTGCTTTGCCCTTTAAAATGCCTTGGGCATGCCACTTTGGTTCGAAGGCGTGGCACGCCAGGCTACTTTGCCCTTCAAAAAGTCTTGGGCGTGTCACTTAGGCTCGAAGGCATGGCATGCCAGGGGCGAAACAGAGGACGGCGTGCCACTTGAATGAAGAGGCGTGGCACGCCAAATCAGAAACAGAAGGAGCGTGACACGCCAGAGAAGCGCTAGTCATATGCCAGCTGGAAGATTACGTTTGTTGAGTTTCTTTTCCCTCCAAATTGTAATTTTCTTTTCAGTTTTGTAATTTTCTTTTATTTTCTAGATCTAGGAGTAGTATAAATACCCTTGGAAGTATTGGAAAAGGGGATAGCAAGTTACAGAGTTTAGTTTTGGTGGATTTCACTTTTAGTTTTCACACTTCATCTCTTCCATCTTTTTGTACTTTCTCTCTGAGCTATGAGGAGCTAAATTCCCTCTCACTGAGAGAGGGAGCTCTATTGAACTTGATGGATTAATGATAGTGAATTTCTTCTTCTCTTCATCTTCTCTTTGATTTACTATAAGGAATTTTGATTTTAATGCTTAGTGCTCAATTAACTTGGAAAAGAGATTGAATGCAAAATGGGTTTCATGGGAACCTTGGAAAAGAAAACATGAAACCATGCTAGAAATCCCTTCTCACACTTGAGTAGAATCTGGGTTTTGGTGTTTGGATATGGTGACATATAATCCTCCCTCTACCTGGACCTATGATGATGTGTGGTATAATCAGGGACCAAGCATATCTCTCTTCATGAGCAATTAGACCAAGGAATTGGCTATTGATCAAGATCTGAGAGATTGAGTCACCAAGGGATTGGGGCTCAATCAATCATGATTGCCAAGAGGTCAATGAGTTGCATGATTGAAGAGGATATGAGCTGGAATTAATCCAAAGAGACAATATCTCCTGATCTCAATGAATTCCCCCAGTCTTATCTCTCCCATTCTTTTATAGCTTTACTTACATTCTGCAAAATTCCATTCCCCTTTACATTATTGTTATTTCCATTTTTGCAATTTATTTCTTTCTTTTATTTCTTTTGCCATTTATGTTTTTTCCATTTATAATTCTGCACACACAACTTATTCTGTTGAGCTTGACTAATTCACCAATTGATTAAAATTGCTCAAATCTACCAATCTCTGTGGATACGATCCCACTCTACTGTGGGTTAATACTTGACGATAATTGGTGCACTTGCCAAGAGCGAATTCATCAATATTATTGGGGAAGGGTAGTGAATTCCGACCATCAAGTTTTATGGCACCGTTGCCGGGGATTGGTTTGAATTTGACAATGATTAAACCAATTGGAGAGTAAGATTCAGCATTTTTTTATTTTTCTTTATTCAATTCCTAGTGTAACCTTTAAATTCCTTTCTAATCTTTGTTTTTCTATCTTGCCTTTCTGAGATTTCTTTAGCCATTCATTGTTTATACTTTCACTCTTATAACTGTTTGATTAATTGCATCACTCAAGCTAATCACTAATTTTAACTACGGAGATTTCTTCACTTGCTCTTTTCTTGCTGTGTGTTGGCTGTATGATAGGTAGAAGAGGAAAGACTTCATCTTCTTTTGATAGTGAACCTGAGAGAACCTTCCTTAGATATAGGAGGGAGGCTAGAGGCAAGGGTATAGTTGGAGAAGAATCCGTAGAAGAAGATCTAACAACCACCATGGAAGATGAAGTGCACGAAGATGTTAGAGGAGGAGCTGGAAATCAAGCTGGGCAAGAGAGGAGAGTCTTAGGCTCCTATATCGACCCAAATCCAGGAAACTGTGGCAACAGCATCCTCAAGCCAACAATCCATGCCAAAAACTTTGAGTTGAAATCTCAACTCATCACACTAGTCCAGAATAACTGCTCATATGGAGGAGGTGCTCAAGAAGATCCAAATCAACATCTCAACAAATTCTTGAGGATATGCGATACTATAAAATCCAATGGTGTACACTCTGACACCTATAAACTACTTCTGTTCCCTTTCTCACTCAGAGATAAGGCAACAAAGTGGTTAGAATCTTTCCCCAAGAAGAGCCTAACCACATGGGAGGATGTTGTGAACACGTTTCTAGCGAGATTTTACCCTCCACAGAGGATTAACAGGCTAAGAGCTGAGATGCAAACCTTCAGACAGCTGGCTGGTGAAACACTCTATGAGGCCTGGGAGAGGTTCAAAGATCTAACAAGGAAATGCCCACCGGATATGTTTAATGAGTGGGTGCAGCTCCACATTTTCTATGAAGGATTAACTTATGAATCGAAGAAGCCTGTGGACCACTCTTCAGGGGGTTCACTCAACAAGAAGAAGACCATTGAGGAAGCCATAGATACCATTGAAACTGTTGCTGAGAATGACTACTTCTATGCTTCAGAAAGAGGCAAAAAAAGGAAGTGCTGGAACTCAATTCTATGGATGCCTTGTTGGCACAAAATAAGGCAATTGTAGCACAATTGGCAGCCTTAACCAAGAAAATGGAAAACAATAAAGTTTCAGTTGTCCAAGCTCAAGCACCACCCCAAGAAGAAAATGAACCAGAAGTTGAATGTGAGCAAACAAACTATGTGCATAACCTATCTCGACCACCATATGACCATAACTCTAAGACTTATAACCCAGGATGGAAGAACCACCCAAATTTTGGGTGGGGGAACCAACAAAATCACAACCAAGAGCACAACAAACCATACCAAGCCAATCAATACCAGAATCACAACTCCAACCATTAGTCAAATAACAACAGACCTTACCACAATCCACCTCACACATCATATCCTTCCAACCAGCAAACACACCACCATCAAGACACACTAACCCCAACCTCACAACCGTGTGAAATAACGGGTAACTTTGAGAGAGTAAAAGCCACAATAGCACAGCTATCATCACAGCTCACAGGAGCCATTTCCACCCTCTTGGAAAGGTAAGCACAAGCTGAAAAGAAGATAGATGCCAACCAAGAAGAATACAGGTCGAATTTGAAGAACCAAGGTGCAGCAATCTCAAAGCTGGAAGCACAAGTGGGGTTCTTATCCAAGCAAATCCCAATGCCTACACACACTTTTCCAAGTGACACCATGGCCAACCCAAGAGGGGAATGCAAGGCCCTCACACTTAGAAGTGGAGAAATGATAGAAGAAGCCACCCAAAACCAAGAAAACCATGAAGAAGAAGCTACAGAAAAGCCTGAAAACAGGAAGAAAGAAGAGGCCCCTAGCTCGTTTTCACCAAAGCCAATCTTGAAGCCTTATGTACCAAAGGCACCATACCTACAAAGGCTAAGGAAGGATAGGAAGGACAGCCAGTTCTCCAGATTTTTGGAAATCTTCAAAAAGCTCCAAATCAACATACCGTTTGCTGAAGCATTGGAGCAAATTCCCCTCTACGCAAAGTTCCTGAAGGAGCTCATGACAAGAAAAAGAAACTGGGGAGAAAAGGAAACTGTAGTCCTAATTGAGGAATGTAGTGCCATCATACAAAAGAAACTCCTCCAGAAAAAGAAGGACCCAGGAAGTTTCCAAATCCCCTGCATCATAGGGGATATCACTATTGAAAAGGCCTTGTGTGACTTGGGAGCTAGCATCAACCTCATGTCCTTGAACATGATGAGAAGGATGAGAATTGAGGAAGCCAAACTAACAAGAATGTCACTCCAACTAGCTGACAGAACATTCAAGTTTCCATATGGAGTGGTGGAAGATTTATTGGTGAAGGTGGGAGAATTCATCTTCCCAATTGACTTTGTTGTGCTGGATATAGAAGAAGAGGCAAACACTTCAATTATCCTAAGAAGGCCATTCCTAGCTACTGCTGGAGCCATCATTGATGTGCAAAAAGGAAAACTAGTCTTGAGATTACATGAGGAAAAGATGGTCTTCAATGTCTTCAAGGTAATGAGTTATCTCAAGGATGCAATAGGAGAATGCATGATGGTGGACACCATAGAACAAATAGTCCAAGGAGTTTTGGAAGAAGAGCAATATGAAGAAAGTATAGAATTGGAGCAACAAGAACCACGTGAAGAACCACCAGAAGGAACCATGGAAAGTTCAATTATGACAAACCACAAAGACAATAATGAAGAAGAGGCACCGAAACTAGAGCTAAAAACCCTACCTCCAAGCTTGAAATATGCCTATATAGTTGACAACAGCACCTACCCAGTGATCATCAACTAAAGCTTGAGCAAGGAGTAAGAAGATGAGCTCATCCAAGTGCTAAAATAACACAAGGATGCTATAGGCTGGACACTCACAGACCTAAAAGGGATCAGCCCTTCAATGTGTATGCACAAGATCCTACTTAAGGAGGATAACAAGCCCTCAAGGCAATAACAAAGAAGGTTAAATCCAACCATGAATGAGGTAGTCCAGAAGGAAGTGTTGAAGTTATGGCAAGCTGGGGTGATCTACCCCATCTCAGACAGCCCTTGGGTGAGCCCGGTACAAGTAGTTCCAAAGAAAGGAGGAATCACTGTTGTACCAAATAAGAAGAATGAGCTGATACCAACAAGAATAGTGACCGGTTGGTGCATGTGCATCGACTACAGGAAGCTAAATGAAGCCTCCAAGAAGGACCACTTCCCCTTACCATTCATGGACCAAATGCTCGAGAGGCTGGCTGGACATGAATACTACTGCTTTCTTTACGGTTATTCAGGTTACAACCAAACAGTTGTAGACCCAAAAGACCATGAGAAAACTTTATTTACCTGTCCATATGGTGTTTTTGCTTACAGGAGGATGCCATTTGGACTGTGCAATGCACCTGCAACATTCCAAAGGTACATGCTTGATGAGCGAATAATTTATACGCTTTTTGGCATTATTTTTAGGTAGTTTTTAGTAGGTTCTAGCTACTTTTTAGTATATTTTTATTAGTTTTTAGGTAAAAACCATATTTCTAGACTTTACTATGAGTTTGTGTGTTTTTATGTGATTTCAGGTATTTTCTGGCTGAAATTGAGGGAGCTGAGCAAAAATCTGATTTAGGCTGAAAAAGGACTGCTGATGTTGTTGGATTCTGACCTCCCTGCACTCGGAATGGATTTTTTGGAGCTACAGGAGTCTAATTGGCGCGCTCTCAATTGGGTTGGAAATTAGACATCCAGGACTTTCCATCAATATATAATAGTCCATACTTTGCGCGAAGATAGACGACGTAAACTGGCGTTGAACGCCAGTTCCATGTTGCAGTCTGGCGTTCAGCGCCAGAAACAGGTTGCAAGTTAGAGTTCAACTCTAGAAATAGCCCAGGCACGTGAAAAGCTTAAGTCTCAGCCCCAGCACACACCAAGTGGGCCCCAAAAGAGGATTTCTGCACTATCCATCTTAGTTTACTCATTTTCTGTAAACCTAGGTTACTAGTTTAGTATTTAAACAACTTTTAGAGACTTTTTTTTGTATCTCATGACATTTTTAGATCTGAATTTTATACTCTTTGACGGCACGAGTCTCTAAACCCCATTGTTGGGGGTGAGGAGCTCTGCAGCGTCTCGGTGAATTAATGCAATTATCTCTGTTTTCCATTCAAACACACTTGTTCCTATCTAAGATGTTCATTCGCGCTTCACTATGAAGAAGGTGATGATTCGTGACACTCATCACCTTCATCAATCCATGAACGTGTGCCTGACAACCACCTTCGTTCTATATTAGATTGAATGAGTATCTCTTAGATTCCGTAATCAGAATCTTTGTGGTATAAGCTAGAATTGATGGCGGCATTCATGAGAATCTGGAAAGTCTAAACCTTGTCTATGGTATTCCGAGTAGGATTCAAGGATTGAATGATTGTGACGAGCTTCAAACTCGCGATTGTTGGGCATAGTGACAGACGTAAAAGAATCAATGGATTCTATTCTGACATGATCGAGAACCAACAGATGATTAGCCGTGCTGTGACAGAGCATTTGGACCATTTTCACTTAGAGGATGGGAAGTAGCCATTGACAACGGTGACACCCTACATACAGCTTGCCATTGAAGGAGCCTTGCGTGTGTGAAGAGGAGTACAAGAGAAAAGCTGAAATAAAGAGGACAAAGCATCTCCAAAACTCCAACATATTCTCTATTATTGCACAATAAGTATTTATTTTATGCCCTTTTACTTTTTACAATTGAACTTGAAAAACACTGTTGTTGGCTTCCTGACTAAGAATAATAAGATAACCATAGCTTGCTTCAAACCAACAATCTCCGTGGGATTCGACCCTTACTCACGTAAGGTATTACTTGGACGACCCAGTGCACTTGCTGGTTAGTTTTATGGACTGCAAAAGTGTGATTACAATTTCGTGCACCAATGCCCTCCATATTTTTGGACATGATTGAGAGGTTCATCGAGGTGTTTATGGATGACTTCTCTGTGTTTGGTAACACATATTCTGATTGCTTGCATCACTTAGCCCCGGTGCTAAAAAGATGCCAAGAAACCAACCTTGTTTTAAACTGGAAAAAATGCCATTTCATGGTTATAGAAGGAGTTGTCCTTGGTCATAAAATCTCAAAGAAGGGCATAGAAGTAGACAGGGAAACGGTTGAGATGATTGAAAAGTTACCTCCATCTTGTAATGTCAAAGCAATCAGAAGCTTTTTGGGACACGCTGGTTTTTATAGGATGTTTATTAGAGACTTCTCTAAGGTTGCCAAGCCATTGAGCAACCTACTTGTCTCTAATGTGCCTTTTGTTTCTGATAATGAATGCATGTTAGCCTTTGAGGAGCTTAAGAACAAACTTTCCTCTCCACCTATCATAGCACCACCATGTTGGGATCTACCCTTTGAGTTGATGTGTGATGCATCAGACTTTGATGTGGGTGCTGTTTTAGGACAGAGGAAGGATAAATTAGTGCATGTCATTTATTATGCACTACAAGAAAAAAGGCCTATGGCCAAGCTTTTTTCTTGCCACACTTTAAAAGCGTGGCCAAAAGTGGTCAATGGCCACACTTTTATGAGGGTGGTGATTGATTAAATATTTGGCCACGTTTTTTCTTGCTACGTTTAAAAAGCGTGGCGAGAAGGATCTATAGCCACGCTTTTATAAGGGTGCAACTGATTAGAGATTTGGCCACGTTTTTTTTGCCACGCTTCAAAAGCATGGCCATATAGAGAAATAGCGACACTTTTAAAGCGTGGCAAAAAGTTTTTGATCTTGGCACCCAAAAAAGCGTGGCGAAAAGTTTTTGATCTTGGCACTCCTAAAAAAGCGTGGCAAAAAGGTTCCTCAACGCGCTACAAGACTCATCAGACTCTTCTACTTTTCTCCCGACACTTACACTAATGCTTTGAAACCCTAGCACTCACACTTTGTTGCTCGTCCCCAACTCAGACAGAGCTCATCGTCGGTGCTTGCACTCTCTCCTCTGCCGGCGCTCCCTCCGTCGTCTCCCCTAACCTGTCTCTGTTGGTGCTTGCATTCCTTGCGCTCACTACTCACGGTGTCGGTCAGCTAATGGAGGTTGCCTTACCTTCCTCCGTGCTGCCATTCTCTGCCCTCCTCCCTCGTCATCTTGCTCAATCTTCCACCACCTTCGAAGTCCTCACTGCATGCATATGGCGTTGTCATACAGCTGCATTGCAATGGCAAAACCCTAACACCAAGAGGTTCGCTTGCTTTGCACAGTCAATGCACGTTTTGACTGTGCCGTAGCTGCCACTAGAAGAGCACTCAACCGCAACAAAGGCAGCGACTGGCCTTCTGCTTCTGGCGCTTACTGTGCCCACTATCTCCACGCCATCGCTGCCAATGTCATGGAGAGAAAGGATCACCTCGCTAAGCTTGAATCCCTTGATTACGGAAAACCACTCAATAAAGCTGCATGGGACATGGTACTTCAATTCTGCTTCAATTTCACATGATTCTCTCTGATTGTTACTATAATTCTCTGATTCACGCTTGATTTTATGTTATGATGATGTTGCTGGTTGCTTCGAGTTTTACGCTGACCTTGCCGAGAAACTCGACGCTAAGCAGAAGGCACCCATTTCTCTTTCCATGGAGACTTTCAAGAGTTATGTCTTCAAAAAACCCATTGGTGTTGTTGGATTAATCACCCCATGGTATTTTCTTTTTCTTCTCTTTAAAATTTTCCTTATTAACTGGTGTTATAATCTAAAAGTTAGTTTCTATATAAGTGGCAATGAGTGATGAAAACAAGAATAATAGTAGAATAGAAAGGTAGAAATTCAGTTGTTGTGTATTGTTTTTTGGTTGTTCGTTCATTGTTGTCACCTCTCTCTGTTAGCAAAATTGCTATCTTGATGGCTAACTAGATATCATGTTTTAGGAATTATCCTCTGTTAATGGCTACATGGAAGGTTGCCCCTGCTTTGGTTCTTCATTTTTTCTAATTTTTCTAAACTATTTTTTTCTTCTATTATGATATTTGGTTTAGGTTTTTTTTTCCGGAAGATCTTGATTTTCTATTTTTGTTATGATTTTATTTCTGTTAAACAGTTTTATGGTTATTCATATTGGAGGTGAAACAGATCTTAGGTTTATATACTCCGCAGGTAAGAGAGAAAAGGCATGAAGTGGTGATTCTAGTTAGTTAATTAGTAAATAATGTGTGTATGTTGGCAATTTTAATTAATGACTGTGCAGCTGCTTGCTTCCACAGTGGGCGTGATGATCCGATACCCAGCCCATTTAACCCGTTGACAGATGGCAGCACCCAACCCATAATTCATGTACTCACCAGGTATGATATCTTGACCCTGCTAGCTTTGGGTGTTCATTACAGGTTCTTCTTCTACTTGGTACTGAGATTTTACTCCAAGAATGAGAGAAAATGATGAACCAATCATATATATACTATGTCTACATTTCTGGTTCTTGATAAAGTTTTAGACTTCTATGTACCATTTTCCTATGGTTTCTATTGCAGTCGACTTTATGGGACTCGAGAATGAAAGAAAATAGTGCTTTCTAATATTTTGAATTTTGATAGTACTTGTAAATTATGTTAAACTTTGAAATTAAACAGAGGTTTCATTGATTATTACTTGATACAGAAACACTTTGGGTGGCTTCTTTCTAGCCAGCTATGAGAATAGTCCCGCCGGTGTCTTTGACGAGGTACGATTATATTTTCATTCTTGCTCTTTATCTTTTTATTTAAACGAAAATGTTAGAAAACCAATATTTTTAATAAAAAAATTTGAACATTTGGTTTATAGTGACTCAAACTCGAGACAAATTTGCTAAGGTTTGGACTTAAATTCACATCCTCTGATATTGAAGTGGCTAAACCTTATAAAATTTTCAGGATTTTACATTATGATAGGAATACTTGAAGAAAATTCAAAATTGTTTATCATAGATTTAAGGTTTCCTAATGATTATTCTTTTTTAAAAGACCATGGAAGCTAGTTTGGAGGGCCAAAGCTATCTAGATGTTCCTGCAACACAAATGGTGCATGAGCAACTTTGGGTAGATAAATATGCACCAAAGTCATTTACTGATCTTCTTAGTGATGAACAAACAAATCGTGAGGTACATCTCTAGTATGAAATTTAGCTCAGGAAAAAATTACTTACAAGAGCTATAGTTGGAAGATATAAACATTTTTTTATACTTTTTTCTTTAATTTTTTTAACAATTTGCTTTTGTACCCATTAATTGATTTGTTTATTGTCTGTGAGACAGGTACTCTTATGGAATTTCTTAAGGGTGAAGGGTGAAGACTGAAGACTTTCTTTAAGTTTCTTTTTGTGTTATGGGCTTATGGCCAAGTTGTTGATCAATTAGGTAACCTCCACCCCCTCTTTTTTTATTAATGGTAAACTGCATAATAGTAAACCTTAGGACACTTTTGAATATATTCGATTATATATATTGCTTGATAAAAGAAAAAAGGGGCTGCGGCATGTGATGATTTCTGGACTAAATTGTGATGAGTATACCGAATTAACTATGAAGTATTATTAGGCATTGGATATTGGTGGCGCGAAATTGTGAACAATACATTTCACAACTCTCATAATCCCCGGTCATGAACCCCAAAAACTTGGTGCTCAATACCATGGCATTACACAACTTCGCACAACTAACCAGCAAGTGCACTGGGTCGTCCAAGTAATAAACCTTACGCGAGTAAGGGTCGATCCCACGGAGATTGTTAGTATGAAGCAAGCTATGGTCATCTTGTAAATCTTAGTCAGGCAAACTCAAATGGATATGGTGATGAACGCATAAAAACACAAAGATAAAGATAGAGGTACTTATGTAATTCATTGGTAGGAACTTCAGATAAGTGCATGAAGATGCCTTCCCTTCCGTCTCTCTGCTTTCCTACTGTCTTCATCCAATCCTTCTTACTCCTTTCCATGGCAAGCTCATGTAGGGTTTCACCGTTGTCAGTGGCTACCTCCCATCCTCTCAGTGATTGTCAGGCGAGCACTCGGTTGTCAGGCGATCAACCATGCATCGTGCAATCAGGAATCCAAGAGATATTCACTAGAGCCTCGAATGCTTGTAGAACAAGAGT
Organism: Arachis duranensis; assembly: GCF_000817695.3. Classification (NCBI taxonomy): domain Eukaryota; kingdom Viridiplantae; phylum Streptophyta; class Magnoliopsida; order Fabales; family Fabaceae; genus Arachis; species Arachis duranensis. The sequence continues at coordinate 69,528,948 of NC_029776.3, read as the reverse complement.
GGTTGTCAGTCACTTTGTTCATGAGTGAGAATGGTTATGGGCGTCAATCATCACCTTTCATCATGTTGAAGAACAAGTGATATCTTGGATAAAGAACAAGCGGAATTGAATGGAAGAACAATAGTAATTGCATTAATACTCGAGGTACAGCAGAGCTCCACACCTTAATCTATGGTGTGTAGAAGCTCCACCGTTGAAAATACATAAGTACAGGGTCTAGGCATGGCCGAATGGCCAGCCTCCCAATGGTCTAAGATAGCATCAAAACAAAGATAACTACCCGCCGATGATCTCTCAATACAATAGTAAAAGGTCCTACTTATAGAAAACTAGTAACCTCAGGTGTACAGAAATGAGTAAATGACATAAAAATCCTCTTCCGGGCCCACTTGGTGTGTGCTTGGGCTGAGCAATGAAGCATTTTCGTGTAGAGACTCTTCTTGGAGTTAAACGCCAG
>NC_029776.3:69527551-69528155 GCF_000817695.3 Arachis duranensis | reverse complement strand
CCCCAACTAGAGGTGTCCAGGGTTCTTAAGCACACTCTTATTGCCTTGGATCACAACTTTATTTCTTTCTTTTCTCTTCTTCTTTTTTTTTCGTTTTCTTTTCTTTTTCTCTCTTTTTTTCGAAATTTTTTTTTTCATTGCTTTTTCTTGCTTCAAGAATCATTTTTATGATTTTTCAGATCCTCAGTAACATGTCTCCTTTTTCATCATTCTTTCAAGAGCCAACATTCATGAACCACAAATTCAAAAGACATATGCACTGTTTAAGCATACATTCAGAAAACAAAAATAAATTGCCACCACATCAAAATAATCAAACTGTTATAAAATTCAAAATTCATGCAATTCTTCTCTTTTTCAATTAAGAACATTTTTCATTTAAGAAAGGTGATGGATTCATAGGACATTCATAACTTTAAGGCATAGACACTAAGACACTAATGATCACAAGACACAAACATAGATAAACATAAGCACTAGAATTCAAAAAACAGAAGAATAAAGAACAAGGAAATCAAAGAATAGGTCCACCTTAGTGATGGCGGCTCTTCCTTCCTCTTGAAGATCCTATGGAGTACTTGAGCTCCTCAATGTCTCTTCCTTG
>NC_029776.3:69520905-69522587 GCF_000817695.3 Arachis duranensis | reverse complement strand
TTGCCTTCTAGGTCGGATATTTTGTAGTAGCCTGTCCCTAAGACTTCTGTTACCTTGTAGGGCCCTTTCCAATTTGCGGCTAGCTTTCCTTCTCCCGACTTTTGTGTTCCGGTGTCATTTCGGATTAGAATCAGGTCGTGGATGGAGAAACTTCGCTTTATTACCTTTTGATTGTATCTGAGGGCCGTTCGCCGTTTTAAGGCTTCCTCGCGGATTCGGGCTCTTTCTCGGACCTCGGGGAGGAGGTCGAGTTCTTCCCTTTGTGCCTGAGGGTTGCCTCCTTCGTTGTAGAAGATGACTCTGTGCGACCCTTCATCTATTTCGATAGGAATCATTGCCTCCATCCCGTAAGCTAGTCGGAATGGGATTCTCCCGTTGTGGAGTGCGGGGTTGTCCGATATGCCCATAGTACCTGGGGGAGTTCTTCGGCCCATGCCCCTTTGGCCTCTTGGAGTCTTCGTTTTAATCCGGCCAAGATGACTTTATTTGCAGCCTCTGCTTGTCCATTGGCTTGTGGGTGCTCGACCGATGTGAATTGCTGTTTGATTTTTAGTTCGGCCACCAAGTTCTGAAAACTTGTGTCCGTGAACTGTGTTCCATTGTCTGTTGTGATGGAGTAGGGGACTCCGAACCTCGTGACAATGTTTTTTTATAGGAATTTACGGCTTTTCTGAGCCGTAATAGTGGCTAAGGGTTCAGCTTCGATCCACTTTGTGAAGTAGTCGACCCCTATCATGAGGTATTTGACTTGCCCCGGCCCTTGTGGAAACGGGCCGAGTAGGTCGAGTCCCCATGTTGCGAAGGGCCATGGCGCAGTGATGCTGATAAGGTCCTCGGGCGGTGCCTTGTGAAAATTGGCGTGTTTTTGGCAGGGGGGGCATATTTTCACAAACTCCGCTGCGTCTCTTTGCAAGGTCGGCCAGTAGAACCCGGCTCTGACTACTTTTTTGGATAGTGCCCGAGCTCCGAGATGGTTCCCACACATGCCTTCGTGGACTTCTTCGAGGACGCTCTTTGTTTCTGAGATCGGGACGCACCTAAGGAGGGGGTTTGAGAATCCTCTTCTGTATAATACGTCATGGATTAATGTATAATTCTGGGCGTCTTTTGTAAGCCTTTTAGCTTCTTTTCTTTCGGCGGGGAGAGTTCCCGACTTCAGGTAGTTGAGTATGGGGGTCATCCATCCTTGTTGTTGGTCGGATATATTTAGTATTTCTTCCTCTCTTAACACGGAGGGAGATTGTAAGGTTTCTTGGAGGAGACTTCTGTTGTTGCCTCCGGGCTTAATGCTGGCGAGCTTTGAGAGAGCGTCTGCCCGGGCGTTTTGTTCCCGAGGTATGTGCTGGATTTGTATTTCTGAAAAGTGGCGTAATTGTGTCTGTGTTTGGTCTAGGTATTTTTTCATAGTTGGGTCTTTGGCCTGGTAGCTTCCATTTACTTGAGATGTGACGACCTGGGAGTCGCTGAAGATCGTGATTCTCTGGGCTCCGACCTCTTCGGCTAGCTTTAGACCTGCTAGTAGGGCCTCGTATTCGGCTTGGTTGTTCGAAGCCTGGAACTCGAACTTTAGGGATAGTTCTATCCGCGTTCCTTGGTCGCTTTCAAGTATAACCCCGGCTCCGCTTCCTGTTTTGTTTGAGGATCCGTCGACATACAGGTTCCATGAGAGTGGGGTTCCAGGG
>NC_029776.3:69517318-69517498 GCF_000817695.3 Arachis duranensis | reverse complement strand
CGACCTCAGGCGTGGGCCTTGGGACGAGGTCGGACCTTCTATGAACTTCCCGAGTTTGGGAGCTCGGTCAGGGTATGAACACATAGTAAGATAATTCTTTGGATTCGGGTTCACACTTTGATCATGGTTCTTGGTGATCCATGCATTGGCATAGAACTCTTGAACCATCAAGATTCCGAT
>NC_029776.3:69516833-69517081 GCF_000817695.3 Arachis duranensis | reverse complement strand
GTGGAAGCTTTTGCCTTCCCTTTCCTCTTTCTAGAGGTTTCTCCGGCCTTGGATGCCATAAATGGTTATGGAAAAACAAAAAGCAATGCTTTTACCACACCAAACTTAAAATGTTTGCTCGTCCTCGAGCAAAAGAAGAAAGAAGAGAGTAGAAGAAGAAGAAATGTGGGGAAAGGGAATGGCTTTAATTTTTGGCCAAGAAGGGGAGAAGTGGTGTGTATGTTGTGTGAAAATGAAGGAGTGAAGGG
>NC_029776.3:69515666-69516737 GCF_000817695.3 Arachis duranensis | reverse complement strand
GGGAAAGTGGTTTGAATTTGAATGGTGGGGTAGGTGGGGTTTTATGAAGGATGGATGTGAGTGGTGGAGAGAAAGATGGGATTTGATAGGTGAAGGGTTTTTGGGGAAGAGGTGTTAAGGTGATTGGTGAATGGGTGAAGAAGAGAGAGTGTGGTAGGGTAGGTGGGGATCCTGTGGGGTCCACAGATCCTGAGGTGTCAAGGAAAAGTCATCCCTGCACCAAATGGCAAGAAAAAACACGTTTTTAGCCTTTTCTGGCGTTAAACGCCGGGCTGGTGCCCATTTCTGGCGTTTAACACCAGCTTCTTGCCCATTTCTGGCATTTAACGCCAGTCTGGTGCCCCTTTCTGGCGTTAAACGCCCAGAATGGTGCCAGACTGGGTGTTAAACGCCCAACAGCTGACCTTACTGGCGTTTAAACGCCAGTAGGTGCGTCCTCCAGGGTGTGCTGTTTTTCCTTCCTGTTTTTCATTCTGTTTTTGCTTTTTTTTCATTGATTTTGTGACTTCTCATGATCATCAACCTACAAAAAAGAGAAAATAACAAAATAAAATAGATAAAATATAACATTGGGTTGCCTCCCAACAAGCGCTTCTTTAATGTCAGTAGCTTGACAGAGGACTCTCATGGAGCCTCACAGATACTCAGAGCCATGTTGGAACCTCCCAACACCAAACTTAGAGTTTAGATGTGGGGGTTCAACACCAAACTTAGAGTTTGGTTGTGGCCTCCCAACACCAAACTTAGAGTTTGACTGTGGGGGCTCTGTTTGGCTCTGTTTTGAGAGAAGCTCTTCATGCTTCCTCTCCATGATGACAGAGGGATATCCTTGAGCTTTAAACACCAAAGATTCTTCATTCACTTGAATAATCAACTCTCCTCTATCAACATCAATCACAGCCTTTGCTGTGGCTAGGAAGGGTCTGCCAAGGATGATGGATTCATCCATGTACTTCCCAGTCTCTAGGACTATGAAATCAGTAGGGATGTAATGATCTTCAACTTTAACCAGAACATCCTCTACAAGTCCGTGGGCTTGTTTTCTTGAATTGTCTGCCATCTCTAGTGAGA
>NC_029776.3:69513617-69513988 GCF_000817695.3 Arachis duranensis | reverse complement strand
CACAGTATAGAGATTCCTTTAGGTGTCAGAGGAAAAGAAGAGTAGAAGACAGAAGTAGAAAATTCGAACTTATCAAAGGAGGTGGAGTTCGAATTTTGCATCAAGGGATAATGTTAGTCCATAAATAGAAGGATGTGAGAAGAAGGGAAGGAATTTTCGAAAATTAAGTAAAAAATTTGAAAACATTTTTGAAAAACATTACTTAATTTTCGAAAATGAAAGTGGGAAAAAATAAAATGATTTTTTTGAAAAAGATTTTGAAATTAGAAATCAAGAAGATTTGATTGAAAATTATTTTGAAAAAGATGTGGTTAAGAAAATATGATTAGTTTTAAAAAGATGTGATTGAGAAGATATGATTTGAAAAACAG
>NC_029776.3:69511927-69513287 GCF_000817695.3 Arachis duranensis | reverse complement strand
CTTGTGCCATCCTGGCGTTAAACGCCCAGAATGGTGCACATTCTGGCGTTTAACGCCCAAAACTATACCCTTTTGGGCGTTAAACGCCCAACCAGGTATCCTGGCTGGCATTTAAACGCCAGTCTGTCCTTCTTCACTGGGCGTTTTGAACGCCCAGCTTTTTCTGTGTAATTCCTCTGCTGTATGTTCTGAACCTTCAATTCTCTGTATCATTGACTTGAGAAGACACAAATAAAAAAAATATTTTTGGATTTTTAATAATAAGGAAAAATCAAAATGCAACAAGAATCAAATAACAATGCATGCAAGACACCAAACTTAGCAGTTTGTATACTACTGACACTAATGAAAATACATATGAGACACATAAACACTCAAACCAAGAGAATTCAAAGATCAGAGTAAGAAAATCATCAAGAATTACTTGAAGATCCTTAAGACACATGAATGAATGCATGCAATTGACACCAAACTTAAGATAAGACACTAGACTCAAACAAGAAATTTTTGGATTTTATGATTTTTTTGATTTTTTGTGTTTTTCGAAAATTAAATGGAAAAAGATATCAAAATTCTTGATGAGAATTCCAGGAATCATTGCAATGCTATTCTAAGACTCTGGTCCAGGAATTAGACATGGCTTCACAGCCAGCCAAGCTTTCAAAGAAAGCTTCGGTCCAAAACACTAGACATGGCCAAAGGCCATCCAAGCCTTAGCAGATCACTGCTCCAAAAGCAAGATTGATAAAAATCAACAAGCTTTTGTGATGATAAGTTGAAACCTCGGTCCAATGAGATTAGACATGGCTTCTTAGCCAGCCAGATTTCAACAAATCATCATGAAACTCTAGAATTCATCTTCAAGGATTTCGAAAAAAAAAATACCTAATCTAAGCAACAAGATGAACCGTCAGTTGTCCAAACTAAACAATCCTTGGCACTGATGTTACCGAACCAAAAGCTTGCTCAAAACTTGAACAATCCCCGGCAACGACGCCAAAAACTTGGTGGCGCAAAATTGTGATCAATACTTTTCACAAATCAAATAATCCCCGGTAATGAATCCAAAAACTTGGTGTTCAATACCATGGCATAAACACAACTTCGCACAACTAACCAGCAAGTGCACTGGGTCGTCCAAGTAATAAACCTTACGCGAGTAAGGGTCGATCCCACGGAGATTGTTAGTATGAAGCAAGCTATGGTCATCTTGTAAATCTTAGTCAGGCAAACTCAAATGGATATGGTGATGAACGCATAAAAACATAAAGATAAAGATAGAGGTACTTATGTAATTCATTGGTAGGAACTTCAGATAAGCGCATGAAGATGCCTTCCCTTCCGTCTCTCTGCTTTCCTA
>NC_029776.3:69497479-69511216 GCF_000817695.3 Arachis duranensis | reverse complement strand
GTGCCAGTTTGGGCGTTTAACTCCCATCCTTGTGCCAGTTCCGGCGTTTAACGCTGGGATTTCTGAGGGTGACTTTGAACGCCGGTTTGGGCCATCAAATCTTGGGAAAAGTATGGACTATCATATATTGCTGGAAAATCGACTTCGAGTGTAGGGAGGTCAGAATCCAACAGCATCTGCAGTCCTTTTTAGTCTCTGAATCAGATTTTTGCTCAGGTCCCTCAATTTCAGCCAGAAAGTACCTGAAATCACAGAAAAACACACAAACTCATAGTAAAGTCCAGAAAAGTGAATTTTAACTAAAAACTAATAAAAATATACTAAAAACTAACTAGATCATACTAAAAACATACTAAAAACAATGCCAAAAAGCGTACAAATTATCCGCTCATCAGATATATATCTTGCATTACAGGCTTAACCAGTGAATGTTCCCACTAGTTTTTCTTGAACTGAGCTTGTCATAGTAGCCATTCTCTCAAACTCTCCCTATTTTCTTGAACTGAGCCTGTCATAGTAGCCAATTTTCTCATGGCAATGAATTTGAGCATTATCTTGATAAAGTATGTAATCAGGAGGAAAACAATGGAATTTATCCTTTTGAGCCACCCCACCCCACTCCATTAATATAGTATCTTATATTTGGATGGATAACAAGCTGTTTGTGGCTCTGATGTGGTGTTATAACAAGTGAGGACGTTTCTTAATATATTTTTCGTTTGTTTCTTGTTATACTTCTATGATACAAGGGCCTTCCTGGATGCTCGAGTGAAAGATGCTTTTGATCTAAAGAAAACCATTCAAGAGGTAATTCTGATTCTGTCTGTCGAGTTTTAGAACCTTCTCGTATTTCTATGACAAGTATACCTAATTTCTGCTTAAATTGTTTCCTGAAATTTGATCTTTACCTACTTGCATTGCATCCTGCATTGCCAATTGGTTAGATTCCTTTCTCCCTTTTGCATGGTAATTCAATGGTTCCTTTTGCCTTTTTTTGTTTCTTTTTTGCAATAGGAAAAAAAGCACTGAGCTTGCTTGCCAATGGGGTTATTCCTTGTTTCTTCATTGTTATGTCATTGGTTGGCGATTGTCAGCATTTTCATTATGTTCTGTGAAACGGAAATGAAATCATTTTATTGATGTTAGTGTCATTTTTTTCAGCTCCACCAAACATTGCTGGAAATCATTCTGAGAAAGGGATATTGAGCTCGGTTATGTACTTGTTGGGCACAAGGTTGTAAGCAAAAGATAAAATACAGAAAATGAGGGACCCTGACGTGATGTTGAGCCCCAGACCTGCTATTAATTTTGCATTCCTTTTCTAATTATACATGCGTTTTGCTTAGTTCATGAATTTCGGCTGGATAGGAGGTTGAAGGGTTTTTTGTTACTGAAAAAACCTGGAAAGTTTTCTATGAGGATTAATGTATAAAACAATTATACCAAAAATTGTTACTAATTACTGATTGATTTGTCTTGTAATAAAAATTGCAAACTATATTTATAGGTTTAGTTATAAAAAAGGATTGAAAATAAAAAAAAGATATTTTTTTAAAATTTAACAAGGCTATCGCCACGTGATGATTGTGCATCATGTACCTTTTTTCTTATCTAAAAGGACCATAAAAAGAGCATAATCTCGTTTATCAATGCAATTTCATGAACTAAATGATATATATTGGTACATTGCTTTGAAATGAGTTTGTGTTGAATTTCAGGTGAAAAGAGCAACAAAAAGGGAAGAAAATAACATATGAAGCTGGGCGTGCCACTTGAAGTTATGGGCGTGGCACGCCAAGCCAACATTCCAGCAAAGAAGGTTGAAGAATTTCACATGGGCGTGCCACTTGGAGCTCTGGGCCTGGCACGCCAAGTTGTGAAGCCAAGTCTCAAAGAGGGCGTGCCACTTGGTGCTATGGGCGTGGCACGCCAAGTTTGTGAAGCCAAGATGTCAAAGAGGGCATGCTACTTGGTATTTTGGGCGTGGCACGCGAAGCTTAAGTTCTAGAGGAGTGATTTTGAGCCCCACTATGGGCGTGGCACGCTAGGCTTAAGTTCTAGAGGAGTGATTTTAAGCCCCACTATGGGCGTGGCATGCCAAGAAGTGGGCGTGGCACGCCAGGGCATATGCCAGCCTGACCTCCTCTCATTCAAATGAAGATATCTTGAGCTACACAACTCCAAATGAGATGATTTCAGTGCCATTAGAAAGTAAACATCCAGGGATTTCCAACCATATATAACACTTTATGATGGACACTGTAATTGATGAAGATATTGACCCCGAAAACACAGGGAGCAAAAGACGTCACTGCAGAGTTACCAATCTGACCACTTCTTCTTCAAAGGGCAATAACTTGCGTTTTAGAGGTCCAAATGATGTGATCTTGGTGGCGTTGGAAAGCTAACATCAAGAGCTTTAAAACTATAAATAACACTCTAGGGTAGACGTTAAAACCGCAGGTAAAAAAGGCTATTATTTTGGCATTGCAAAACCTGGGCGTGCCACATGGTATCGAAGGCGTGGCACGCCAGCTCAAGAATCTCCCTATGGCGTGCCACTTGAAGTTTTGGGCATGGCACACCAGTTCTAATGGCCAGAGAGGAGATTTTGGTGCATCATTCAGGTGTGGCACGCCAGCTTCACAACATATGGGGCGTGGCACGCCAGAAGTGGGCGTGACACACTGGGCTACCTGACAGACTGACCTCTTCACCTTCAAATGGGCATAACTTGAGCTACCAAGGTCCAAATGAGTTGATTCCAAAAGCGTTGGAAAGCTAACATCCAGGGCTTTCCAACAATATATAATAATTCATAGTGGACATTCATTTTGAGGCCCAACCAACTCCATAATTTCGACGTTGTAAAGTGGGTCATACTCCAGAGGGCAAAATCAAGTGGGAGTGGCACTTGGAACCACACGCCAACTTCTCCCTGCAGCCCAAAACCTTCAATCAAGCCCACTCCAACTCTCATTCAAGCCACACTTATCAATTAATCAAGGCCACAAGAAGAGTCTAGAATAGTTTATTTTTATTTCTTTGTAATTTGCTTTTAATTTCATTTAAGTTTGTAATTTAGGAGAGCCTATATAAGGGCCTTAGTTTCATAGAATTACTCATGTTGGATTGGGGGAAGTCTTAGGACCCTCTCCATTCACCATCAATTTCTTCTCTTTTCTTTCTTACCTTGTAAATATTTTAGCTATGAATCACTAACTCTTTCCATTGGGAAAGAGAGCTCTATTGTTTTTTAATGGATTGATTATTTTTATTCTTCTTCTTCTCTTCATCTCCCTTTGATTTACTAGAAAAAATTTTGCTCTTAATGCTTAGTGTTCAATTATCTTGGGAAAGAGATTGAATGTAATTGGGTTTCATGGAAACCTTGGGAAAGGAAACATAAAACCATGCTTGAAATCCCTTCTCACACTTGAGTAGAATATGGGTATTGGTGATGGGATACGTGACATATAATCCCTCCTCTACCTGGACCTATGAGAGTGTGTGGTATAATCAGGGACCATTCTTCATCTCTTCTCTTGAGCAATTAGACTAAGGAATTGGCTATTGATCAAGATTTGAGAGATTAAATCACCAAGGGATTGGAGTTCAATCAATCATGATTGCCAAGAGGTCAATGAGTTGCATGATTGAAGATGAGATGAAATCAATTAATTCGGAGAATGCAATATCTCTTGATCCCAATGTTTATCTTTCTTTCTTTTATTTACTTTATGGTTGTTTACACTTTCTACACTTTACATTTCCAACACTTTACTTTCTTGTACTTTACTTTCCTTGCCATTTAATTTCCTTGCACTTTATTGCTTTCATTTACTTTCATGTCATTTACTTTTCTTGTTGCTTATCACCCAATTATGAATCGTCTAACTAGGATAATTAATCAACTATTACTTGCTTAATCCAATTAATCTCTGTGGATACGATCCCACTCCATTGTGGGTTATTACTTGGTGATAATTTTGGTGCGCTTGCCACGGATCCATAAAATATATTTAGGTAGTAAAATCCAGTCATCAAGTTTTATGGCACCGTTGCCGGGGATTAATTGTGATTAACAAACTACTGGTTGGTTGATTACCTAGATTAGACATTTTTTTCCTTTCTCTTTTGTTTTGTCATTTAATTTCTTTTTATTTTCTCTTGCTACTAAGGTATTTGTGTTATTGCCTCACTAAGAATCCCTCGTCTGTGACAATGGGAATTCCAATTTCTTTTGGTGACTATTGTTTGAGACAAAGCATTTTGCAAGTAAGAATGGAGTTTACCTCACATTTTGATCAATCATGTCATATGGGATATTGCCCACCACCACAAAATGATTCTAGTCATTTTTCTAATGGTGGCTGGGAATATCACCAAAGAATGATAGAGTATGAGCAATCAAATAAAATAGAACACCTCCCAAAGCCACAAAATAGTTCATATTGTTATGATAAATATAGAAATTTTGGCTTTGGAAGGAATTTTAATGCTGCATACCCCATTCTTCAAGGACTATCACCCCAAAATTGTCCAACCTATGCACTTCCACAAAAACTTCTAGAATTTTCAATGACAGAACTCTCTAAGAGATATCTCTTCATTGCCCAACTCAGTGAGTTTTTAAGGCAAAATATAAGAGAGGTGATTGGAGATATGGAAATCTCAAGGAGAAATCAAGAGTAAATGAGACAATTGGCACAATATTTTGTTGATGAACCAACCAATGTCTTCCCTTGCCCAAGGGAAGAATATCATGCCATCAATCTAAGGAGTTGAGAAGTGCTTAATGAGGGTGAAAATGAGGAATTGGTAGAGCAAGAAGAAGAGATCTTTGTACCAAGAGAGCCACCATTCCAAGAAGTTCTAGACAAAGAGGATACTCCAACCATCTCACAACACCCAAGTTATGAAAACAAAGAAGTGAAGGCAATCAACAAAAGCACCAAAAAGAGGATTGTGACTAAGGAACAAAGGACTATATGCATGAAGAACAAAAGGTCAACTGCAAACAATCCAACCCCTACCCCAACAAGCAAAGCAAATCAAGAAAATAACAAAAGAAAGCTTGCTGGGAGGCTCTCAAAACAGGGGACATCAACTTATTCTTCTTTCCCTTGAGGTCATTCCTCTTAACAAATTGGAAGAAGAGGAAGAAAGTTGAGAACAACATGTCAAGCTAATGACATTAAAAGAGCGCTTGTTGGGAGGCAACCCAACCGTAGGTAACATTTCCTTTTCTTGCTTTGTTTATTTTCAATAATTTGGCATATGATTGCATTCTAAGTTTGGTGTTGCCTTGCAACAAATTGATTTTCAATATTCACTGGGTACTTGCATTATGCTAAAATAAAAGTGTCACAATAAGTTTGGTGTTGCCATTTATCCTTCATGCTATGTATCATGCACACCACTTATTAATGCAATCACATTACCTCTGTTTCTTTCTTGTGCCTTTATTGTGATTCTTACTTTTGCTTGAAACACATGTACTACTAACACTCTATTGTTTAAGACACTCATGACCCATCATAAATTCCATCACCACTATTTTATTTGTTGCTTGAGGACAAGCAATCATTCTAAGTTTGGTGTGGGAAGGAGAAGAATAGGAGGAAGGTGACAACAACAATGAAGATGAACTATAAGGTGATAATGTTTCTTTTCCTCTTATTTATTTCCAGTACATTTAAATTGCATGATTGTCTTCTATCTTCTCTGTATGTATGTGTGTTGTGAATAAGCATAGCTTGGTTGTTGAATTATAACATGTGCCATGACATTATGACTACCTTCTTGAGTTTTGTGAGTTCAAAAGCAATTTAGTTTCATGATCATAAACAAACAAGGTCATTAAAGAAGAAGTTATAGCATGAGCTTATAAGTATTGGGAAGCTAGCATGACTATTGTTGCTCAATTGCATTTGAATTCCTTTAATTGAAGTTTTCATCTAGGACATTTTATGAAATTTTTGAAATCAAGAAAACCTTGAAGAAGCAAATAAAAGTAAGGCAAGAAAAAGAAAAGGGAAAGAATGAAAAAGCTGAAGGCTTTGAGTACCAATGACGATTCCTTTGTTAAGTACTTGTGGTGTTTATGTATCAAGCAAAAAGCACTCCCTCAAAGCTCAAGGCTCTGAGCATCAATGATTAGAGAGTAAAGAAAAGAAACAAATGAGCTTAAAAAGTCCTCTAATTAAATGCTTGTGGTGCTTATGTATCAAGTGGTAATACCTGAAAATAAAGCATTTAGAGTCGTAGCTTTCAACACATGGTGCAAAGCACACAAAAAGTTAAGCTAAGAAAAGAATGAAAACCTTGTTTCAAGGAAGGAACATAAAGAAAAAGATTTCATAAATCGAGCTAGATAGAAGCAACAATCATTTGAATATCTTTTGTGATTGTAGCATGCATAAGAAACTAGCCAACCATGAACATAAAAATTGCTACTCTTCTCACCTTGGTTTGTCAAACTCTATTGCATGATTCTTTATTTGCTTGGGAACAAGCAAAGTTTAAGTTTGGTGTTGTGATGACTGCACATTATGTACTTTTTTTCTTATCTAAAAGGACCATAAAAAGAGCATAATCTCATTTATCAATGCAATTTCATGAACTAAATGATATATATTGGTACATTGCTTTGAAATGGCTTTGTGTTGAATTTCAGGTGAAAAGAGCAACAAAAAGAGAAGAAAATAACATATGAAGCTGGGCATGCCACTTGAAGCTATGGGCGTGGCATGCCAAGAAACATTCCAGCAAAGAAGGTTGAAGAATTTCACATGGGCGTGCCACATGGAGCTCTGGGCCTGGCACGCCAAGTTGTGAAGCCAAGTCTCAAAGAGGGCGTGCCACTTGGTGCTATGGGCGTGACACGCCAAGTTTGTGAAGCCAAGATGCCAAAGAGGACGTGCCACTTGGTATTTTGGGCATGGAACGCCAGGCTTAAGTTCTAGAGGAGTGATTTTGAGCCCCACTATGGGTGTGGCACGCCAAGAAGTGGGCCTGGCACGCCGGGGCATATGCCAGCCTGACCTGCTCTCATTCAAATGAAGATATCTTGCGCTACACAACTCCAAATGAGATGATTTCAATGCCATTAGAAAGTAAACATCCAGGGCATTCCAACCATATATAACACTTTATCATGGACACTAGAATTGATGAAGATATTGACCCCTAAAACACAGGGAGCAAAAGACATCACTGCAGAGTTACCAGTCTGACCTCTTCTTCTTCAAAGGGACATAACTTGCGTTGTAAAGGTCCAAAAGATGTGATCTTGGTGGCGTTGAAAAGCTGACATCAAGAGCTTTCCAACGATATATAACACTCTAGGGTGGACGTTAAAATCTGAGGTGAAAAAGGCTATTATTTCAGCATTGCAAAACCTAGGCGTGCCACTTGGTATCGAAGGCGTAGCACGCCAGCTCAAGAATCTCACTATGGCGTGCCACTTGAAGCTTTGGGCGTGGCACTCCAGTTCTAATGGCCAGAGAGGAGATTTTGGTGCATCATTGAGGCGTGGCACGCTAGTTTTGGGCGTGGCACGCCAGCTTCACAACATATGAGGCGTGGCACGCCAGAAGTGGGCGTGGCACGCTGGACTACCTGACAGACTGACCTCTTCACCTTCAAATGGGCATAACTTGAGCTACAAAAATCCAAATGAGTTGATTCTAAAGATGTTGAAAAGAAAACATCTAGGGCTTTCCAACAATATATTATACTTCATAGTGGACATTCATTTTGAGGCCCAACCAACTCCATACTTTCAACGTTGCAAAGTGGGTCATACTCTAAAGGGCAAAATCAAGTGGGAGTGGCACTTGGAACCACATGCCAACTTCTCCCTACAGCCCTCAACCTTCAATCAAGCCCACTCAAAGTCTCATTCAAGCCACAATTATCAATCAATCAGGGCCACAAGAAGAGTCTAGAATAGTTTATTTTCATTTCATTGTAATTTGCCTTTAATTTCATTTAAGTTTGTAATTTAGGAGAGCCTATATAAGGGCTTTAGTTTCATAGAAATACTCATGTTGGATTAGGGGAAGTCTTAGGACCCTCTCCGTTCACCATCAATTTCTTCTCTTTTCTTTCTTACCTTGTAAATATTTTAGCTATGAATCACTAACTCTTTCCATTGGGAAAGAGAGCTCTATTATTTTTCAATGGATTGATTGTTTTTATTCTTCTTCTTCTCTTCATCTCTCTTTGATTTACTAGAAGGAATTTTGTTCTTAATGCTTAGTGTTCAATTATCTTGGAAAAGAGATTGAATGCAATTGGGTTTCATGGGAACCTTGGGAAAGGAAACATGAAACCGTGCTTGAAATCCCTTCTCACACTTGAGTAGAATCTGGGTTTTGGTGATGGGATACGTGAAATCCGGTCATCACAACGCTTTTAAAGCGTGGCCGTATCTCGCTATTGCCACGCTTTTAAAGCGTGGTTGTATCTCTCATTGTCGCCACGCTTTCAAAGCATGGCCGTATCTATCGCTATCGCCACGCTTTCAAAGCGTGGCCGTATCTCTCACATATGGCCACAGTTTTTAAGCGGGGCAATCTGCAAAAGCATGGCAAAAAATAAAGCATGGCGATAGATCATTAAAAGCGTGGCGGTAGAGCAACTGCCACCCTTTCATAGGTCACCCTTTCAAAAGCGTGGCGGTAGCTCAAAAAGCGTGGCAAAAAGCTATCGCCACACTTTTTTCAGCTTTTTGCCATGCTTTAAAAGCGTGGCGATAGAGCTACACCACTACAGAGAAGGAATTACTTGCCATTGTCTTTGCTTTTGATAAATTTAGATCATATCTCATTGGTTCTAAAGTAATTGTATTCACTAATCATGCAGCACTCAAATACTTGCTTACAAATCAAGAATCCAAGCCAAGGCTAATAAGATGGATCCTGCTACTCCAAGAGTTTGATATCAAAATTAAGGATAGGAGTAGAGCAGAGAACAAAGTTGCTGACCACCTCTCAAGGATCCTACAAGAGGAAGAAGGAGTACACCATCTTGTAGTGAATGAAAGCTTCCCGGATGAGCAATTGATGATGATACAAGAGACCCCTTGGTTTGTTGACATAGCCAATTTCAAGGCCATTGGGGAACTACCAACCAACATCAACAAACATATGAAGAGAAAGCTCATCAAAGATACCAAATACTATATCTGGGATGAGCCATACTTGTTCAAAAAGTGTGCTGATGGGATCTTGAGGAGGTGTATATCCCATGGAGAAGGACAAGAGGTGCTTTGGCAATTTCATGGATCTGCATATGGAGGCCACTTTAGTGGAGAAAGAACAGCAGCCAAGGTGCTCCAATGTGGATTCTACTGGTCAAGCATTTTCAAGGATGCAAAGGACTTGGTGTCAAGGTGTGATGAATACCAGAGGGCTTGCAATTTACCCAGGAATAATGAGATGCCACAGAGATTTATAATGGAGCTAGAACTATTCGATGTATTGGGGATTGACTTCATGGGGCCTTTCCCATCCTCCTACTCAAAAAGTTATATACTTGTGGCTGTAGATTATGTGTCAAAGTAGGTGGAGGCAATTGCCACCACCACAAATGACAACAAGGTTGTAATGAGCTTCTTAAGAAAGAACATTTTCAGCAGGTTCGGAGTTCCCAGAGCACTCATTAGTGATGGAGGGACACATTTCTGCAATAAACAATTGGAAGCACTCCTTCTCAGATATGGAGTCAAACACAAGGTGGCAACCCCTTATCATCCGCATACCAACAGGCAAGCAGAGATTTCCAACAGGGAGCTAAAAAGGATTCTCGAAAAAACTGTTAGGAGCTCAAGGAAGGACTGGTCTAAGAAGCTAGATGATGCTTTATGGGCCTACAGGACAGCCTTCAAGACCCCCATTGGGATGTCACCATACCAACTAGTATTTGGCAAGGCTTGCCACTTGCCAGTTGAACTGGAGCATAGAGCCTTCTGGGCTCTAAAACTACTGAATTTCGATGAACAAGCTGCTGGAGAAAAGAGGCTGAGGCAACTCAACGAGCTGGAAGAATTTAAGAACCAAGCATATGAAAATGCAAAGATCTACAAAGAGAACACAAAAAGATGGCATGATCAAAAGATAGCAAAGAGGGAGTTCATTGAAGGGCAAAATGTGTTATTGTACAATTCTAGACTTAGGTTCTTCCATGAGAAGCTTAAGTCTAGATGGTCTGGACCATTCCTAATCATCAAAGTGTAACCCTATGGTCAAGTGGAGCTCATGGAGGACTGATGAGCGGATAATTTATACGCTTTTTGGCATTATTTTTAGGTAGTTTTTAGTATGATCTAGTTACTTTTAGGGATGTTTTCATTATTTTTTACGCTAAATTCACATTTCTGGACTTTACTATGAGTTTGTATGTTTTTCTGTGATTTCAGGTATTTTCTGGCTGAAATTGAGGGACCTGAGCAAAACTCTGATAGGAGGCTGACAAAGCACTACTGATGCTGTTGGAATCTAACCTCCCTGCACTCGAAATGGATTTTTTGGAGCTATCGAACTTCAAATGGCGCGCTCTCAACGGCGTTGGAAAGTAGACATCCAGAGCTTTCCAGCAATATATAATAGTTCATACTTTATTCGTAATTAGATGATGTAAACTGGTGCTCAACGCCAGTTCTATGCTGCATTCTGGAGTCAAACGCCAGAAACACGTCACGAACCAGAGTTGAACGCCCAAAACACGTTAAAACTTGGCGTTCAACTCCAATAAAAGCCTCTACACGTGTAACATTGAAGCTCAGCCTAAGCACACCCCAAGTGGGCCCCGGAAATGGATTTCTGCATCAATTACTTACTTCTGTAAACCCTAAGTATCTAGTTTATTATAAATAGGACATTTTACTATTGTATTTTCATCCTGGATTGTATTTTTGATCCTGTGATCACGTTTTGGGGGCTGGCCATTCGGCCATGCCTGGACCTTCATCACTTATGTATTTTCATCAGTGGAGTTTCTACACACCATAGATTAAGGGTGTGGAGCTCTGCTGTACCTCAAGTTTCAATGCAATTACTACTATTTTCTATTCAATTCCGCTTGTTCTTATTTTAAGATATTCGTTGCACTTCAACATGATGAATGTGATGATCCGTGACACTCATCATCATTCTCACCTATGAACGCGTGACTGACAACCACTTCCGTTCTACCTTAGACCGGGCGCATATCTCTTGGATTCCTTAATCAGAATCTTCGTGGTATAAGCTAGAATTGATGGCGGCATTCATGGGAATTCGGACAGTCTATCCTTGGTTGTGGTATTCCGAGTGGGATTCCGGGATTGAATGATTGTGACGAGCTTCAAACTCGCGATTGCTGGGCGTGATGACAAACGCAAAAGAATCAAGGGATTCTATTCCAACATGATCAAGAACCGACAGATGATTAGCCGTGCTGTGACAGAGCATTTGGACCATTTTCACTGAGAGGATGGGATGTAGCCATTGACAATGATGATGCCCTATATACAGCATGCCATGGAAAGGAGTAAGGAGGATTGGATGAAAGCAGTAGGAAAGCAGAGATTCAGAAGGAACACAGCACCTCCATACACCTATCTGAAATTCCCACCATTGGATTACACGAATAACTTTATCTTTATTTTCTATTTAATTTATTGTTATTATTTGAAAAACCAATAATCTCTTAAATTAGTTAAATCCGCCTGACTGGGATTTACAAGATGACCATAGCTTGCTTCATACCAACAATCTCTGTGGGATCGACCCTTACTCACGTAAGGTATTACTTGGACGACCCAGTACACTTGCTGGTTAGTTGTGCGGAGTTGTGACAAAGTGTTATTTATGTTTGAGAGCACCAAGTCTTTGGAGCCATTGTTGATGATCACAATTTCGTTCACCAAGTTTTTGGCGCCGTTGCCGGGGATTGTTCGAGTTTGGACAACTAACGGTTCATCTTGTTGCTTAGATTAGGTAATTTTCTTTTCAAAAAGTTTTCAAAAATTTTTCAAAATTTTTCTTTGTTTTCGTTTTTCAAAAAAAAATTTATTTTTGAAAAAAAAATTTAAATTATTCTATGGCTTCAAAACTTTCAAGAATGAATTCTAGAGTTTCATAGTAACATGTTGAATCCTAGCTGGCTGTAAAGCCATATTCAAACTCCTTTGGAATTGGTCTTCAACTAATCACCACAATGCATGTAATTCCATCCTAAAGCTGACTGGCTATTAAGCCATGTCAAACCCTTTGATTGGAGCTTTGGGCTAATATTGAAAGATTCCTGGAATTCTTCTTAAAGATTTTGAATTTCTTATTTTCTTTTTCCTATATGTTTTTCGAAAAAAAAAAAGAAAATACAAAAAATTAGAAAATCATAAAAACCAAAAATATTTTATGTTTCTTGTTTGAGTATTGAGTCAACTTTTAAGTTTGGTGTCAATTGCATGTTTTAAAAATTATTATGCTTTTTTCGAAAATTCATGCATTCATAGTATTCTTCATGATCTTCAAGTTGTTCTTAGTAAGTCTTCTTGTTTGATCTTGACGTTTTCTTGTTTTGTATCTCTTGTTGTTTTTCATGTGTTAGAATCCATGCATTAAAGATTTCTAAGTTTGGTGTCTTGCATGTTTTTTTTTTGCATAAAAAATTTTTCAAAAATATGTTCTTGATGTTCATCATGATCTTCAAAGTGTTCTTGATGTTCATCTTGACATTCATAGTGTTTTGCATGCATAATTGATTTTGATCCAAAATTTTCATGTTTTGGGTCATAATTGTATTTTTCTCTCTCATCATTAAAAATTTAAAAATAAAAAAATATCTTTTCCTTATTTCTCTCCAAATTTTCGAAAATTTGAGTTGACTTGGTCAAAAATTTTTAAAATTAGTTGTTTCTTACAAGTCAAGTCAAATTTTCAATTTTAAAAAATCTTATCTTTTTAAAACTCTTTTTTAAAAACTAAATCTTTTTCAATCCTATCTTTTTTATCATATCTTCTTATCTTATCTTTTTATCATATCTTTTTCAAAATTTTACCTTTTTCAAAAATTTGATTTCAAAATATCTTATCTAACTTCTTATCTTCTTATCTTTTCAAATTTGATTTTAATATCTTTTTCAACTAACTCTTTGACTTTTTGTTTGTTTCTTCTTCTACTAATAATAAGGATCCTCTTTGTCCAGATATAGAGGATTCCTCTTCCTTTTTCTTTTTCTCTTCTCTTTCGTATGAGCAGGAATAAGGAAAAAGGCATCTTTGTTGAAGCTGATCCAGAACCTGAAAGGACTCTGAAGAGGAAACTAAGAGAAGCTAAATTACAACAATCCAGAGGCAACCAAAATTTTCGAACAATAATGCAAGGAGGATGCTTGGTGATTTCACTAAACCAACGTCCAAGTTTGATGGAAGATGCATTTCAATTCCTGCCATTGGAGCAAACAATTTTGAGCTGAAACCTCAATTAGTTGCTTTGATGCAACAGAACTGCAAGTTTCATGGACTTCCATCTGAAGATCCTTATCAATTTTTAACTGAGTTCTTGCAGATTTGTGAGACTGTTAAGACAAATGGAGTAGATCCTGAAGTCTACAGGCTCATGCTTTTCCCTTTTGCTGTAAGAGACAGAGCTAGAACATAGTTGGACTCACAACCTAAAGATAGCCTAGACTCCTGGGATAAGCTGGTCACGGCCTTCTTGGATAAATTCTTTCCTCCTCAAAAG
>NC_029776.3:69496253-69497390 GCF_000817695.3 Arachis duranensis | reverse complement strand
GTGAATCCCTCTATGAAGCTTGGGAAAGATACAAGCAGCTGACCAAAAGGTGTCTATTTGACATGTTTTCAGAATGGACCATATTAGATATATTCTATTATGGTCTATCTGAGTTTTCCAAAATGTCATTGGACCATTCTGTAGGTGGATCCATTCACTTAAATAAAACGCCTGCAGAAGCTCAAGAACTTATTGACATGGTTGCAAATAACCAATTCATGTACACTTCTGAGAGGAATTCCGTGAAAAATGGGATGCCTCAGAGGAAGGGAGTTATTGAAATTGATGCTCTGAATGCCATATTGGCTCAGAACAAAGTGTTGACTCAGCAAGTCAACATGATTTCTCAAAGTCTGAATGGATGGCAAAATGCATCCAACAATACTAAAGAGGCAGCTTCTGAAGAAGCTTATGATCCTGAAAACCCTGCAATAGCAGAGGTAAATTACATGGGTGAACCTTATGGAAACACCTATAATTCATCATGGAGAAATCATCTAAATTTCTCATGGAAGGATCAACAAAAGCCTCAACAATGCTTTAATAATGGTGGAAGAAACAGGCTAAGTAATAACAAGCCTTTTCCATAATCTTCTCAGCAACAGACAGAGAATTCTTAGCAGAGCCCCTCTAATTCAGCAAATTTAGTCTCTGATCTGTCTAAGGCCACTTTGAGCTTCATGAGTGAAACAATATCCTCCATCAGAAATTTGGAGGCACAAGTGGGCCAGCTGAGTAAGAAAGTCACTGAAACTCCTCCCAGTATTCTCCCAAGCAATACAGAAGAAAGTCCAAAAGGAGAGTGCAAGGCCATTGATGTAATCAATATGGACGAATGCACAAGGGAGGAGAAAGACAAAAATTCTAGTGAGGAAGACCTCCTGGGACGTCTCTCAAACAAGAAGGAGTTCCCTATTGAGGACCTAAGGGAATCTAAGGCTCATATAGAGACCATAGAGATTCCACTAAATCTCCTTCTGCCATTCATGAGCTCTGAAGACTATTCTTCCTCAGAAGAGGATGAAGATGTGACTGGAGAGTAAGTTGCTCAATATCTAGGAGCCATCATGAAGTTGAATGCCAAGTTGTTTGGTAATGAGACTTGGGAAGATGAACCTCCCTTGCTCATTAGTGAAC
>NC_029776.3:69491979-69496187 GCF_000817695.3 Arachis duranensis | reverse complement strand
AAATTCTTAATACCCTGTACCATAGGCACCATGACCTTTAACAAGGCTCTGTGTGACCTGGGGTCATGCATAAATCTTATGCCACTCTCTGTAATAGAGAAACTGGGGATCATTGAGGTTCAGCCTGCCTTATTCTCATTACAATTGGCAGGAAAGTCAGTAAGACAAACTTATGGATTGGTAGAGGACGTGTTGGTAAAGGTTAAAGGCCGTTACATCCCTGCTGATTTCATAATCTTAGACACTAGGAAGAAAGAAGATGAATGCATCATCCTTGGAAGACCTTTCCTAGCCACAGCAGAAGTTGTGATTGATGTTAACAGAGGAGAATTAGTCCTTCAATTGAATGAGGACTACCTTGTGTTTAAGGCACAAGGCTCTTCCTCTGCAACCATAGAGAGGAAGCATGAAAAGCTTCTCTCAATACAAAGTCAAACAAAGCCCCCACAGTCAAACTCTAAGTTTGGTGTTGGGAGGCCAAAACCAAACTCTAAGTTTGGTGTTGAGAAGACCCCACATTCAAACTTTAAGTTTGGTGTTGGGAGACCTTCATCATGCTCTGAACTTCTCTAAGGCTCCATGAGAGCCCACTATCAAGCTAGTGACATTAAAAGAGCGCTTGTTGGGAGACAACCCAATTTTTATTTATCTAATTTTATTTTTATTTTATTGTTATTTTGTGTTTTAGTAGGTTCATGATCATGAGGAGTCACGAAAAAAATATTAAAATTAAAAATAGAATAAAAAATAGCAGAAGAAAAATCACACCCTGGAGGAAGGACTTACTGGCATTTAAACGTCAGTAAGGAGCAGCTGGCTGGCGTTCAACGCCAGAACAAAGCATGGATCTGGCGCTGAATGCCAGAAACAAGCAACATCCTGGCGTTTGGACGCCAGGAATATGCCCTGAGGAAAGCTGGCGCCGAACGCCAGTAACAAGCATGGAATTGGCGTTCAACGCCAGAAACATGCTGCACATGGGCATTGAACGCCCAGAACATGCATCACTTCGGCGTTTAAATGCCAGAATTGCATGCAAAGGCATTTTACATGCCTAATTGGTGCAGGGGTGTAAATTCTTGACACTTCAGGATCTGTGGACTCCACAAGATCCCCACCTAACATATTCCCACCTTACCTCCTAATAATCCTATAACACACTTTCCCAAAAACCCTTCACCAATCACCTCAATCTCTCTTCCCAGTTACCCCCTTCACCACTCACATCCATCTACTCTTCCCTATAAACCCCACCTACCTTCAAAATTCAAATTTCTTTCCCACCCAAATCCACCCTAAATAGGCCGAACCTACTCCCTCTCCCCTCACTATATAAACCCCTCCATTCTCCTTAATTTTCACACAACATAACCCCTTCTTCTATACCTTGGCCGAATACACCTCCCTCTCACTCTCCTCCATATTTTCTCTTCTTCTTCTTTTCTTTCTTCTATTGCTCGAGGGCGAGCAATATTTTAAGTTTGGTGTGGTAAAAGCATAGAAGACAAAAGCTTCCACCTCCGAGTCATGGGAGATGAAAAGATTCATCTCCAAAGGCCATCAAGACCACTTCTATGATGTTGTGGCAAAGAAGAAGGTGATCCCTGAGGTCCCTTTTAAGCTCAAGAAAAATGAGTATTCGGAGATCTGACATGAGATCTGAAGAAGAGGTTGGGAAGTTCTAACCAACCCCATGCAACAAGTCAGAATCTTAATGGTTCAAGAGTTCTATGCCAATGCATGGATCACTAGGAACCATGATCAAAGTGTGAACCCGAATCCAAAGAATTATCTTACAATGGTTTGGGGGAAATACTTAGATTTTAGTTCGGAAAATGTGAGGTTGGCATTCAACTTGCCCATGATGCAAGGAGATGAATGCCCCTACACTAGAAGGGTCAACTTTGATCAAAGGTTGGACCAAGTTCTTATGGACATATGTGTGGAAGGAGCTCAATGGAAAAGAGACTCCAAAGGTAAGCCAGTTCAACTGAGAAGACTGGACCTCAAGCCTGTAGCTAGAGGATGGTTGGAGTTCATCCAACGCTCCATCATCCCTACTAGCAACCGATCCGAAGTTACTGTGGATCGAGCCATCATGATTCATAGCATCATGATTGGAGAGGAAGTAGAAGTTCATGAAGTCATCCCTCTCGAACTCTACAAAATAGCCAAAAAGTCCTCCACCACGGCAAGGCTAGCTTTTCCTCATCTTATTTGCCATCTATGTTACTCAGCTGGAGTTATCATAGAAGGAGACATCCTCATTGAAGAGGATAAGCCCATCACCAAGAAGAGGATGGAGCAAACAAGAGAGACCATCCACGGATCTTAAGAAATGCATGAGAAAGCTCATCATCAAAAAATTCCTGAGATGCCTCAGGGGATGCACTTTCCTCCCAACAACTATTAGGAACAAGTCAACACTTCCCTAGAAGATTTGAGTTATAATGTGGAACAATTAAGGGTGGAACATCAAGAGCACTCCATCATTCTCCATGAAATAAGAGAAGATCAAAGAGCAATGAGGGAGGATCAACAAAGGCAAGGAAGGGACATAGAAGAGCTTAAGGACAATGTTGGTCCTTCAAGAAGAAGACGCCACTAAGGTGGACTCATTCCTTGTTCTTATCTTTTCTGCTTTTCAGTTTTTATATATGTTCATCTATATTTTGTGTCTCTACTACATGATCATTAGTATTTAGTAACTATGTCTTAAAGTTATGAATAATTCCATTAATCCTTCACCTCTCTTAAATGAAAAATGTTTTAATTCAAAAGAACAAGAAGTACATGAGTTTCGAATTTATCCTTGAATTTAGTTTAATTATATTGATGTGGTGACAATACTTTTTGTTTTCTGAATGAATGCTTGAACAGTGTGATGAGCGGATAATTTATACGCTTTTTGGCATTGTTTTTAGGCAGTTTTTAGTAAGTTCAAGCTACTTTAGGGATGTTTTCATTAGATTTTATGTTAAATTCACATTTCTGGACTTTACTATGAGTTTGTGTGTTTTTCTGTTATTTCAGGTAATTTCTGGCTGAAGTTGAGGGACTTGAGCAAAACTCTGAAAAAGGCTGACAAAAGGACTGCTGATGTTGTTGGAATCTGGCCTCCCTGCACTCGAAACGGATTTTCTAGAGCTACAGAACTCCAAATGGCACGCTCTCAACGACGTTTAAAAGTAGACATCCATAGCTTTCTGATCTAGCCATAAACTTGATAGCTACGATTTAGGAAATTGCACGATCGGCAAAATTCCTTCCGGAAAGTGCATCGGTTATCGTCAAGTAAAAACTCACAATAGAGTGAGGTCGAATCCCACAAGGATTGGTTGAATGAGCACTTCGGATTAGAAGTTTGTTCTAGTTGAACGGAATCAAGATTTAGATGAGAATTGCAGAATATTAAATTGCATGAATTATAGAGCTAGAAATTAAAGTGCTGAAATTAAAAAGGGATGGGGGTGTTTGCATGAAATTAAATGGCAGAATGTAAAGAGAAAGTGTAGATCAGAAATGGGAGTTCATTGGGTGTTAGGAGATATTGAGATCTCCGAATCAAAATATTTTTATCTCTTCCTCAACCAATGCATTCATTGAATTTTGCTTGGCAATCTTATATGATTGGATCCCAATCCCTTGGCTCACCAATTCTCTCTAAAAACAAACAAATTCCCAATCCCTTGGTTTAAATGTTCATAAGAAGAGATGATGCTCGATCACTGATTATACCACACAGTTTCATGAACCACAATTTGGTAGGATTACATGTCACAATATCCATCCAAACCCCAATCCAATTCACTGTGAGAAAGCTTCTCTAGCATGAATCCCCCATTCCTTTCCCAAGGTTCCGAAGGATTCCAATTATGGGTAGTTTATTTCCCAAGACAACTACCCAATAGAATTAAACCGAGAAGCTTTCTAACAAAATTCAAGAGAAAAGATTGAAGAAGAAGATAAAAAATATTATTGATTCATTGAATTACAATAAAGCTCCCTAACCCAATGAAAGGGGTTTAGCGAGTCATAGCTCTGAATTCAATTACAAAAAGTATCAAAACTAGCAAAAATGATCCAAAGTAAAAGTCCTTTCTAACTTAAATTCTATCCTATTTATACACTTTCTAAATTAAGCTTCAATTCTTTCCCTGATTTCCTTTTTGCTTTGGGTTTATGATCCATAATCCTGATGAGGCTGT